>NC_041393.1:371902216-371962151 GCF_002162155.2 Triticum dicoccoides
TATTCTCCTCAAGCTTGGTTTTCATGCACAATGGGTGAATATGGTTATGTTATGTGTATCTTCTGTTGGATATAGAGTCAGGTACAACTCGACAGAGACTGAAGCGTTCAAACCATCGAGAGGGCTTCGTCAGGGGGATCCTCTCTCGCCATATCTTTTTCTTCTCTGCACGGAGGGACTAACTGCCCTGCTTTCCAGGGCTGAAAATAACGGCGACCTCGTGGGGGTCAAAGTTTGTCGTGATGCACCAGCAGTGTCAAATCTTTTGTTTGCAGATGACTCACTCATCCTGATGAAGGCCAATGCTACTAATGCTGCTTGTCTTAAATCTATCCTGGATCTATATTGTTCGGCATCCGGTCAATTGGTCAGTGTGGAGAAATCAAGTATTTTTTAGCCCAAGTACAGATGTCAATGTGAAGGCACATGTATGCTCAATTTTAGATATCATGACAGAGGCATTGAATGACAAATATTTTGGCCTCCCAGCTACTTTGGGGATTGATAAAAGTGATAGCTTCCAATATCTGATTGATCGTCTGGTTCAGAAACTTATGGGATGGAAAGAGAGATGCTTATCTTCTGGGGGAAAAGAAGTGCTCTTGAAATCGGTAGCGCAAGCTATACCAACTTATGCGATGTCCGTCTTCAAAATTCCTAAAAAAATATGCAAAGGAATCACAGATGCGATGTCTCGTTATTGGTAGGGTGATGACGCTACTAATAAAAAGATGCATTGGTTTGCCTGGTGGAAGATGTGTGTACCAAAGAAGAAAGGCGGTATGGGCTTCAGGAACATTCATTGTTTTAATCTTGCACTTTTGGCAAAACAAGCATGGCGCCTCATTGACAATCCAGACTCACTATGTGCAATTATTTTAAGAGCCAAGTACTTCCCTGATGGAGATCTTATGAGTGCTACTTTGAAGCAAAAATCTTCATATACTTGGCAGAGTATAATGGCTGGTGTGGACACACTGAAACGTGGGTATATTTGGAGAATTGGAGATGGTGAAAAGGTGAATATATGGGAGGACTCGTGGATTCCTCAGTCATCGACAAGAAAGGTCCTAACTATCCGAGGTAATAATTTAATCACCCGAGTCTGTGATCTCATCGACCCAGCAACTGGAGATTGGGACTCACAATTGGTTAATCAAACGTTCTGGGAAGTGGATGTCCAGAGAATACTTTCTATACCCTTGCCCATATATGAAATGTCAGATTTCATTGCATGGGATCCCACCAAGAATGGAATCTTTTCGGTATGATCTGCTTACCAAGTGGAATGGAATGCTCAATTTGGTCACTTGCTGCAAACTAGAGCCGAATCATCGTATCCCGACGAGAAGTGGAACTTGATATGGACCTTACAGTGCCCCGCAAAGATCCGGATTTTTATTTGGAGAGTTCTCCATAGTGCTATTCCGTGTAGGGCGGTTCTTGCCTCGAAGCACATGAAAGTGAAAACACATTGCCCAGAATGCAATATGGGACCTGATAGCATCAAGCACTTCCTTTTTGAGTGCCCAAGATCAAAAGAGGTATGGCGACAATAGGGGCTGATTGATGTTGTCAAGAGGAGATGTACACAATTCAAATCAGGTGAAGAAGTGGTGCATGAATTATTAAGCATGGAGGAAACTGAAGTCCAGATCCTAGGTCTTCCCAAACTGAAGGAGGTGGTGGCCACTGCGGCATGGTATCTATGGTATGAACACCGAAAAAAGTACCATGGAGAGGACACCCAAAAACCCTCACAAATTGCTCTCGCTATCCGAGGACTCTCAGCTAACTTTACTATTGCTTGCTCCTGTAAGGCAAAGCTACGTGTTGGTTCATGGGAGAAGCCGATACAGGGGTATATGAAATTAAATGTAGATGCTGGCTTTGACCGGGATCTTCTTGAGGGATTAGTGGGGGCAGTAATCCGAGATTACAATGGGAAATTTATTGCGGCAGCTAATGAACGAGTGGACATATGCTATGATTCATTCACTGCATAGGCATTGGCAGTCAGATTTGGTTTGAATCTAGCCAGAACCATTGGATGCAGCAAGATCATGATCAACTCGGATAGCATGGAGGTTGTGGAAGCTTTGAGAGCAGGCAACTCCTCTTCGGTAGCAAGGGCAATTATTGATGATTGCTATTTCATGTCGTCAGATTTTAATCATGTAATTTATGATCATTGTAATAGAGAGAGTAATAAAGTAGCTCATGAACTTGCTAGGATAGTTAAGTTTTCTCCTTCTATCTGGATGGATTCGGCACCGGATGTACTGCTTCCATTACTTGTAAACGATGCCACTATTTTGCTAAGTGAATAAAGGAGGAGAAGTTCTGCCAAAAAAGGGATCAAAACTTCCTATTTTAGGACTGCCGCTCGCAAAGGATAGCGAGCAGCCTGGCCGTCGCTAGACCGGTCCTATAAACAATAGTTAGGTCTGCACCAGCAATTTTTGATTGATGGGCTATCCCAATTTGGGCTTGGCTGTCAGAAAGCGGTATAGACTTCAAATAAAAATCAGTGAGAAAATATATTGTATTTTATCCGCACTTCAACTCTCCTGCTGCAGTGCTGTGAAAATTAAAAAATCATCCCCTTCACCGCTTATTATCTTCTCAGACTTCATAGCAATGGACTGCTCCTCTTCCAGTCTCGGCCTTCATACCAATGGACTGCTCCTCTTCCATGCAGAGCAAATCGCTTCTAAGATTCTTGCTGGATCCGCTCAATATCTTGCGACAAGGAGGGCACACGGTGGCGCGGCCGCACGGAGACGCCGACACAGGCGAGTTGCCGCGAGGTCAACCAAGTTGTCGTCGACCTGCGTGGAGCAGCGGGACAAACACTAAGGAGTGGAAGCTAGGTACATTAGTGCCGCAAGTAGCAGTGCAGGTTTGCCCTTCAATTTCTTTTTTAGAATCATTTAGCCTTCAACAATGCTGTCTAGGACCTATTTCAGCTAGGTATGCGTCTGGCCCAAATACATTTTGTGTGAAAAAACAATTTTGGTTGGATAGGTTGACCATCATACGCTTGTTCTTGGTAGAATAATATATACGCCCTGGAGAAAAGCTCAATCCATCTTTCGTTCGCTTTAAATTTCATTGTGGCTTCACATGGATCAATTTGCAGTCAAGCTATGATTTTAACTATTTTATTTTGTTCATAGTATTCAGATGGAGTTCCAACTCAATTTTTTCAAATATTGTTGAGCAGTTGTTCTCATATATTCTAGGCCAAATATATACAAATATTGTTTTATCAAACGTAAGCACATCAGAGCTTACTTTTGAATGTTACTTAACACTTAAATTGATTAAGAACAAATGAATGTACTGCTCGTTCTCTCTTCTGAAAAGTATACAATGCTTTAATCGTTTAAAAACAGAATGACATATTATTCATACATATCGTTCATACATAAGAACACGCTAAATATTTCCATTTTCCGATACATTAAAACAAAATGACACCCTACAGGGCCCGGACATCCGATCCGACATCCGGGTCATCCGGCGCCTGCCCGAAAATCCGGCCCGTACTCAAAGAACACCATCAAAGATGGACCCTGCTAGCCCGGACATCCGGCACCTCCGTGAAGGCCCGGACATCTAGCCCGACACCCGAACATCCGGCTCCCCCCGCCTGCGTGCAGTGTATCCGGGCCGAAGCCCATGTACCCCTTCACCCTCTAGACTATATATACTCCTCCTCCACCTACATTTTAGGGTTAGCATTGTGATAGCTCATCTTGAAGATAGAGCTTTGCTCATCCACTTGTGTCCCTACTCCATTGGAGGCCATGACCTCCATCTAGGAGAAGATCCCCTAAGAGAACTCTCAAGACCTCCTTACGAAGAAGACCCCCTCGTGGATTCAAGACTCTATCTCCTCACGGATTGGAAGAACTAGCTATAGTTGCATCGTCCTTTGTTGGATTTGAATCATGTATCTCTTTTATGTACTTGGATCTAGCACATATGTAATCGAATCTCATCTATTTGAGTGTTTTCCCTTGTTTTTCCCCTTGTGTGTTCATCGTGTTTTTTTGGAATTCCCCTCCAAATCATGAAAGATAAGCCCCTAGGGTCCACCCTACATCAAGTTTCATCTTCGATGTAGCTCTAGTAGTACCTCGAACTAGTAGTTGAGTTTGCTATGTTTTTATTAATTAGAACTATGTTTAATTATGTTTAGTATTTGAATTTGTTATATTTGAAATATACTCCCTCCTTTCCTAAATATTTATCTTTTCAAAGATTTCAACAAGTGACTACATACGAAGCAAAATGAGTGAATATACACTCTAAAATATATCTATATACATCTGTATGTGATAGTTCATTTAAAATCTTTAAAAAGACAAATATTTAGGAACGAGGGGAGTAGGTTTCAAATTAAATAGTAGTTGGAAATATAGTTTTACATCTTAAGTTTACATCACCTATTGGAGTTGCACTTTTATATCTCCATTCTACATCATCCGTCGGCACTTTTTTAGAGATGCAAAAAGCACTTATCAAAAATGTAGATTATACAGCATCTAGTTTTACATCTCCAAATTTGCATCTTCTATTAGAGATGCTCTTACATCTTAGATTACAATAGCAGCCCAGGTGAAGAAACTGAAATTGCACAAGCACCTTGTGGCGTACTTAAATAATATAGGACTAGCAGTACCAATAATTATTATTTTCTCCAATCAAATTCGAGTCACAAAACACAAAAAAATTTAGCACAGCATGCAGCAATTTGCTGATTCAGCATCACCTCAACATCAATAAAGAGGTCATAGGCATGCTAACCCTTTGACCTTACAAATCTGTGTATGGCTGACAAACTCGATATGGAAATTAATCTGGACCAGTCATCCGTACATAATTCTGCCTAGATACAGGCACTCAAATACTAGTTAACCAGATGGAACAAAGAGTGAATATTGCATAACCATGCATGCTAAATTACCAAAGGAAATGGGATATAAATTACTCATGGACTAAACCGTATTGGACAAAGATAGATAGTCACCGAGAGTATGCGGCCGCAGCACCAAGCTACACGGTTGTTCGATGAGTCCATCCAAGCTACATGGTTCTTCGATGTGTCCATCGAAGCTACATGGTTGTTCGACGTGTCCATCCGCAAGATGATATGCCCCAACTTTTAACAGCCTTCTCTCATCTAAGTCAAAGCACGGATAGATGGTGTCAGCACTGATGGAGCCAGACGGGAAAACCTCTATCGGGACCAAGAAAGAGCGATACATGCCCAAGAACACCGCACATCCTGAGCCGCCACCACCCAAGCACTTGACCCGGAATAGTGTCCCAGTATCCAAGTTCACTCGATACACGTTGTACCGATAACCCGATTTATTCCGCGACGTCAATGGTAAAATAATACGGTGCACCAGCATCAGCTCACCACAATTGCTGATGAGGTGCATACTTTGCGAAAGTGGCGAGACATGCATATTCAGCTTGGCAGCCACCTCAAGCCGTGGCAGCTGATTTGGACCGATTTGCAGCACCATGACACCATCATCAGTAACATGGTAGAAGCGGCCTGCAAACATTAAGGGTGATTTTGTAAGCTCATCATTGTTGTACTTTAGCGCCATCCAGTGGTCATCGCCAGGTTTGGCCATGCCAAGCATGCGGAGCTGATTGAAGCAGAGCACCACTGTTGAATCATCACTAGCAATGCCGCAGACCGACACTGAGAAATAGTTTATGCTGAAACGGGAAGGCATGACACGGTCCACAGAGGGCAGCAGAGTGGTGAGCGGCGGTAGCTCTGTGAGGTGACGCGTGAGCAGATTAAGCAGGCGGACATGGCCCTGGTCGTGGAGCAGGACAAGGAGGCCCTCGGGGGTGACGGCGAGCAGCTCATGGTCAAGGAGCTCCGAGAGGTCCAGTTGGATGCACTCACCGGTGGAGGAGTTTAGGAAGGAACAGCGGTTACGAGCAGCAAGTGGATCGCGGAGCAGAACCCACCGCCAGGGATGGAACCGGCGGTCAAGTACGCTGTGGGAGCGCGGTTCCGTGGAACACTGACGCCATGGGCGGCACACGGCACGGAAGCGGAGATAGTCGGCGACGTCATATGCAAGGACGCGCTCAGCAATCAGTCCTGCCGGCCCATCGCCTAGATTGGACCAGTCCCTCCTGCACGGGGATGGGAGAACAAATCAGATTGGATGGGATCTCGGTGGGTAAAGAAGAATGGGAGTGATATATAATTATAATAACTCGGAGGTCAAGAAATGCTTTTGACGTACCAGATGTTGTTGTTCGTCCGCGAGCGTTTTGCCCCCCAACAATAATAATTTGGGGGCGGCTGGATGGAGAGACAACGGCGCAGCATATGTTTCTGCCCTGGCATCTTCGAATCATCGGGCTGGCTGGACCAAGGTCGCAGAAGATGATGAGGCCGCTTTCTACCTCGCTTCTGGATGATGGAGAGACTAGGGCGCAGCAGATGTTTCTTCTTTGGATTCAATTCATCGTCACATCCCCGGGAAGGGACGATGTGGATCTGAGCGCAGGCTGAAAGGGCCCTTGGATTCGAATCATCATCACATGCCCGAGAGGGGGCGATCTGGATCTGAGCGGAGGTTGATGACTCTTGGCTGCTGCTAGTGAGCGCTGCCGCTGCCGCTGCTGTTGCCGCCCCTGTGCGTGGATTCGAATCATCATCACATACCCGAGAGGGGGCGATCTGGATCTGAGCGGAGGTTGATGACAATTCTTGGCTGCTGCTAGTGAGCGCTGCCGCTGCCGCTGCCGCCCCTGTGCGTGCGCGCGTCGCCCCCCAATTGGGAGACCGGCAGGAGCAAGGTCGCAGAAGATGATGATGCCGCCCTCTTCCTCGCTTCGAGGTACCGCCACGCCGAGATGGTCTTCTCCTTCTGTCGGCTCCTCCCCCCCCTTCGCCTTCGCGACTGGTGGTGCTTGGCTGCTTCGCCGGCCGGGAGGGACGAGGGACAGGGGGGCATGAGATTGGGCGGCGGCTTCCGTCCCGCGTGCCGCCGCCGTCGAAAGGAGAAGACGAGGGTTTCCGCCCCGAAATGGTAGGGTTAAATTGGTGGGGCAGGGCGTCTTTGGTGGGTAGCTGGGGCCTCTCTGATGTCCAGCCCTGGTATATAGGGACTCATGTGCCGACCTTGGTGGTCGGTGTGGGACTATCCTACGTTTGCCTCGATCCGACTCCGAGAAGTTGTCTTCTTTTCGTCTTATAAGAGAATCTAAATATTCAGACTAACGTGCAAACCACGACGACTTTCACATATACCAAAGATGGGCCCGTTTTCAGAAAGTAAAAAAAAAAGTCAAATCGTACTCGGCGCCTTTAGCGCCGACTACATGTGTTTGTACTAACACGCGCATGGGATATGCAATGTATTATCATGTAAAGATGTTTGAAATTAGCCATGTCAACTTGCAGATAGGGTTACGCAATGAAAAACTATAAGATGTATGTAGCAATTTCATGGAACATCGCAAAAAAAAGAGGCAGCGGTGAGCCTATACAGTGTGCTATCGTAGGTCACTCCGGCCCAGTTCTTTTGCAGGATTCTCCCAGAATCTGCCCCTCTCTAGCTTCTCCTAGAATCTTTGACTCCCTTTTGTTTTACAATCCTACCTAATTAGACCCTAACTAGATAGGATTGTAAAACAAACGGGCTCAAACATTCTGGAAGAATTTGGGTAGGGGTCAGATTCTGAGACAATCTGAAAAAAGGACTGGGCCTTCATTGCAACCATCGTGACATGTTATTTGTATGTCAGTTCTATTGGCCAAGTTTCTTAGGGACAGTTATTACGGGTTATCCTAAGAAAATAAGCACCTGTGAATATAAACTCCAGGTAATAAGCCAACCAGTTTTTTTCATTGTCTTTCTTTTCAGCTTATCTTTGGTATGATCAATGAAAAGTCTAGATTGCATTATATTTTATCATTTTGCTGCCCATATGAAAACTAATTTGACTTGCAAACATCACAAATTGAACTCAGTGCAGTAATTAATATGATAGGAAAACAGACCATCAATATTTGTTCAAAATGCAAATACAAAGATACCATCTACTTGGCACAATCTACTTTGGTCAATGTCTTCCATAGATATTCCATTGCCTAATTTAAACGAAGAACGCATGAGCCAGATTTAAATAAAGAACAATTATTTATCGAAATTCGATGGTCCAAGTGGTTGGTTATTATCATATAGCAGCAACACCTGAAAGCATCATATAGCAGCAGCAGCTCATAGCAACTCATTATACAGCAGCAGCAGCAGCAGCAGTGTGCAATTCATGATATACCAGCAACAGCTCATAGCAATTCATCATATAGCAGCAGCAGGAGCAGCTCATAGCAATTCATCATATAGCAGCACCAGGAGCAGCTTATAGCAACTCATCATATAGCAATAGCAGCTCATAGCAATTCATCATATAGCAGCAACAGCTCATAGCAATTCATCACATAGCAGCAGCCAGCAGCAAGAGCAGCTCGTAGCAATTCATCATATAGCAACAGCAGGAGCAACTCATAGCAATGCATCATATAGCAGCAGCAAAAGCAGCTCATAGTAATTCATCGTAGAGCGGATCAGAATGGAAATTTGGCAAAAAATGAGAGGAGATCCTCACCTTGTTGGATGAGCTCATCCTTCAACAACACCGCAACGCCACGACCTGGGAGGAGGGGAGGAGGAATGAGGTGCCTTTTGCTGTAGTGTGGCATCGGCCGTAGTTGTGCGGCGCCCGCCGGAGTAGTGCGTTTGACGGACCACAGTGGAACAGCTGCTGGAGACCATGAGAATGAGGGGCGGCGCCAGAGGGAGGATCTGTTGGGGAACGTAGTAATTCAAAAAAATTCCTACGATCACGCAAGATCTATCTAGGAGAAGCATAGCAACGAGAGGGGAGAGTGTCTTCATACCCTTGAAGATCGCAAAGCGGAAGCGTTTATCAACGCGGTTGATGTAGTCGTACACCTTCACAATCCGTCTCGATCAAGTACCGAAAGAACGGCACCTCCGCGTTCAACACACGTTTAGCTCGATGACGTCCTCGCCATCTTGATCCAACAAGAGGGGCGAAGTAGTAGATGAGTTTCGGCAGCACGACGACATGATGACGGTGTTGATGAAGAACAATCTCCGCAGGGCTTCGCCAAGCACAACGGAAACTATGACGGAGGATAAACTAGAGGGGACGGGTTGCCGGCACATGGCTTGGTGATTCTTGATGTGTTCCAGGTGCTAGCCCTGCCCCTCTATTTATATGTTGAGCCCTAGGGTCGAAACTTGGAGTAAAAGCCACCTCAAAGTCGGTTTTGCCCGAAAGGCAAGAGTCCTACTTGGACTCCAGGACCAAACATGTTGTATAGTGGAACCCTAGTTGAAGATCTTTCACGAGGGGGAATCCCGAAGAACAAGATGAACACAAGAGGGAAAACAAGAGGAACACTCAAGAACAAGTCGAAATCACACATCCACTAGACCAACAAACACACAAGATCCACAAGGTACATGAACAATCAAAGGGAAATAAGATACATGGTAGAGTTCATCCCAAATCCTATGAAGGAGATGAGGGCTTGATGATCCTATGATGGGGATCCTTCCCCAAGGAGGAGGTCTTGATGTTGGTCACTCCAAGAGGAGGTCTTGATCTCCTGGTGGAGTGGATCCATGGAGCAAAGCTCACAAATGTCTATCAAATACTTTGCTATCCTCCCAAATGAGCTAGGTGGGGGTACTTATAGTCTAGGGACGAAATAAGAGGTGGAGAGGGGTACATGGGAAAAAGCCCAACAAGGCACGCAGGCCCTCGGAGTGGTCCGGGCACCCGGGGGTCCTAGGCCCGGGCACCTGGGGTAGATGCAGGAGCCTGGGCGGTCGAGGCCGGGCACCTGGGGCCATTAAGCCGGGCACCCGGGGCTGGCTGAAGAGGGGCCGGGCACCCGGGGGTGATGGCACGGGCACCCGGGCAGGTGGCAGCAGCCCAGCGGGAGGGGGGCGGGCACCCGAGGCCTCCAGACCGGGCACCTGGGGGGCGGCTGGGTGCAGGCGGCCGGGCACCCGAGGGTGGCTGGGGTAGCGCCGGGGTGGTGCGGGCACCCGGGCTCTCCATGGCCGGGCACCCGGGGCCGGCTAGGAGCGGCGCCAGGGGAGGGGCCGGGCCTCCGGGGCCAAAGTGCCCGGGCACCCGGGGTGTCCAGGACTCCTCCTCCTTCTCTCTTGTTGCCTGTCCATCCTCCTTCTCCTCCTCCGTAGGTCTCCGGTGAACTTGGTGATCCCTCCGGCTTTCTCGTGACAATCTCCGAAGTACCTAAGAATGCATAAGGTTTCCATTTGAGGTAGAGTCCGACTCTCGAATGAATTTGAGTGGAGCTCGAAGAGGAAGGAGTTCACCTCATTCTCGATGGCGCGTGCGCGAGCTCTTGTCCACGGTCCTCGAGGTGCTTGACGAGTTGTAGTAGAGTCCATGGGGATGAGCGAGGGATGCTCCGCATCATCTCCCCCCCCGGGAGAGATCCGTCCATGGATCATGATCTTCATCACCATGGGAAAGAGAGGGCGTCGCCGTGTAGAAGTTGACAACCACCAAGTACTCATCATGTTGAAGCTCGAAGTGGGCGCTCTCCAATGTCGCACCATCTTGTAATCCCTTCAAAAGGAGCAAAGATAACAAGCACTTGGAAAAACAAATGTGGTTGGCATTAAAGCAAAACCAAGCATTCAAGAGGTGATTCACCAAACAAGTGTTGTCATCAAGCATAACATATGGTTTGACAAGGGAGTGTGGCATAGCATGTAAGCACATAAATTTAGCATAATCAAGGACATCATGGAAACAAGCATGGAAATGTGAGGTAACGATGCAAATATGTTTGACAAGATAGCAAGCATCGACCTCAAGATCATAGCAAACATGCATAAAGTGCTCAATAAATGGTCTATGGTATGCATAAGAGTCATTCACAACACCCAAGAAGATTATATGACTAAACACATGCAAGTGCAAGAAAGTCCAAGCATAATGTGCATAGGGTGTAGTGAAAATTGAGGGGCACTCAACACAATAGAAAGAGCAATTGTTCATCATGTGTGAGGCAATCAAGGCAAGCTTGAAGCAATCAATGGGACATGGCATATGCGAAGGAATGACATTGTTGCAACCAAACATGTGATAGGAGCAAGTAATCCAAGAAGTGGATGCAATATGAGAAACCATAGAAATCAAGTCGTGCAAACTAGTGGAGCGAAGATGCAACACACTAGAGGAAATCATGGCAATCATGTCATGTGAGCAAATAAGAGATATAGGCAATGCACATGACATATCGCAAGCACGATCACAAAGCAAGATCATAGTATCACCGTAGGAATGGAGCACATAGCAAACATGGTAATAACAAGTAATATCTCCACCAAGATTGTAAATACACATACAAGTAGTAGAGTCAATCATCATGTATAATGCAAAGCATGGGTCACAAATGCATGGCAAAGTCATAGGAATGAGCATATCATGCAAAGTGAACATGACAAGATGGGCATATAATATGTAATGGACGATAACCCATAACCATGTGAGAGCCATGAAGAATAAATGCGCGAAGTCTTTGCGTGAAGAGAGCGGTGGTAAAGACACTCCAAGGAATTCCAAGTCATCGTTGCTCTCGAGAGCTTGTTTTGTCAACTCATGGGATTGTGAGGTTGACAAGTATTCATGGGTACCTACACAAAAGAAACACAACTCAAAGAAATTGTGCGCGTGGTAAATGTACACATCATCCATCATGATGTGTATGTGCACATGTGAGTTAGCACAAGAATAACATTGCTCAAAGAAATTTGATGCATGGTATAAGAACATGTCATCCATCATGAAAGAATAGTTTTTATGTATGACGCAATGGAGATACAAATTGAGAATGCAAGTATATGGCACATCACTAGCATGTTTATTCATGGGGAGCATATGGTGCACACAAGTAGTGGGATCATGCAATGGATAGGATGAATCAAAATCTCCTAAAATGTATGAGGAAACTATGGGGGGTCTCCTCATGAGCAATAGTGGAAACATCATATGGAGAAAATGGAGAACATCCAAAACAATGCATATCCGAAGCTAGGTGGTCATGGCATGGCAAATGAGATAAATGATGCAAAGGGAGCATATCAATATCATCACAAGAAAAACAAATGCCAATAACCATGGGCTTGTCATCTATGCCATATGTGCAAATTGGGTTTATGTTGATGGCATATGCATAGTCACTATGAAGAGATTGCAAATATGACATATGGTTGATCTCATGCATAGCATATGACAAGTCAAGCGGATTATCAAACATGATGTGACCAAGAGAATTATCACAAGAAATCCTATGTAACATGGCATCACAACTACTAGACTCCGCATGGCAATCATCAAACTCATCATAAATGGGTAAATCATCACATGGGGAAATCATACTAGCATGGAGCATGGTAATAGGTGGGTCAACATCGTGCAAGCAATCAATGTCAAGAACGTCCACTAGTGGGACAAGAGCATCACCATCACCTATGTTTGAGGTGGCAAAGACCAAATGGTGGTCATCATCTTCATCTTGATGGAACCATGTGGGGGGTGCATCATATTCCACCATGGCCATCGTCTTGTCCAAAGGAAGGACGAAGTGGTCAAGGATCGACGCGTCATCATCAATGGGACCTAGCACCAAATGAGAAGACACAATAGAGGTAGAGGTTAAGTTGTTAGAAATCGAAATGGCCTCACATGCCCTATCAACTACCTCACACTCTCTATGTGGTGGTGGCTCACTCACTCCCTCAAGGTAGGTGCACTCAATGTCACATATGGTGGAGTCACTCAAATCACTCAAGTGGTGGTGGTGGTAACTCTCCTCACATGGGAATTGGGGCAACTCATCATATATGAGGCTAGTGGTGAAATCACTCTCACTCTCAATATGGTGGCACAAGTCACTCAAGTCATCATACGTCACCGTGGTCGAAGGGAAAATCCCATGCTCAACCATCTCGTCGTTGTCGCCATGGATGAAGGCCGAAGATGGCACATCATCGCTCTCCTCCTCCATGACCGAAGGGAAAATCCCATGCTCGATCATCTCGTCATTGTCGCCGTGGATGGCCTTGAGAACACTTGGCGAAGATGCCGAAGTGGTGGTAGTAGTCGTAGCTCCGTCTCGGTGGTGCTTGTCTCGCGGTCTTCTCTTGTGCTCATGACGTTTGGCTGTAGCTTTATGTAGAGCTTTTTGGGACTTGTAGGTGTACGCATCACGAGCATCTTCATCTTGATGGTGTTGTAGTGCTTGAGCTCGATGACGTTCCGAAGATTGGCCACTTGAGTGCCGCCGCCTTGAGGATGACGAAGGGGAAGAAGACTTGTAGTTGGCCATCATGTCTTGTACTTGATCCCTTTGTTCAGCCAACTTGGTGTCGAGGTAGTCTCTTGTTCGTGCTTCAAATTGATGAATGTCGGCGGTGAGTCGCTCAATGCCTCGCATTTGTAGTCCGAAGATGGACGTTTTGGTGATGTAGTTGTTCACGAAGTCGTTTTCGTTGAAGACCGGAGATGAAATGCCTTGCCTATCCATCACAAGACTCGAGTAGAGGTGAGTAGGAAATGAGATAAACAATACCAAGTTACCTTTTCCCAAAGTTGAGGATGTATCCCGTTTCACTCAATGTGAGATGGAAGAATAGTGGAATTGGTACCGGACTTGTTCACTCACACCTATCAAGTAAAGCTTATAGTGGAGCTCGGTGAGGATAGTGGCACAAAAATTTGATGCAAAATGTTAGCAAGAGTCAATAATGTTGGAAAAGATTCACAAATTCGCAAGTGAAACAAGTAGACCAATAGCAATATGTGGCACACGGAAACACACACACGGATAGATAAACGGGGTCGTGCAACCAAGGAATGAGCACAAAATGTGGAATCCACGGAAAACGCTCGTGTTGCACAACTCAAGAGAGACGCTAGCACGATTGCTCAATAGGCGGATACGACACTTGTGCACAACCTAGAAGATGCAAAATGTATGAGCTTTCAATCCCAAGTATGCTATGTGTATGATGTTCCCGATGCTCTTCTCAAGATGATCCAAGATGATCAGATATGACAATCTTATGTGCAAAGTGGTATGATGCTATGGCTTTTGCTCACGAGCTCTTTGCTCTCTCTTTTTTTGCTTAAAAGCTTATTCTCTCTTTTTTTTATATGGCCACTTATGCGAAATGCTCAAACCAAGATAGCAATTGTGTATATGCGGGAACAATCTTGTGACACAAGGGATGATATGATGATACCAAGATGATACCAATATGATATGGTATGTATGCAATGGAAGGTATGGATCACTAATGTGCACAAGTAACGTTGTTGGCAATACTCAAATGGCTAATCTCGATAGGAAAGTGACGCAAAATGGGCTAAGGGGTTAACAATGTAATGGCAAGAATGTACAAAGATAGGATACCACAATACCAAGATGACATAGAGGGTACCGTTCTTGCTTACGGTTAGGGTGTCAAATTGGTGAAGTGGTCGATGTCGATGACGACCTCGCGGCGATGATGAGTGGTGGTGTTCTTGATGTAGATACCAAGATGATGTAGACCCGTCCCTAAGTAGCCGAAACACCTTAGGAAACGGTAAAAAAATCGCAAACTCAAAATCTCAAGGAAAATGTCAAATGGTGGTAGCGGAATGCGTAGGTGGTTCCGGAGTTAGCAAGGCGGAAGTGGGGGTGGTGGTTGATGATGAAGCGACCGTCCCTAAGTAGCCGAAACACTTTAGGAGACTCAATTCACCACTCAAGCAACCACAAATGCTATATGGGTACAAAACGGGTTAGGTTGCGGAAAGCGATGGTGGTTTTGCATATGATATGGTGGATGGCACTATGCAAAGATGCCAAAATGCCAAATTTTTGATGGAGTCAAATGGTGTTGGAACCTATCTAGGTGGATGGGGGATGTCAATAGCTACTCAACGAGCTAAAGAACGCGAAAATCGGACTCCAGGAGCAAAAGTTATGGCCGAAAACGTAAAGTGCACGCGACTGATTCTGGGGTGCAGGTGCCCGGGGGTGGGGGGTGCGGGCACCCGGGGTGGTCCGAGGCAAACAGCCCGAGGGTGCGGGTGCCCGGGGTTTGGGGTGCGGGCACCCGGGGCGGTCAGCAGGGGTGGGCGGGGGGGTCCGGGTGCCCGGGATTTGATGTCCGGGTGCCCGGGGGTGTCGGGTTTGGGCGGAAATTCGTGGGAAGATGCAAGAAATTGGTGGATTTTGTGAAGGGAAAGGTGGAGATTGATGGGGGAATGCTAGATCCACTTGAAACCAAGCAAATCCATGGATCAAATCCAACAAAATCTCATCAAACCAACAAATCAAAAAAAAATTGGGGCTATTTTTGGTGGGGAATTTTCGAAATTGGGGAAGAACACACAAAATTAGGCTAGAAAACAAAGAGGGAGCTCCAATTTCGTGAGAAACCATGGCTCATGATACCAAGATGTTGTAGAGTGGAACCCTAGGTGAAGATCTTTCACGAATTGGAGGGGGAATCCCCAAGAACAAGATGAACACAAGAGGGAAAACAAGAGGAACACTCAAGAACAAGTCCAAATCACACATCCACTAGACCAACAAACACACAAGATGCACAAGGTACGTGAACAATCAAAGGGAAATAAGATACATGGTAGAGTTCATCCCAAATCCTATGAAGGAGATGAGGGCTTGATGATCCTATGATGGGGATCCTTCCCCAAGGAGGAGGTCTTGATGTTGGTCACTCCAAGAGGAGGTCTTGATCTCCTAGTGGAGTGGATCCATGGAGCAAAGCTCACAAATGTCTATCAAATACTTTGCTATCCTCCCAAATGAGCTAGGTGGGGGTACTCATTGTTTAGGGGCGAAATAAGAGGTGGAGGGGGGTACATGGGCAAAAGCCCAACAAGGCATGTAGGCCCTCGGAGTGGTCCGGGCACCCGGGGTCCTAGGCCCGGGCACCCGGGGTAGATGCAGGAGCCTGGGCGGTCGAGGCCGGGCACCCGGAGCCATTCATCCGGGCACCCGGGGCTGGCTGGAGAGGGGCCGGGCACCCGGGGGTGATGGCCCGGGCACCCGGGCAGGTGGCAGCAGCCCAGCGGGACGGGGCTGGGCACCCGGAGCCTCCAGGCCAGGCTCCCGGGGGGCGGCTGGGCGCAGGTGGCCGGGCACCCGGGGGTCAAGGCCGGGCACCCGAGGGTGGCTAGGGCAGCGCCGGGGTGGTGCGGGCACCCGTGCCCTCCATGGCCGGGCACCCGGGGCCGGCTGGGAGCGGCGCCAGGGGAGGGGCCGGGCCTCCGGGGCCAAAGTGCCCGGGCACCTCGGGTGTCTAGGACTCCTCCTCCTTCTCTCTTGTCGCACGTCCATCCTCCTTCTCCTTCTCCGTAGGTCTCCGGTGAACTTGGTGATCCCTCCGTGCTTTCTCGTGACAATCTCCGAAGTACCTAAGAATGCATAACGTTTCCATTTGAGGTAGAGTCTGACTCTCGAATGAATTTGAGTGGAGCTCAAAGAGGAAGGAGTTCATCTCGTTCTCGATGGCGCGTGCGCAAGCTCTTGTCCACGGTCCTCGAGGTGCTTGACGAGTTGTAGTAGAGTCCATGGGGAGAAGCGAGGGATGCTCCGCATCAAAACGCCACAATCCTTGGCGTCTGGCCCAGACGCCATGGGCCTCGGCGTCTGGCCCAGGGCCAGACACCAGGGTCTCCGGCGTTTGGCCTCCGACCTCCGCAAAACTATCATTTGCACCGACCTATAGCCCCGTGGGCCTGCCCCCTTCACCTAACCATATCATACAATATATGAATCTTTACCTCTGGACCATTCCGGAGCTCCTCTCGTGTCCGTGATCTCATCCGGGACTCTGAACAACATTCGGTCACCAACATACATAAACTCATATAATACTATATCATCAACGAACGTTAAGCGTGCGGACCCTACGGGTTCGAGAACTATGTAGACATGACCGAGACACCTCTCCGGTCAATAACCAATAGCGGAACCTGGATGCCCATATTGGCTCCTACATATTCTACGAAGATCTTTATCGGTCGAACCTTTTGACAACATACGTAGTTTCCTTTGTCATCGGTATGTTACATGCCCGAGATTCGATCGTCGGTATCCTTGTACCTAGTTCAATCTTGTTACCGGCAAGTCTCTTTACTTGTTCTGTAATGCATCATCCTGCAACTAACTCATTAGTCACTTTGCTTGCAAGGCTTCTTATGGTGTGCATTACCGAGAGGGCCCAGAGATGCCTCTCCGGTACTCGGAGTGAGAAATCCTAATCTCGATTCACGCCAACCCAACAAGACACCTACGAAGATACCTGTAGAGCATCTTTATAATCAGCCAGTTACATTCTGACATTTGATAGCACACAAGGCATTCCTCTGGTATCCGTGAGTTGCATGATCTCATAGTCAAAGGAATATGTATTTGACATACATGAAAGCAATAGCAATATAACGAACGATCAACATGCTTAGCTGATGGATGGGTCTTGTGAAGGAAATATGCCCTAGAGGCAATAATAAAATTATTATTTGTTTCCTTATATCATGATAAATGTTTATTATTCATGCTAGAATTGTATTAACCGGAAACATAATACATGTGTGAATACATAGACAAACATAGTGTCACTAGTATGCCTCTACTTGACTAGCTCGTTGATCAACGATGGTTGTGTTTCCTACCCATAGACATGAGTTGTCATTTGATTAACGGGATCACACCATTAGGAGAATGATGCGATTGACTTGACCCATTCTGTTAGCTTAGCACTTGATCATTTAGTATGTTGCTATTGCTTTCTTCATGACTTATACATGTTCCTATGACTATGAGATTATGCAACTCCCGTTTACCGAAGGAACACTTTGTGTGTTACCAAACATCACAACGTAACTGGGTGATTATAAAGGAGCTCTACAAGTGTCTCCGAAGGTACATGTTGAGTTGGAGTATTTTGAGATTAGGATTTGTCACTCCGATTGTCGAAGAGGTATCTCTGGGCCCTCTCGTTAATGCACATCACTATAAGCCTTGCAAGCAATGTAGCTAATGAGTTAGTTGCGGGATGATGCATTACATAACGAGTAAAGAGACTTGCCGGTAACGAGATTGAACTAGGTATTGAGATACCAACGATCAAATCTCGGGCAAGTAACATACCGGTGACAAAGGGAACAACGTATGTAGTTATGCGGTTTGATCGATAAAGATCTTCATAGAATATGTGGGAACCAATATGAGCATCCAGGTTCCGCTATTGGTTATTGACCGGAAACGAGTCTCGGTCATGTCTACATAGTTCTCGAACCCGTAGGGTCCGCACGCTTAAAGTTTGGTGACGATCGGTATTATGAGTTTTTGTATTTTGATGTACCGAAGGTAGTTCAGAGTCCCGGATATGATCACGGACATGACGAGGAGTCTCGAAATGGTCGAGACGTAAAGATCGATATATTGGATGACTATGTTCGGACACCGGAATGGTTTCATGGAGTTTCAAACATATACCGGAGTACCGGGGGGTTACCGGAACCCCCCGGGGAGCTTAATGGGCCAAGATGGCCCTTAGTGGAGAAGAGGAGGGGCGGCAAGGGCTGGTCGCGCGCCCCCTCCTCCTCTAGTCTGAATTGGACAAGGAGGAGGGCGGCGCCCCCTTTCCTTCCTCCTCTTTCCTTCCCTTCCTTTCCCCCTCCTACTCCAACTAGGAAAAGAGGGAGTTCTACTCCCGATGGGAGTAGGACTCCTCCCTGGCGCGCCCTCCTCCTGGCCGGCCGCCCCCTCCCCCTGATCCTTTGTATATGGGGGCAGGGGGCACCTCTAGACACAACAATTGATCTCTTGATCTCTTAGCCGTGTGCGGTGCCCCCCTCCACTATATTCCACCTCGGTAATATCGTAGCGGTGCTTAGGCAAAGCCCTGCGTCGGTAGCATCATCGACACCATCATCACGCCATCGTGCTGACAGAACTCTCGGAGTTCGTGGGACGTCATCGAGCTGAACGTGTGCTGAACTCGGAGGTGCCGTACGTTCGGTACTTGATCGGTCGGATCGTGAAGACGTACGACTACATCAACCGCGTTGTGCTAACGCTTCTGCTTTCGGTCTATGAGGGTACGTGGATAACACTCTCCCCTCTCATTGCTATGCATCACCATGATCTTGCGTGTGCGTAGGGATTTTTTTGAAATTGCTACATTCCCCAACATCTTGTCCATCACATCATTCTCTAATGATGTGATCCCATTCATCAAATGACAAACATGTCCATGGCCAGGAAACTTAACCATCTTTGATGAATGAGCTATTCAAGTAGAGGCTTACTAGGGACACAGTGTTTTGTCTATGTATCCACACATGTATCAAGTTTCTGGTTAATACAATTCTAGCATGAATAATAAACATTTATCATGACATAAGGAAATATAAATAACAACTTTATTATTGCCTCTAGGGCATATTTCCTTTAGGAGCAGCCGAGGAGATTTGGCCCTACCCGCCGGCTATGTAGCCTAGCTGGATAGAGCATCGTCGAGGACCAGGCCAGATGGGACCAGTGGTGACGACTCGCTGGACGAACCCTAGCGCTGCAGGCAAGGGATCGAGCGCTACTGCAGGATGCTGCTAACGCGACACTACGATCAGAGACCCTTCGACGAAACTATGTGCGATGCCATAATCGCAAATGGTGGTGTAAAATAACCATAAAAAAGGTGCAGAACGTTTGCGATGGAGGATGCATCAAATATGGTTCAGATTTTAGTTGCGTGTGCGATGCAGGGCATACGGTTCAATTCAATCAACCATTTGCGATGAGGAGGAACAAAAGAAACGGGTAGACAGATGAAGGTGTGTGCGATGTACAGCATATGGTTCACTCGGATGAACTGTTTGTGATTAGGCAACACAAAAGAAAAGGTCAGCAAGATCAAAGGTGTGTGCGATATACGGCATGCGGTTCACTCGGATGAACTGTTTGCATTGAGACATGAGAACAGAAGCGGTTCAAATGAACAAGATGTGTGTGATACGAGGCAAACAGGTCTGTAATTAGAAACGTGTGCGAAGACCGAAAAGAACACATACAATTACTGCTAACAAGACATGTGTGATGAGCAAACGATTGCTGGTATACAATTGTGAGTGATTGATGAAAACATCACCGACGGGTTCCATTGTTTAGTCCGTGTGCGATGTGATTTTCTTTGTCCGCACACCATCTACGCTCTGTCTACAGAGCATCAACATATATACTTAAAAAGACAGCATTGCATAACCACAAGTGACTACACACATAACATTTGCACACACCAAAGTAAGCAATTACATGCATACTAAAGTAGGAGAAACGAGGATCTAATCATCTACTTATTGTTGCGACGAATCTGGCCATTGCTCTGCTTCCGGATGGATCCCTGGCCGTTTTGGGGAAGGAGGCACTTCCTCATGTCAACGATCCGCCTGTACATGTCGTAGCTCATGTACGCCTCCTTGGACGCGTACACGACATGAGCTTTGTCGAGTTTCTCCATCCAGGCCGAGTGTCAGGCACGCTTTTCCTTGTTGCACGAATCCTTCATGTCTCTATAGTAGGGGTCGATGATGGCCTCAGCGAGGTGAACCAGGGAGTCCTTCTCGTGCTCCTTGCTGCCCTAGATCTTGTATTGGCCCTGGATGCCGATAAGATTCTGGCAGGCGATGCCCAAACTCTCGAGCGCCTTTACATCATTAGTGATGTCCACTGTAGCGAACATGTAGTGGGGCTGTTGACAAACCTGGCGAAATGCTCGCAAGGCCTTGTGGCCAGGCAGTAGTGGTAGACAAGGATGTGGTGGCGCACGCACATCTGGGCGACGATGACCTTGGGACGAGACCCGACACGAGCGCGGGTGTACTCGAGGTTGAATCCGACCACCTTGTACTTCTCCTCGACAAGCAACAGCTCCATGATGTGGATGGAGTGCTCCACCCAGACCGGATCGTTGGTGTACCCCACCGAGAGGTCCATGGACCTTCTGTGGGTGTCCACCACGACACGCATGGTGAACTGCTGCTCGTCGTCGGCAGATGCTCGGAGCGCCATTGGAGCCGCGCAGGATACCCTCTAAGAATTTCTCGTGGTGGGTGTGCTTCTTGCAATGGTGGGGCGTGATCAAAAGGTTGAAGAGACACAAGGGTAGGTTAAATGGCCGCTGTAATAAATGGGGGTCGGCCGGCCTGTAATCGTCACATCTTGTCATGGCGTTCATAGCGGAGGATTCTAGAATCCAGTGCACGCTTACCGCACCCCAGGCGTGGGCTCGAAGAGGCGCCAAATGTATCGTCGGTGAGCTTGTTCCCGCGCTACCGCATTGTTTATCGCGCAAGCTTCCCGCCCGGCTAGTTTGGCCACGCGTCGGCTAGAAGAGGGAAAATCGTGGGCGTTTATTGGCAAAAAGCTTTGTAAAAACGAAGTATGTGGAATGACTTCGGTCATAAGTTTACCCTTGGGTGATGAGACCAAAGTTATATAGAAGGGTGATGATGGACACTCGAGTGCGATAATTAATTCTGTGCTCTACAGTGCACACGGTGGAAGAAACCAACTGTGTGCAATAATGTCGAAGATCGCAGTCGAGTTAGCTATACAGATCGTGTGCTGTGAGATTGATAAGGTAAACTGATTCGAGAATGGTTAATAAAATCTAAGACCATCGCATATTAAGGTCAACATAGTGCTAGCAATATACGAGTCTCATACGATGCCATTTCAACGATTGTACCACAAAAGCTCGAAATGTTACAAGGTTCAAATTCCAGAGTTATATGGTTCAAATTCGAAGATTACAAGGTTCAAACTGATATTAGAAATGAAATTCAGCTCATCAGCTGCAAACGCTCGCGCTGATGCGCTGAACATGGATATCAGATAGGTTCAAACTAATATCACCGCTTCTAAGTCTGGCTTCAAAACCTCACAATTTTTGCAAAGGGGTCAACCACTGAGAAGTCATGTATGGGGTTGACCTGATGACTTCCGATTACTGTGTCATCTGAAGTTCCAAAATGAAATTCAGCATTTTTGGAGCCTACTCCATTCTGCCGCAAGCGCCGGCACTGATCAATAGACCATTCATCTTTGCGAAATAAATGTAGGGCAAACCTCATTTCCTTCAGCACCCTTGCTCTGAGAACAAAGAACCTGGCGAATATAATCTCCGGTAAGGTCCCTCGGTAGGAGTTCAAAGTAATTTCTGAGAGATGCAGATCTAGGCATTCGACGTCATTGTTATATTGTATCACATTATCCACCACTGGGCCTAATCTTATCTGCAAAAGAAGAAAACGTGTTAGTGCCTACATGCAGTTTTGAACATTACTACGTGCCTAGCTATTTGGTTTGCAGGATTTGTAAAATGCACTAACATGCCATCTTTGATTTGACATGATTAACATGGGCATTTGATTACATTCTAGAAAAATGTAGGCTTCTTCACAAGAGGTTGGAGTGAATGAAAAGTTCCCTAAGAAAACTAGTACAGATGAATCCAAAGGATAAATGCTTATTTATTGTAACCATATGGATCACGCAACCAATATGGGGGGGCATGTATGTACTGAAATCCTCCAAAAGAACCTTCAGAAATTGCAGTACATTGTCATTGTAAACTTGGAAAAAGGTGTCACAAATTAAACTCCCTTATGGTTAACATTTAACAGGAAAGGAACATCACCTCGATATATAGCTTCTCCAGGCACAAAAAGCATCTCAGGAAACTGACAACTTACTCTAGGTCGGGCCCGATAGATTCTAGTGCCAAGACCTTCACCGTGCGCAGTTTCACGGTCAAGCTTGTCGGAATCATTTTTTGAATGACAGACAAATAAACATCTTCAAAATTATAAATAATGTTAATTTGTAGAAGGATAGGTAGAAGGCGGTTGTTGTACCTGAACGAGTGTGGATCCAATAACAAGCTCGGAGTATTTGTCAACGAGTAGCCCACCACTGTCAATTTCGGCGCAGAAATGACATTGATTCTTGTTGGACCTTCTTGATCAACTACAAGTAGTCTCTCAAGTGCAGGTGTGTCCTAGATGACATTACCGTGGTCCACCTTTTTTGATGTCTTCCTGCCGCACCAGCAACACACATAAATAGTCTGACAAGACATGGAGGTGATGTGGAAGGTACTCAACCCATTGATCGCCTGAAGACGAAGGTACTCGAGTGCAGTACAGCCACAGAGCAGGCGCTCCATGTCACCCTTTGAGAGGCAGATGACGACGAGCTCGAGGTGCTTCAGTCGTGGTAGAATAAGAGCGGGCGCGTCATTAAGGGGCGAGAAATGGCAGTTCCTGAACTTGGCAACGCGCAGCATGGGCGCAAGGAGGAGTGCGGACGTTGGCAGCAACCGCATATGCCCATCATCAAAAGTGAGCTCTCAAGCTGATCTAGGGCGGGGGATCGGAACCAGTCGTCAAGCTTGACTCGGTCCTTGCCGTTGGAACGGAACTTGCCCATTCTAAGGCCTTTGGTTGGGCCAAGATGACTGCCGAGGATCTTGGAGAACGCATCCAAGCTTTTGCAATAACCATGGCAGAGCTCGTCGGTGTCGATGAGGTCAAGAGGGCTGGAGTTCCATAGGGGGCACCACCGTCGGAAAAGGAGGGTTGTCCGCGCCCCATATTTGATTGGGAGGATGGAGATGATGACTCTCAACATATCATCAGGGAGGCTGTTAATTAAGTCTAGGCCTGCTGGAGTCGCTTGCGGTTCTAGCTCGCCCCGCCTCCGCTTGTTGGTAGCCCCGTTCTCCACCTCCGGAGTCTCTTTGTCAGCGGCGCTTTTTGATAGAAATGGGAGTACAGGGAATATTTAGTTAAAACAGGGCAATAGAAAAGTGCATTGGTAACTAGAAGTTATTAGGTAGGAATATAGTAAGAAAAGGGAATAACAATTGGTTGCTTAAATACTACACAATTCATTTGACATTACTGGGTAAGTCAACATATGCAGATAGTTGAAAGAAAACTTACTTCGAACAAAGTCTGGACGGATGATTTTGTCGGGGAAGTTAGCATATATCTCATGACCAGGCCCTTCTATGTGCAGTGCAATTTTAGTGCCAGCTTTCAGTACATAAAACTTTGCAATTTCATTCCAAAAGCCAGTGCCAAAATAGGAGTCACCACGTTCATCAAGTCTTACAGTAGCAACGATTGTAAATCCATGGTTTGTGTGCAGTATGACATTCGTGGAGCCTTGATGTATGTAAAGGGAAAAATTGTGCACTACATAATCTGTTGCATAGCGAGGGATGTCCTACAGAAAACAGTAGGATTGTTAAAGAAAATATGGTAACTGATGACCCACAAGTATAGGGGATCTATCGTAGTCCTTTCGATAAGTAAGAGTTTGTCGAACCCAACGAGGAGCAGAAGGAAATGATAAGCCGTTTTCAGCAAGGTATTCTCTGCAAGTACTGAAATAAGTGGTAACGGATAGTTTTGCGATAAGATAAATGGTAACGAGCAACAAGTAACAAAAGTAAATAAAGTGCAGCAAGGTGGCCCAATCCTTTTTGTAGCAAAGGACAAGCCTGGACAAACTCTTATAATAGGAAAAGCGCTCCCGAGGACACATGGGAATATCGTGAAGCTAGTTTTCATCACGCTCATATGATTCGCGTTCGGTACTTTGATAATTTGATATGTGGGTGGACCGATGCTTGGGTACTGCCCTTACTTGGACAAGCATCCCACTTATGATTAACCTCTGTTGCAAGCATCCGCAACTACAACAAAAGTATTAAGGTAAACCTAACCATAGCATGAAACATATGGATCCAAATCAGCCCCTTACGAAGCAACGCATAAACTAGGGTTTAAGCTTCTGTCACTCTAGCAACCCATCATCTACTTATTACTTCCCAATGCCTTCCTCTAGGCCCAAATAATGGTGAAGTGTTATGTAGTCGACGTTCACATAACACCACTAGAGGTTAGACAACATACATCTTATCAAAATATCGAACGAATACCAAATTCACATGACTACTAATAGCAAGACTTCTCCCTTGTCCTCAGGAACAAACGTAACTACTCACAAAGCATATTCATGTTCATAATCAGAGGGGATATAATGTGCATAAAGGATCTGAACATATGATCTTCCACCAAATAAACCAACTAGCATCAACTACAAGGAGCAATCAACACTACTAGCAACCTACTAGCACCAAGCCCGGGCTTGGAGACAAGAATTGGATACAAGAGATGAACTAGGGTTTGGAGATGAGATGGTGCTGGTGAAGATGTTGATGGAGATTGCCCTCTCCTGTTGAGAGGAGCGTTGGTGATGATGATGACGATGATTTCCCCCTCCCGGAGGGAAGTGTCCCCGGCAGAACAGCTCTGCCGGAGCCCTAGATTGGTTCCGCCAAGGTTCCGCCTCGTGGCAGCGGAATCTTGTCCCGAAAGGTTGCTTATTATTTTTTTCTCATCGAAAGACTTCATATAGGAGAAGATGGGCGTCAGAGAGCCACCAGGGGGCCCACGAGGTAGGGGGGCGCGCCCAGGGGGAGGGGCGCGCCCCCACCCTCGTGAGCAGGGTGTGGGCCCCCTGGCCTTCATCTTTGGCGACTATTTTTCTTTATTTATTTTAAGATATTCCGTGGAGTTTCAGGACTTTTGGAGTTGCGTATAATAGGTCTCCAATATTTGCTGCTTTTCCAGCCAGAATTCCAGCTGCCGGCATTCCCCCTCTTCATGGTGAACCTTGTAAAATAAGAGAGAATAGCCATAAGTATTGTGACATATCATGAAATAACATCCCATAATGCGATAAATATCGATATAAAAGCATGATGCAAAATGGACGTATCAACTCCCCCAAGCTTAGACCTCGCTTGTCCTCAAGCGAAAAGCCAATAACAATAAATATGTCCTTATGTTTAGAAGTAGAGGCGTCGATAAAAATAAAATACGGACATGAAGGCATCATGATTATTTTCATAACAGCAACATATGTATATTTGTCATATGATTACTTCTATTCAAGTGATGATCTTTTCACAAAGCCAAAGTATGAATCATAAACCTTATCGAGCACCAACAATTATACCCTCAGTCATTGAAGCAATTGCAATTTATCATAACATCGGAAAGAGTCTATGTCAGAGCTTAAAAGCAAGTCCACATACTCAACTATCACTTAGTCCTTCATAATTGCTAACACTCACGTGATACTTGTGGTTACGGAGTTTTAATCGGACACAGAGAAAGATAGGGGCTTATAGTTTTGCCCCACAACCTTTTACCTCAAGGGTAATGTCAACAATAATAATTCATGCTCCCCCACACCCAATTAGATATATATATATATATATATATATATATATATATATATATATATATATATATCATGTTCTTCCCAACATGCTGAGCTTGCCAAAGGATAAAATGAAAAAGGAAAGGTGAAGATCACCGTGACACTTGCATAAGGTAGAAGATAATAATAAAAGATAGGCCCTTCGCAGAGGGAAGCAGAGGTTGTCATGCGCGTTTAGGGTTGATGCACAAAATCTTAATGCAAAAGAACGTCACTTTACATTGCCCCTTGCATGTGAACCTTTATTATGCAGTCCGTCGCTTTTATTGCGTCCACAACAAGTTCGTGCAAAGTTTATTTTCTCCGCACTAATAAGTCATGCATATTTAGAGAGCAATTTTTATTGCTTGCACCGACGACAATTTACTTGAAGGATCTTACTCAATCCACAGGTAGATATGGTGGACTCTCATGGCTAAACTGGTTTAAGGGTATTTGGAAGCACAAGTAGTATCTCTACTTGGTGCTGAGAATTTGGCTAGCATGAGGGGGAAAGGCAAGCTCAAAATGTTAGAGGAACCATGACAACATACTTTATCTCAGATGTAAGAAAACATAACTCATTATGTTGTCTTCCTTGTCCAACATCAACTCTTTAGCATGTCATATTTTAATGAGTGCTCCCAATCATAAAAGATGTCAATGATAATATATCTATATGTGAAACCTCTCTCTCCTTATTACTTCCTATTAATTGCAACGATGACCAAAGCTATATTTGACAACTCCCAACAACTTTTAATCATCATACTCTTTCTATGTGGAGTCATTACTTTCACTAAGATCAATATAAACTCTTTGTTTCTTTTTATTCTTTTCTTTATTCACCCAAGATCATGGCAAAGTAATCAAGCCCTTGACTCAACACTAATCTTTATTATATATAGCTCACGGACTCGATGGCATAGAGGGATCATAAAGCAAAACTCAAAACTAGATCGTGCCATGACTTTATTCTACTAAATCAAGATAATACTAATATTATCGAACTAAGAAAAACGGTAAAGATAGGATTTGTGATGGTGATACGATACCGGGGCACCTCCCCCAAGCTTGGCAGTTGCCAAGGGGAGTTGCCCATACCCATGTGATTATATCTCCTTCTTTGTTGTTGGCGGTGGAGGTGTTGTTGATGATGGAAGCTTGTCATCCACCTTCCATGGCATAGGCTCACCCTCATAGAAGGATGATCGAGTCTCCGGAATCCTCAAATCTGCAACGGAAACAGTTCGAAATGAAAACAGAGGATATTTGTGTGATACGGTCGTCAAAACCTTCGGGAGAATATATAATGAATTTTTACCGACCAAAATACTTATTGTGCAAGAAAACGGAGTCCGGAGGGCACACGAGGTGCTCACGAGGTAGGGGGCGCGCCCAGGGGGTAGGGCGCGCCGTCCACCCTCGTGGAGGCCTCGTGTCCTCCCCGGACTGCTACTTATTTTTCTGTTTTTCTAAATATTCCAAAACGGAGAAATATTGCTTTAAAAATTGTTTTGGGGTCGGTTTACTTACCGTACCACATACCTATTCCTTTTCGGAGTTTGGAACGTTCTAGAAAGTGTCCCTTATGTATTCCTCCGGGGTTACGGTTTCAATAATATTGGTTTCAACATTTATGGGATTACCTGAGATATAATGTTTGATTCTTTGACCGTTTACCACCTTCGGATTTGTGCCTGCGAAGTTGTTGATTTTTATGGCACCGGAACAATAGACCTCCTGGATAACGTAAGGACCTTCCCATTTGGAGAGAAGTTTTCTTGCAAAAAATCTTAAACGAGAGTTGTATAGCAATGCATAGTCACCTACATTAAACTCACGCTTTTGTATCCTTTTATCATGCCACCTTTTAACTTTTTCTTTAAACAGCTTGGCATTTTCATATGCTTGGGTTCTCCATTCATCAAGTGAGCTAATATCAAACAACCTCTTCTCACCGACAAGTTTGAAGTCATAATTGAGCTCTTTGATAGCCCAATATGCCTTATGTTCTAGTTCAAGAGGTAGATGACATGCTTTTCCATAAACCATTTTATACGGAGACATACCCATAGGATTCTTATATGCAGTTCTATAGGCCCATAACGCATCATCAAGTTTCTTGGACCAATTCTTTCTAGACCTATTAACAGTCTTTTGCAAAATTAATTTGAGCTCTCTATTACTCAATTCTACTTGACCACTAGACTGCGGGTGATATGGAGATGCAATTCTATGATTAACGTCATATTTAGCAAGCATTTTATGGAAAGCACCATGAATAAAGTGTGAATCACCATCAGTCATTAAGTATCTAGGGACTCCAAACCTCGGAAAAATAACTTCCTTAAGCATTTTAATAGAAGTGTTATGATCAGCACTACTAGTTGGAATAGCTTCTACCCACTTAGTAACGTAATCAACAACAACTAAAATATGAGTGTAACCATTAGAGGCAGGAAAAGGTCCCATATAATCAAAGCCCCAAACATCAAATGGCTCAATAACAAGTGAATAATTTATAGGCATTTCTTGACGTCTACTGATATTACCAATTCTTTGACATTCATCGCAAGACAAAACAAACTTACGGGCATCCTTGAAGAGAGTAGGCCAATAAAACCCAGATTGCAATACCTTATGTGCAGTTCTATCTCCAGCATGATGTCCTCCATAAGCTTTGGAGTGACACTTGCGTAGGATCTGTTCCTGTTCATGCTCAGGTGCACAATGTCTAATAACACCATCTACTCCTTCTTTATAAAGATGTGGGTCATCCCAAAAGTAATGTCTCAAATCATAAAAGAACTTATTCTTTTGTTGGTATGTGAAGCTAGGTGGTACAAATTTAGCAAAAATATAATTAGCATAATCAGCATACCACGGAGTGCTACGAGAAGTACTTATGACATTTAATTGCTCATCAGGAAAGCTATCATCAATAGGTAGTGGGTCATCATGAACATTCTCTAACCTAGATAAGTTGTCTGCAACTGGTTTCTCAGCTCCTTTTCTATCAACAATATGCAAATCAAATTCTTGCAGCAAGAGAACCCATCTAATAAGTCTAGGTTTAGCATCTTTCTTTTCCATAAGATATTTAATAGCAGCATGATCAGTGTGAATAGTTACTTTAGAATCAACAATATGGGGTCTCAATTTATCACAGGCAAACACAACTACTAAGAGTTCCTTTTCAGTAGTAGCATAATTTCTTTGAGCATTGTCTAGAGTCTTACTAGCATAATGGATAACATTTAATTTCTTATCAACTCTTTGCCCTAGAACAACACCTACAGCATAATCACTAGCATCACACATAATTTCAAAGGGTAAATTCCAATCAGGTGGCTGAACAATAGGTGCAGAGACTAATGCTTTCTTAAGTATTTCAAATGCTTCTACACAATCATCATCAAAGACAAATGGTACATCTTTTTGTAATAAATTAGTCAGAGGCCGAGAAATTTTCGAGAAGTCCTTAATGAACCTCCTATAAAATCCGACGTGACCAAGGAAACTTCTTATACCTTTGATGTCCTTGGGACCTGGCATCTTTTCAATAGCGTCAACCTTGGCTTTATCAACTTCAATACCTCTGTCAGAAACTTTGTGACCCAAGACAATACCTTCATTAACCATAAAGTGGCACTTTTCCCAATTCAAGACAAGATTAGTTTCTTCACATCTCTGCAAAACTCGATCAAGATTGCTCAAGCAATCATCAAAAGAGGAACCATAGACGGAAAAGTCGTCCATGAAAACCTCACAAATCTTTTCACAAAAATCAGATAATATAGCCATCATGCATCTTTGAAAGGTAGCAGGTGCATTACATAAACCAAAAGGCATACGTCTATAAGCAAAAGTACCAAAAGGGCATGTAAAAGTAGTCTTTGATTGATCTTTAGCCGACACAGGTATTTGAGAGAAACCAGAATAACCATCTAGAAAGCAATAATGTGTATGTTTGATAATCTTTCTAGAATTTGATCAATAAAAGGTAAGGGGTAATGATCTTTCTTAGTAGCTTTATTTAATTTGCGGAAATCAATTACCATCCTATAACCCGTGATAATTCTTTGCGGGATCAATTCATCTTTATCATTAGGGACAACAGTAATACCTCCCTTCTTAGGGACACAATGGATAGGACTTACCCACTGACTATCAGCAATGGGATAAATTATACCTGCCTCCAGAAGCTTGAGTATTTCTTTTCTCACCACTTCTTTCATTTTTAGGATTCAAACGTTGTTGAGGATCACGAACTGGTTTGGCATCCGCTTCCAAATTTATTTTATGTTGACCTAGAGTGGGACTAATGCCCTTAAGATCATCAAGAGTATATCCAATAGCGGCACGGTGCTTCTTCAGAGTTTTCAATAATCTTTCTTCTTCATGCTCTGAAAGGTTAGCACTAATAATAATAGGATATATTTTCTTTTCATCAAGATAAGCATATTTAAGATTATCAGGCAACAGTTTAAGCTCAAACACGGGATCACCCTTGGGTGGAGGAGGATCGCCTAGGATTTCAACAGGAAAATTGTGTTTCAGAATAGGTTTCTGTTTAAAGAATACTTCATCTATTTCCCTTCTTTCATTCATGAACATCTCATTTTCATGGTCTAGCAAATAGTGTTCTAAAGGATCACTAGGAGGTACATCAATAGAAGCAAGACCAATAATTTCATCCTTACTAGGCAATTCTTCCTCACGATGTTGTTTACTAAATCTGGAAAAATTAAACTCATGAAACATAACATCCAAGCCAATAGTAACAATATTCTTTTCGCAGTCTATCTTAGCATTGACAGTATTCAAGAAGGGTCTACCAAATATAATGGGACAAAAGCTATCTTGTGGGGAACCAAGAACAAGAAAATCAGCAGGATATTTGGTTTTTTCCACACAAGACTTCAACATCTCTAACAATTCCCATTGCACATATAGTATCTCTACTAGCAAGTTTAATTGTAACATCAATATCTTCTAACTCAGCAGGTGCGATATCATGCATAATTTCTTGATATAAGTCAATGGGTATAACACTAGCACTAGAACCCATATCACATAAGCCATGATAACAATGATCTCCTATTTTAGCAGAAATAACAGGCACGCCTACCATAGGTCTATGTTAATCTCTATCACAAGGTTTAGCAATTATAGCAGTTTCACTAGAGAATTGAATGACATGCCCATCAATATTATCAGAGAAGAGATCTCTAACAATAGCAATATTAGGTTCTACTTTGACTTGCTTAGGAGGTGTATAATTCCTAGTATTGCTTTTACGAACAACAGTTGAAGCTTTAGCATGATCCTTCATTCTAACATGGAAAGGAGGTTTCTCAACATAAGAAGTAGGAACAATAGGATCATTATAAGTGACAATCTTTTCTTCAACTTTAATAGGTGCAACTACTTTTACTTCTATGGGAGGATGATATTTAAACCACTTCTCCTTGGGGAGATCAACATAAGTAGCAAAAGATTCACAGAAAGAAGCTACTATCTCAGAGTCAAGTCCATATTTAGTGCTAAACTTATGAAAAATATCGGTATCCATAAAAGATTTAACACAATCAAACTTAGGTGTCATACCTGACTCCTTACCTTCGTCGAGGTCCCAATCTTCAGAGTTGTGTTTAATTCTATCCAATAACTTCCATCCAAATTCAATAGACTTCATCATAAAAGAGCCAGCACAAGAAGTATCGAGCATGGTGCGATTATTATCAGAAAGCCGAGCATAAAAGTTCTGGAGAATTGTCAACTTTGAGAGCTCATGATTGGGGCATGAATATAACATTGATTTAAGCCTCCCCAAGCTTGAGCGATGCTTTCTCCTTCGCGAGGCCAAAAATTATATATATAATTGCGATCACGATGAACAAGATGCATAGGGTAATACTTTTGATGAAATTCCAATTTCACTCTTTTGTAGTTCCATGATCTCGTATCATCACATAGCCTATATGAAAGTGCAACTATCCCTAGGTGGTTTTGGTAATTCATAACAACATATAGCTCATTGAGCTAATGCTATTCCAAGACTATTATTTCAGGAAAGCTCAATGAATGGCATGGCATGGATGATGAAAGTGGATCCCTCAAAATACTAAGGACAAAGGATTGGCTCAAGCTCAAAAGCTCAAGACTCTTCATTTTACATTTTAGTGATCCAAGATCACATTGAGTCTATAGGAAAAGCCAATACTATCAAGGAGGTATGAGGTGTTGCTTAATGAGCCTCTTGTTGGAAATATGCCCTAGAGGCAATAATAAAAATGTTATTATTATATTTCTTTGTTCATGATAATAGTCTTTTATTCATGCTATAACTGTATTATCCGGAAATCGTAATACACGTGTGAATACATAGACCACAACATGTCCCTAGTGAGCCTCTAGTTGACTAGCTCGTTGTGATCAACAGATAGTCATGGTTTCCTGGCTATGGACATTGGATGTCGTTGATAACGGGATCACATCACTAGGAGAATGATGTGATGGACAAGACCCAATCCTAAGCATAGCACGAGATCGTGTAGTTCGTTTGCTAGAGATTTTTCAATGTCAAGTATCTCTTCCTTAGACCATGAGATCGTGTAACTCCCGGATACCGTAAGAGTGCTTTGGGTGTACCAAACGTCACAACGTAACTGGGTGATTATAAAGGTGCACTACAGGTATCTTCGAAAGTGTCTGTTGGGTTGACACGGATCGACACTGGGATTTGTCACTCCGTATGATGGAGAGGTCTCTGGGCCCACTCGGTAATGCATCATCATATTGCGCTCAAAGTGACTAAGTGGTTAGTCACGGGATCATGCATTACGGTACGAGTAAAGTGACTTGCCGGTAATGAGACTGAACAAGGTATTGGGATACCGACGATCGAGTCTTGGGCAAGTAACGTACCGATTGGCAAAGGGAATTGTATACGGGATTATTTAATCCTCGACATCGTGGTTCATCCGATGAAATCATCGAGGAGCATGTGGGAGCCAACATGGGTATCCAGATCCCGCTGTTGGTTATTGCCCGAGAGTCGTCTCAGTCATGTCTGCGTGTCTCCCGAACCCGTAGGGTCTACACACTTAAGGTTCGGTGACGCTAGGGTTGTATGAATACGATTATGCAGTATACCGAATGTTGTTCGGAGTCCCGGATGAGACCCCAGACGTCACGAGGAGTTTCGGAATGGTCCGGAGGTAAAGAATTATATATAGGAAGTGGTATTTCGGCCATCGGGAAAATTTCGGGGTCACCCGGTAATGTACCGGGACCACCGGAAGGGTCCCGGGGGTCCACCGGGTGGGGCCACCCATCCCGGAGGGCCGCATGGGCTGACGTGGGAGGGGAGCCAGCCCATAGTGGGCTGGTGCGCCCCCCTAGGCCCACCCCCTGCGCCTAGGGTTGAAACCCTAGGGTGGGGGGGGGCGCACCACATGCCTTGGGGGGCACTCCTCCCCCCTTGGCCCCCGCCCCCTTGGGAGATTCAATCTCCCAGGGCCAGCGCCCCCCTTGGGGGCCTATATAAAGGAGGGCAAAGGGGAGGGCAGCCGCACCCTTGTGCTTGGCGCCTCCCTCCCCCTGCTACACCTCGTCCTCCTCCCGTAGTCGCTTGGCGAAGCCCTGCTGGAGTTTTGCTGCATCCACCACCACGCCGTCGTGCTGCTGGATCATCATCAACCTCTCCTTCCCCCTTGCTGGATCAAGAAGGAGGAGATGTTTCCCGTCCCGTACGTGTGTTGAACGCGGAGGTGCTGTCCGTTCAGCACTTGGTCATCGGTGATCCGAATCACGGCGAGTACGACTCCATCATCACCATCCCCTCGAACGCTTCCGCACTCGATCTACAAGTGGTATGTAGATGCAAACTCACCCCCTTAACTCGTTGCTTAGATGAACTCATAGATGGATCTTGGTGAAACCGTAGGAAAAATTTTAATTTTCTGCAACGTTCCCCAACAGTGGCATCATGAGCTAGGTCTATGCGTAGTTCTCTATTGCACGAGTAGAACACAATTTTGTTGTGGGCATAGATCTTGTCAACTTGCTTGCCGCTACTAGTCTTATCTTGCTTCAGCGATATTGTGGGATGAAGCGGCCCGGACCAACCTTACACGTACGCTTACGTGAGACCGGTTCCACCGACAGACATGCACTAGTTGCATAAGGTGGCTGGCGGGTGTCTGTCTCTCCTACTTTAGTTGGAGCGGATTCGATGAAAAGGGTCCTTATGAAGGGTAAATAGAAGTTGACAAAATTCACGTTGTGGTTATTCGTAGGTAAGAAAACGTTCTTGCTAGAACCCAATTGCAGCCACGTAAAAGATGCAACAACAATTAGAGGACGTCTAACTTGTTTTTGCAGCAATTGACTTGTGATGTGATATGGCCAGAAGTTGTGATGAATGATGAATGATATATTGTGATGTATGAGATCATGTTCTTGTAATAGGAATCACGACTTGCATGTCGATGAGTATGACAACCGGCAGGAGCCATAGGAGTTCTCTTTATTTTTGTATGACCTGCGTGTCATTGAAGAACGCCATGTAACTTACTTTACTTTATTTCTAAACGCGTTAGCCATAGAAGTAGAAGTAGTCGTTGGCGTGACAACTTCATGAAGACACGATGATGGAGATCATGATGATGGAGATCATGGTGTCATGCCGGTGACAAGATGATCATGGAGCCCCGAAGATGGAGATCAATGGAGCTATATGATATTGGCCATATCATGTCACTACTATATAATTGCATGTGATGTTTATTATGTTTATGCATCTTGTTTACTTAGAACGACGGTAGTAAATAAGATGATCCCTTACACAATTTCAAGAAGTGTTCTCCCCTAACTGTGCACCATTGCTAAAGTTCGTCGCTTCTAAGCACCACGTGATGATCGGGTGTGATGGATTCTTACGTTCACATACAACGGGTGTAAGACAGATTTACACACGCAAAACACTTAGGGTTAACTTGACGAGCCTAGCATGTACAGACATGGCCTCGGAACACGGAGATCGAAAGGTCGAACACGAGTCGTATGGAAGATACGATCAACATGAGAATGTTCACCAACGATGACTAGTCCGTCTCACGTGATGATCGGACACGACCTAGTTGACTCGGATCGTGTAACACTTAGATGACAAGAGGGATGTCTAATCTGAGTGGGAGTTCATTATAATACTTTGATTAGATGAACTTAATTATCATGAACTTAGTCTAAAAACCTTTGCAAATATGTCTTGTAGATCAAATGGCCAACGCTCATGTCAACATGAACTTCAACGCGTTCCTAGAGAAAACCAAGCTGAAAGATGATGGCAGCAACTATACGGACTGGGTCCGGAACTTGAGGATCATCCTCATAGCTGCCAGGAAACAATATGTCCTAGAAGGACCGCTAGGTGACGCTCCCGTTCCAGAGAACCAAGACATTATGAATGCTTGGCAGACTCGTGCTGATGATTACTCCCTCGTTCAGTGCGGCATGCTATACAGCTTAGAACCGGGGCTCCAAAAGTGTTTTGAGCATCACAGAGCATATGAGATGTTCGAGGAGCTGAGACTAGTTTTTCAAGCTCACGCCCGAGTCGAGAGATATGACGTCTCTGACAAGTTCTACAGTTGTAAGATGGAGGAAAATAGTTCTGTCAGTGAGCACATACTCAAGATGTCTGGGTTGCACAACCGTATGACCCAGCTGAATATTAACCTCCCTGATGAGGCGGTCATTGACAGAATCCTTCAGTCGCTCCCACCAAGCTACAAGAGCTTTGTGATGAACTACAATATGCAGGGAATGGAAAAGACCATTCCTGAAGTATTTTCTATGCTGAAGTCAGCAGAGGCTGAAATCAAGAAAGAACATCAAGTGTTGATGGTCAATAAGACCACTAAGTTCAAGAAGGGCAAGGGCAAGAAGAACTTCAAGAAGGACGGCAAGGATGTTGCCGCGCCCGGTAAGCCAGTTACCGGGAAGAAGTCAAAGAATGGACCCAAGCCTGAGACTGAGTGCTTTTATTGCAAGGGGAAGGGTCACTGGAAGCGGAACTGCCCCAAATACTTAGCGGATAAGAAGGCCGGCAACACCAAAGGTATATTTGATATACATGTAATTGATGTGTACCTTACCAGTACTCGTAGTAACTCCTGGGTATTTGATACCGGTGTCGTTGCTCATATTTGTAACTCACAGCAGGAGCTGCGGAATAAGCGGAGACTGGCGAAGGACGAGGTGACGATGCGCGTCGGGAATGGTTCCAGAGTCGATGTGATCGTCGTCGGCACGCTACCTCTACATTTACCTACGGGATTAGTTTTGAACCTTAATAATTGTTATTTGGTGCCAAGTTTGAGCATGAACATTGTATCTGGATCTCGTTTGATACGAGATGGCTACTCATTTAAATCCGAGAATAATGGTTGTTCTATTTATATGAGAGATATGTTTTATGGTCATGCTCCGATGGTCAATGGTTTATTCTTAATGAATCTCAAGCGTAATGTTACACATATTCGTGAATACCAAAAGATGTAAACTTGATAACGATAGTCCCACATACTTGTGGCACTGCCGCCTTGGTCACATTGGTGTCAAGCGCATGAAGAAGCTCCATGCTGATGGACTTTTGGAGTCTCTAGATTATGAATCATTTGACACATGCGAACCATGCCTCATGGGCAAGATGACCAAGACTCCGTTCTCCGGAACAATGGAGCGAGCAACCAACTTGTTGGAAATCATACATACCGATGTGTGTGGTCCAATGAGCGTTGAGGCTCGCGGAGGATATCGTTATGTTCTCACTCTCACTAATGACTTGAGTAGATATGGGTATGTCTACTTAATGAAACACAAGTCTGAGACCTTTGAAAAGTTCAAGGAATTTCAGAATGAGGTAGAGAATCAACGTGACCGAAAGATAAAGTTCCTACGATCAGATCGTGGAGGAGAATACTTAAGTCACGAATTTGGTACACACTTAAGGAAATGTGGAATCGTTTCACAACTCACGCCGCCTGGAACACCTCAGCGTAACGGTGTGTCCGAACGTCGTAATCGCACTCGATTGGATATGGTGCGGTCTATGATGTCTCTTACCGATTTACCGCTATCATTTTGGGGATACGCTCTAGAGACAGCTACATTCACTTTAAATAGGGCACCGTCTAAATCCGTTGAGACGACACCGTATGAATTATGGTTTGGGAAGAAACCTAAGCTGTCGTTTCTAAAAGTTTGGGGATGCGATGCTTATGTCAAGAAACTTCAACCTGAAAAGCTCGAACCCAAGTTGGAAAAATGCGTCTTCATAGGATACCCTAAGGAAACCGTTGGGTATACCTTCTACTTAAGATCCGAGGGCAAGATCTTTGTTGCCAAGAACGGATGCTTTCTGGAAAAAGAGTTTCTCTCGAAAGAAGTAAGTGGGAGGAAAGTAGAACTCGATGAAGTACTACCTCTTGAACGGGATAGTAGTGCAGATCAGGAAAATGTTCCTGTGATGCCTACACCAACTGAAGAGGAAAATAATGATGATGATCAAGGTACTTCGGATCAAGTTGCTACTGAACTTCGTAGGTCCACAAGGACACGTTCCGCACCAGAGTGGTACGGTAACCCTGTCCTGGAAATCATGTTGTTAGACAACGGTGAACCTTCGAACTATGAAGAAGCGATGGCGGGCCCATATTCCAACAAATGGCTTGAAGCCATGAAATCCGAGATAGAATCCATGTATGAAAACAAAGTATGAACTTTGACAGACTTGCCCGATGATCGGCGAGCGATAGAAAACAAATGGATCTTTAAGAAGAAGACGGATGCGGATGGTAATATTACCGTCTATAAAGCTCGACTTGTCGCTAAGGGTTATCGACAAGTTCAAGGGATTGACTACGACGAGACATTCTCTCTCGTAGCGAAGCTAAAGTCCGTCCGAATCATGTTAGCAATTGCCGCATACTATGATTATGAGATATGGCAAATGGACGTCAAAACGGCATTCCTCAACGGGCATCTTAAGGAAGAACTGTATATGATGCAGCCGGAAGGTTTTGTCGATCCTAAGAACGCTAACAAAGTATGCAAGCTCCAGCGATCCATTTATGGGCTGGTGCAAGCATCTCGGAGTTGGAATATTCGCTTTGATGAGATGATCAAAGCGTTTGGGTTTATGCAGACTTATGGAGAAGCCTGCGTTTACAAGAAAGTGAGTGGGAGCTCTGTAGCATTTCTCATATTATATGTAGATGACATACTCTTGATGGGAAATGATATAGAACTTTTGGACAGCATTAAGGCCTACTTGAATAAGTGTTTTTCAATGAAGGACCTTGGAGAAGCTACTTATATATTAGGCATCAAGATCTGTAGGGATAGATCAAGACGCCTCATAGGTCTTTCACAAAGCACATACCTTGATAAGATTTTGAAGAAGTTCAAAATGGATCAGTCCAAGAAGGGGTTCTTGCCTGTATTGCAAGGTGTGAGATTGAGCTCAGCTCAATGCCCGACCACAGCAAAAGATAAAGAAGAGATGAGTGTCATCCCCTATGCTTCAGCCATAGGATCTATTATGTATGCCATGCTGTGTACCAAACCTGATGTAAACCTTGCCGTAAGTTTGGTAGGAAGGTACCAAAGTAATCCCGGCAAGGAACACTGGACATCGGTCAAGAATATCCTGAAGTAACTGAAAAGGACAAAGGACATGTTTCTCATTTATGGAGGTGACGAAGAGCTCGTCGTAAAGGGTTACATCGACGCAAGCTTCGACACAGATCTGGATGACTCTAAGTCACAAACTGGATACGTGTATATGTTGAATGGTGGAGCAGTAAGCTGGTGCAGCTGCAAGCAGAGCGTAGTGGCGGGATCTACATGTGAAGTGGAGTACATGGCAGCCTCGGAGGCAGCGCATGAAGCTATTTGGGTGAAGGAGTTCATCACCGACCTAGGAGTCATACCCAATGCGTCGGGGCCAATCAAACTCTTCTGTGACAACACTGGAGCTATTGCCCTTGCCAAGGAGCCCAGGTTTCACAAGAATACTAGGCACATCAAGCATCGCTTCAACTCCATCCGTGAAAACGTTCAAGATGGAGACATAGAAATTTGCAAAGTACATACGGATCTGAATGTCGCAGATCCGTTGACTAAACCTCTCTCGCGAGCAAAACATGATCAGCACCAGAACTCTATGGGTGTTCGATTCATCACAATGTAACTAGATTATTGACTCCAGTGCAAGTGGGAGACTGTTTGATAATATGCCCTAGAGGCAATAATAAAAATGTTATTATTATATTTCTTTGTTCATGATAATAGTCTTTTATTCATGCTATAACTGTATTATCCGGAAATCGTAATACACGTGTGAATACATAGACCACAACATGTCCCTAGTGAGCCTCTAGTTGACTAGCTCGTTGTGATCAACAGATAGTCATGGTTTCCTGGCTATGGACATTGGATGTCGTTGATAACGGGATCACATCACTAGGAGAATGATGTGATGGACAAGACCCAATCCTAAGCATAGCATGAGATCGTGTAGTTCGTTTGCTAGAGCTTTTTCAATGTCAAGTATCTCTTCCTTAGACCATGAGATCGTGTAACTCCCGGATACCATAAGAGTGCTTTGGGTGTACCAAACATCACAACATAACTGTGTGATTATAAAGGTGCACTACAGGTATCTCCGAAAGTGTCTGTTGGGTTGACACGGATCGAGACTGGGATTTGTCACTCCGTATGACGGAGAGGTATCTCTAGGCCCACTCGGTAATGCATCATCATATTGAGCTCAAAGTGACTAAGTGGTTAGTCACAGGATCATGCATTACGGTACGAGTAAAGTGACTTGCCGGTAACGAGACTGAATAAGGTATTGGGATACCGACGATCGAGTCTCGGGCAAGTAACGTACCGATTGACAAAGGGAATTGTATACGGGATTATTTAATCCTCGACATCGTGGTTCATCCAATGAAATCATCGAGGAGCATGTGGGAGCCAACATGGGTATCTAGATCCCGCTGTTGGTTATTGCTCGAGATTCGTCTCGGTCATGTCTGCGTGTCTCCCGAACCCGTAGGGTCTACACACTTAAGGTTCGGTGACGCTAGGGTTGTATGTACGAGTATGCAGTATACCGAATGTTGTTCGGAGTCCCGGATGAGATCCCGGACATCACGAGGAGTTTCGGAATGGTCCGGAGGTAAAGAATTATATATAGGAAGTGGTATTTCGGCCATCGGGAAAATTTCAGGGTCACCCGGTAATGTACCGGGACCATCGGAAGGGTCCCGGGGGTCCACTGGGTGGGGCCACCCATCCCGGAGGGCCCCATGGGCTGACGTGGGAGGGGAGACAGCCCATAGTGGGCTGGTGCGCCCCCCTAGGCCCACCCCCTGCGCCTAGGGTTGAAACCCTAGGGTGGGGGGGGGGGGGCGCACCACATGCCTTGGGGGGCACTCCTCCCCCCTTGGCCGCCGCCCCCTTGGGAGATTCAATCTCCCAGGGCCGGCGCCCCCCCAGGGGGCCTATATAAAGGAGGGCAAAGGGGAGGGCAGCCGCACCCTTGTGCTTGGCGCCTCCCTCCCTCTGCTACACCTCGTCCTCCTCCCGTAGTCGCTTGGCGAAGCCCTGCTGGAGTTCTGCTGCATCCACCACCACGCCGTCGTGCTGCTGGATCATCATCAACCTCTCCTTCCCACTTGCTGGATCAAGAAGGAGGAGACGTTTCCCGTCCCGTACGTGTGTTGAACGCGGAGGTGCTATCCGTTCAGCACTTGGTCATCGGTGATCCGAATCACGGCGAGTACGACTCCATCATCACCATCCCCTCGAACGCTTCCGCACTCGATCTACAAGTGGTATGTAGATGCAAACTCACCCCCTTGACTCGTTGCTTAGATGAACTCATAGATGGATCTTGGTGAAACCGCAGGAATTTTTTTAATTTTCTGCAACGTTCCCCAACACCTCTTGCTTCATGTGCTTAGTGATATGCTCCAAAACCCTCAACTACTTTCCCACATCCACAAATGACCTAAACCCAAAGCCAAAATCGGTCACACCGATTCTTCCTATCCGGCGCCACCAATTCCAAAAAGTCATAGCCACTAGCACAAACCCTAAGCAAATCGGTCTTACCGATAGGGATCTCGGTCTCACCGAGATGGGGTTGCAATCTCTCTGTTTCCCTTCGTAACGTTTCGGTCTAACCGAAGTGAGCGATCGGTCCCACCGAGATTGCAATGTAAACTCTATGTTTCCTTATTGTAACATTTCAGTCTCACCGAAAAGAGCAAATCGGTCCCATCGAGTTTACCTGACCAACTCTCTGGAAAGCTTATTACCAAATCGGTCTCACCGAGTTTGTGTAATCGGTCTTACCGAGATTACGTTATGCCCTAACCCTAACCAAATCGGTCTCACCGAGATGCATGTCAGTCCCACCGAAAATCACTAATGGTCACTAGGTTTACTAAATCGGTCCGACCGAGTTTAACGATTCGGTCCCACCGAGTTTGGTAAATTGTGTGTAACGGTTAGATTTTGTGTGGAGGCTATGTATACCCCTCCACCTCCTCTTCATTCATGGAGAGAGCCATCAGAACGAGCCTACACTTCCAACTTACCAGTTCTGAGAGAGAACCACCTACTCATGTGTTGAGGCCAAGATATTCCATTCCTACCATATGAATCTGGATCTCTAGCCTTCCCCAAGTTGCTTTCCACTCAAATCTTCTTTCCACCAGATCCAAAACCTATGAGAGAGAGTTGAGTGTTTGGGAGACTATCATTTGAAGCACAAGAGCAAGGAGTTCATCATCAACGCACCATTTGTTACTTCTTGGAGAGTGGTGTCTCCTAGATTGTCTAGGTGTCACTTGGGAGCCTCCAACAAGATTGTGGAGTTGAACCAAGGAGTTTGTAAGGGCAAGGAGATCGCCTACTTCGTGAAGATCTACCACTAGTGAGGCAAGTCCTTCGTGGGCGACGACCATGGTGGGATAGACAAGGTTGCTTCTTCGTGAACCCTTCGTGGGTGGAGCCCTTCGTGGACTCTCGCAGCCGTTACCCTTCGTGGGTTGAAGTCTCCATCAACGTGGATGTACGATAGCACCACCTATCGGAACCACGCCAAAAACATCCATGTCTCCAATTGCGTTTGAATCCTCCGAACCCTTCCCTTTACTTTCTTGCAAGTTGCATGCTTTAATTTCCGCTGCCTATATACTCTTTACATGCTTGCTTGAATTGTGTGATGATTGCTTGACTTGTCCTAAAGTAGCTAAAATCTGCCAAACTCTAAAATTGGGAAAAGGTTAAGTTTTTATTGGTCAAGTAGTCTAATCACCCCCCCTCTAGACATACTTCAAGGTCCTACAAGTGGTATCAGAGCTTTGGTCTCCATTTGCTTTGATTTCCATAGCTTTTGGTGGTCATAGCCTTGGTTTCACAACCTAGAAGAGTATGGCGTCTAGCGAGGGAAATTATCACCGTAGAGGTCCTTACTTTGATGGTACTAATTTTTCTAGTTGGAAGCATAAGATGAAAATGCATATTCTTGGACATAACCCCGTCGTTTGGGCAATTATTTGTATTGGCTTGCAAGGTGAATTTTTTGATGGGAGAGAACCAAACCGTGAAGCTAATGCGGAAGAATTGAAGATGCTGCAATACAACGCTCAAGCATGTGACATCATCTTCAACGGATTGTGCCCCAAAGAATTCAACAAAATCAGCCGTCTTGAGAATGCAAAGGAAATTTGGGATACTTTGATTGATATGCATGAAGGTACCGAGTCCGTCAAGGAATCCAAGTTGGATGTGCTCCAAAGTCAGCTTGACAAGTTCAAAATGAAGGATGGTGAATGTGTCACTGAAATGTACTCTAGGCTTGCTCTTATCACCAATGAGATTGCCGGCTTAGGGAGTGAAGAGATGACCGACAAATTCATCATCAAGAAAATCCTAAGAGCATTCGATGGAAAGTATGATACCGTGTGCACATTGATCCAAATGATGCCAAACTACAAAGATCTCAAGCCAACGGAAGTCATTGGAAGGATTGTTGCTCATGAGATGTCACTCAAGGATAAGGAGGAACTTCACAACAAGTCAAGTGGTGCTTACAAAGCCTCAAGTGAAGCCCCCACATAATCAAGTGAGAAACCAACCTTCAATGAAGAATTGAGCTTAATGGTGAAGAACTTCAACAAATTCTACAAGAGTAGAGGCAAAGAAAGAAGCTCCAAGTCAAGGTCTTACAATGACAAGAGATCTTCTAGCCGTGAGCACAATTGCTACAATTGTGGGAGACCCGGACACTACTCCAATGAGTGTATGGCACCCTACAAAAGAAGAGAAGATTATCCAAGAAGAAGGAGCAAAATAGAAGAATCACCACCAAGAGAGAGGAGGAGGAGAGATGATCGTTATGAACGAAGAACCTCACGGAGAAGCAAGGATTCGGAAAGGAAGGACAAGTCATCAAGGAGCTACACAAAACGAAGACATCAAGCTCATGTTGGTGAATGGGTTTCCGGCTCCGACTCTGACAATCACTCCGAGAGAAGCTATCACTCCGACTCCGAATATACTCAAGATTAAGGTGTTGCCGGTCTAGCACTTGTGTCAACCAACTCCTACGACATATTTGACTCACCAAATGAAGGTGTTGGAAGATGATTCATGGCCAAAGGTCCAAAGGTAACACATCCCGAGTATGTTGATTTCAATAGTGATGAAGATGACTTGCTTGTGGATGATGATTTACTTGTTGACAACTCTAGTGATGAATACTATGATGAAATGTCAATTAATCATGCTAATCATGCTAAAACGAATGACAATGATAAGGAGAAGATTGAGCTTCTGACTAAAGAATTAAACTCTCTTAAGTTAGCTCATGAAACTATCTACGAAGATCATCGAGAACTTTTAAGGGCTCATGAGAAGTTCCGCTTTGAAAAGCTCAATCTTGAGCAAGAGCATGAGTTCCTAAAAGCAATCAATGATGATCTTCACAAGAAAAGTTCTTCTTACATTGTCAAGCGTTTACTCTTATCTACTTACATGCCTCAAGTCAAGTCTAGTAACAAGTACAAGAAAGATACTTCCTCTAGTAGTAACAATAATAATGTCAAATCCAATATTGTTGCTTCTAGTAGTTCTCTTGATTCCACTAATAATTCTCTTAGCCAAGTTACACTTGAGCAAGAAAATAGCTTATTGAAGGGAATTATAGAGAAAGGTGTTTACAAAAGCCTTGCCGGGAGTAAGCAATTCGAGGAAATTGTACGCAAGCAAGGAAGGCACCGGAAGAATGAAGGTGTTGGTTTTGAACAAAAGTTCAATGCCAATGGAGTTGAGTGGGAAGAAGATCAATACCCCAAGACGAAGTTTGTTCCTCAACAAGAGAAGTATGATCCTACTTCCTTCAAGGGAACATAAGCTCAAGATGATCTTCCACCACAAGACCACAAGAACAAAGGCAAGGACAAGCTTCAAGAAGAGATTGATGCATTTGAAGAAGCACCTAAAGCCTCGTTCAAGTGGGTCCCCAAGACTACGTCAAGTTCTACTTCATCAAGTACAACTACAACTCCAAGGATTCCCATCAAGATGATGTGGATCCCGAAGAAGAAGAACTAGAGAGTTCTTGAGGGTGACTCCGCCAACATTCTTCACTCATATCATTTTGGCAAGAACAAGTGCAATCAACTTCCACATCTTGCACTAGTTCAAGGAGTCACAAACCCTCATGTTGGTAAGGCAAGGGACAAGGTAACCTAATGATTTCATGGACATCATCTTGTGTGTGAATCACTCTATGTCTATGGATATTCTTGTTTGTTCCTTGTGGGACTAACCCATGTAGGCAAGTTGAAAGTGCAACTCACTCCAAAGGATTGCTCCAAATGATCTACATCAACATTGAGCATCTACATATTCAACACCTACATGAAGTCATCATTGACAAAACCCAAGGTTAGTTCATCCCTCTAAGGGGGGATCTCACATCTAGGGGGAGCTTAACTCTTAAGAATTGAGTCAAAGCAACTCTAATGGTGTGAACACATTAATGCATTATGTAAAAGTGGTAACCCCACTTGAGCTTAAACGATGAGTATGACCTATGATCAAATGTTCTCATTTGACTCCTAAGTCAATATACTCATATATAGATGACCTAGTCATCGCCAATTGCTTGATAGATGCTAGAATTGGTTGTGCATGCTTTGCCACATATTTCATTTGCCATCTTATTGTGTGAGCATGTTGGTGCATATTTTACTCATTCAAGGACATCCACTTGTTGTTTTGATTGTTTTGGTTTCTTTTCTTTTCGCCAAGTGGATGGGCAAGAATGCCTAAGAACCTTCTTTAGCTATCTATGCTTTTCTCATCTCAAACTCTATTCATGCTACATCACAAAATTTGATCAAGTCAGATTCGTACCACTCTGTGTGAGGAGCACTCGGAGTCCCCGATTCGTCATAGACTTAAACTTCCAAACCTCTTTGTGATTCTCGGTCTGACCGATTCCACCATGTCGGTCCTACCGAGATCACCAAGTTGATCTGAGTTTTCAATCTCGGTGCAACCGATTTGAACTTTTCGGTCTCACTGATTTGCTATAACTGAACACAGTTATGCATCTCGGTGCCACCGAGTTGTTCCACTTGGTCACACCGACAGGGTCGGGCTATATATAGCCACGGGCAAAATTTTGGAAATTTCTCCGAAACCCTTCGCCCGCGCAACAGCTCGCTCTGCCAACGTGGTCTCCGGATCGTCTCCTCGTCGCCAGCAGCCTCCTGTCGCTGGTCTTCGCCGCCGTCAACGGATTTCATCCCCGCCATTGCCGCCGTAGCAAGTCCACCGCCACGTTAGGGTATGGACTTGATCTTTGTGCTAATCCACATCTGATTCCTAGCACATTGTATTCTTATTGATTCTTGCCACGATTGAAACTCTTCTATCCAGCCAAAGTAGTCCATAGATTAGATGTGATTCAAATTTTTAGGGTTAGGTTTCCGCAATAACCATCTCGGACCCACCGAGTGGAAAAACTCGGTCTCACCGATTTGGCTTATGCCATTGCACTAGTGACTCTCGGTCTGACCGAGAATTACTAATCGGTGCGACCGATTTGAAGATTCTGTGAAACCCTAGCAGTCTCGGTGCCACCGAACTGAAACTCGTTCCAACCGAGATCATCACTTTAGGTTCCAAAACTGCTTCGGTATCACCGAGTTTGAAAATCGGTTGATCCGAAATGCTTTCTGTGGAAAACTAAAACTGAACTTTTGAATCATTCTTTTGCAAAAATCTCTTCATTTTGTGATGCTCATCTATTCTATCTCATCTATAACTCTTCACAGGGTCTGCAGTCAGCTATTGCAGTATGTCTGATCAGAGTGACAGCCAGAACAGGTTTGAAGAGCAGATGAACTTGAGTGAGGGCACTAGTCCCTCAACTTCAGATGATGGGAGCAGAAGTACTCCTAGCAATTTGCCTAAGGCTGCAACTAGGCAAAGGAGGAAAAGAACATCAGATTCTGAGGATGAAGATTACAAAGCTGAGGAAGATGAGGCCACTTCCAAGAAAGTGGTGCTCAAGAAAGAGTATGGCTCTGCACAGAGCACAAAGCCAGGTCTGAAGAGGAAAGTTCCTGCCAAGAGAACTCCAATGCCAAAGGCCAGGAAGTCCACTCAAGTGCCAGCTCAAGCTCAACCCAAAGAGGCACCTGCAAGGAAAGAAACATCATCCAAACCTCAGAAAGTCCCCACTGGTGCAACTATGAAGTTCACAATTGAATCAGAGGATGATGGTGATCAAGACAAGAAAAAGAAGAGAGCTAGAACCACAACTGCCAAGGTCCTTGGAAAGCCCTCAATGAGAAGGGATTCTGATGAAGAGGAAGAGGATGCTGCACCAGCACCTAAGGCAGCTAAGCTTATGGGAGATGCAATCAGATCAGGGGCTGCAACATCCAAGCCCAAGGAAGCACCCAAAGCTGCCTCCAAGGCCAAGCAAGTTCCAAAGAGGAATACTAGGAGTATTCCAGCTGCTGAGAAGAACAAGGCCCCAGTGCCCAATGTTGCTGAAGATTCAGATGAAGAAGGACAGGTCCTTAGAAAGCTCAAGCCCAAGATACCAGACCACAATGATGCCCATCCTGTGGCTGAGGACATGAGAATCAGGAAGGATTCAGGGTTGAGACTATGGAGGATGGAAGATCCATATGCTTCAAGAAGAAGAACTGCTGTTGAATACAGGTTCCACACAAAGGAACATCAGGACTTCTATGAAACAATTCTGTTGGACAAGAAGCCCATAGTCTGTGACATGATGTGGGTTGACTAGAAATTCATCAAGGAGAATGAGCAGCACTATCCTGGAGTGCAAGACAGCTTTGCTGCTTGTGGAGTTGCAGATTTTGTTGGACAGAAGTTCACCAACTGGAATGATGAGCTAATCATGCAGTTCTACTCCACAACACATTTCTACCCAGATGGGAGAATTGTTCGGATGTCTGAAGCTACAAGGTACCAGTCCACTGTTGAAGAATGGGCAAGTCTGATCAATGCCCCCAAGGAAAATGAGGATGACCTAGACATTTATGCAAAGAAGAAGTTGGGTCACAATTCAATGGCTCACATGTACAAGGAAATCCCAGACAAAGCAGTAGAGACTCACAAGTTTGGATCAGTTCACTTTCTGCTGTCAGGGTTGCCAACCATAAATTGGATTCTGAGGCACACCTTGTTGCCCAAGTCTGGTGACCATAACATGATCAGAGGGCATGCCATCAACATGCTGCATGTCTTTGATGTGCCACAGAAGTTCAAAGTCATGAGCCTGATCATTGAAACAATTAAGAGGACTGCAGCAGATCAGAAGAGGAGCTGTGGATATGCACCTCAGATTCAAGAATTGATAAACTCAAAGATGGGTACAGGAAAATATCAGTTGGATAAGGAACACTTTCCACTTTATCCAGACTTTGAGGACAATGAGGTTGTCATGAATGAAGATGATCCACAGTCAGTTCAAGCTCAGGAGAAGAAGGAGAAGGCAAAGAAGGAGAAGGCCGCCAAGATGCCAACTCAAGAGGAGGCATCTGAATATTTCTTGAAAACCAAACAGGAGCAGCTTGGTTACTTGATAGCATCTACTCTGAGGATTGAGAAAGGGTTGGCCACCCTAACTCAAAACCAGGAGAGCCTGGAAAGAATCATGGAACAAAAATTCTATGATCTAGATGTCAAGGTAACTGAGATTCAATCAGTTGTGGAGTAGCTGCAGGATGACATGCAGGAGAGGAAGGGCAAGACAACCACCAATGTGTTTGCCAGAGTGCCCAGAGCCCAGAGGTCAGTTGCAGTGCCAGTGATAGACACTAGAGCAACAACTTCAGCACCAGCCACTGCCCCTAGAGTTCCAGTGCAACCAGCTCCAGCACCAACTCCTCCAGCTCCATCCACTTCAACTGAAGCTTTCGTCCAAGGATCCATCTCTACACCACCACCAGAAGATCAAGCCTGAGAGTCGATCTAGCACTATGCATTTTCTATGAACTTTTTGGTAACTTGTTGCCAAAGGGGGAGAAAAATGTATAGATCATAGGCTTCGAGAGAGAGAGAGTGTTGCTTTTGTTCTCTCTTGCTTTATTTGGTGGCTTTTCAAACTTTGTTTGCTTTTGGTTGAGATACTATGCTTGTGAGACATTGATGATCATGTGTTTGATCATAAGCTACACTTATGCATGCTTGATATTATCCTATCTATCTTATGTGATCACTCACTATGCTTGGTGATGAGTGCATGTATTCATTGTTTATTATTTTGAGCGCTCCACCAAGATATATGTGACATTGAAGAGTAACCCATGAGCCTAATTCATTGTGCATTTGCAGTCCAAAGCAAATCTAAAACTATGCACAAATTTAGGGGGAGCTCTTGCTTATCACATACTTCTCAAAGCGACGATGTTATTTAATTTTATTATCATTTGTCGAAGCTTTGATCTATATGTTGTCATCAATTACCAAAAAGGGGGAGATTGAAAGTGAAACTATCCCTAGGTGGTTTTGGTAATTCATAACAACATATAGCTCATTGAGCTAATGCTATTCCAAGACTATTATTTCAGGAAAGCTCAATGAATGGCATGGCATGGATGATGAAAGTGGATCCCTCAAAATACTAAGGACAAAGGATTGGCTCAAGCTCAAAAGCTTAAGACTCTTCATTTTACATTTTAGTGATCCAAGATCACATTGAGTCTATAGGAAAAGCCAATACTATCAAGGAGGGATGAGGTGTTTGCTTAATGAGCCTCTAGCTTCATGTGCTTAGTGATATGCTCCAAAACCCTCAACTACTTTCCCACATCCACAAATGACCTAAACCCAAAGCCAAGATCGGTCACACCGATTCTTCCTATCCGGCGCCACCGATTCCAAAAAGTCATAGCCACTGCCACAAACCCTAAGCAAATCGGTCTTACCGATAGGGATCTCGGTCTCACCGAGATGGGGTTGCAATCTCTCTGTTTCCCTTCGTAATGTTTCGGTCTAACCGAAGTGAGCGATCGGTCCCACTGATATTGCAATGTAAACTCTCTGTTTCCTTTTTGTAACATTTCGGTCTCAGCGAAAAGAGCAAATCGGTCCCACCGAGTTTACCTGACCAACTCTCTGGAAAGCTTATTACCAAATCGGTCTCACCGAGTTTGTGTAATCGGTCTTACCGAGATTACGTTATGACCTAACCCTAACCGAATCGGTCTCACCGAGATGCATGTCAGCCCCACCGAAAATCACTAACAGTCACTAGGTTTACTAAATCGGTCCGACCGAGTTTAATGATTCGGTCCCACCGAGTTTGGTAAATTGTGTGTAACGGTTAGATTTTGTGTGGAGGCTATATATACCCATCCACTTCCTCTTCATTCGTGGAGAGAGCCATCAGAACGAACCTACACTTCCAACTTACCATTTCTGAGAGAGAACCACCTACTCATGTGTTGAGGCCAAGATATACCATTCCTACCATATGAATCTTGATCTCTAGCCTTCCCCAAGTTGCTTTCCACTCAAATCTTCTGTCCACCAGATCCAAAACCTATGAGAGAGAGTTGAGTGTTGGGGAGACTATCATTTGAAGCACAAGAGAAAGGAGTTCATCATCAACGCGCCATTTGTTACTTCTTGGAGAGTGGTGTCTCCTAGATTGGCTAGGTGTCACTTGGGAGCCTCCGACAAGATTGTGGAGTTGAACCAAGGAGTTTGTAAGGGCAAGGACATCGCCTACTTCGTGAAGATCTACCGCTAGTGAGGCAAGTCCTTAGTGGGCAACGGCCATGGTGGGATAGACAAGGTTGCTTCTTCGTGGACCCTTTGTGGCTGGAGCCCTCCGTGGACTCGCGCAGCCGTTACCCTTCGTGGGTTGAAGTCTCCTTCAACGTGGATGTACGATAGCACCTCCTATCAGAACCACGCCAAAAACATCCGTGTCTCCAATTGCGTTTGAATCCTCCAAACCCTTCCCTTTACTTTTTTGCAAGTTGCATGCTTTAATTTCCACTGCCTATATACTCTTTGCATGTTGCTTGAATTGTGTGATGATGGCTTGACTTGTCCTAAAGTAGCTAAAATCTGCCAAACTCTAAAATTGGGAAAAGGTTAAGTTTTTATTGGTCAAGTAGACTAATCACCCCCCTCTAGACATACTTCAAGGTCCTACAAGTGGTATCAGAGCTTTGGTCTCCATTTGCTTTGATTTCCATAGCTTTTGGTGGTCATAGCCTTGGTTTCACAACCTAGGAGAGTATGGCGTCTAGCAAGGGAAATTATCACCGTAGAGGTCCTTACTTTGATGGTACTAATTTTGCTAGTTGGAAGCATAAGATGAAAATGCATATTCTTGGACATAACCCCGCCGTTTGGGCAATTATTTGTATTGGCTTGCAAGGTGAATTTTTCGATGGGAGAGAACCGAACCGTGAAGCTAATGCGGAAGAATTGAAGATGCTGCAATACAACGCTCAAGCATGTGATATCATCTTCAACGGATTGTGCCCCGAAGAATTCAACAAAATCAGCCGTCTTGAGAATGCAAAGGAAATTTGGGATACTTTGATTGATATGCATGAAGGTACCGAGTCCATCAAGGAATCCAAGTTGGATGTGCTCCAAAGTCAGCTTGACAAGTTCAAAATGAAGGATGGTGAAGGTGTCGCTGAAATGTACTCTAGGCTTGCTCTTATCACCAATGAGATTGCCGGCTTAGTGAGTGAAGAGATGACCGACAAATTCATCATCAAGAAAATCCTAAGAGCATTCGATGGAAAGTATGATACCGTGTGCACATTGATCCAAATGATGCCAAACTACAAAGATCTCAAGCCAACGGAAGTCATTGAAGGATTGTTGCTCATGAGATGTCACTCAAGGATAAGGAGGAACTTCACAACAAGTCAAGTGGTGCTTACAAAGCCTCAAGTGAATCCCCCACATAATCAAGTGAGAAACCAACCTTCAATGAAGAATTGAGCTTAATGGTGAAGAACTTCAACAAATTCTACAAGAGTAGAGGCAAAGAAAGAAGCTCCAAGTCAAGGTCTTACAATGACAAGAGATCTTCTAGCCGTGAGCGCAATTGCTACAATTGTGGGAGACCCAGACACTACTCCAATGAGTGTATGGCACCCTACAAAAGAAGAGAAGATTCTCCAAGAAGAAGGAGCAAAAGAGAAGAATCACCACCAAGAGAGAGGAGGAGGAGAGATGATCGTTATGAACGAAGACCCTCACGGAGAAGCAAGGATTCGGAAAGGAAGGACAAGTCATCAAGGAGCTACACAAAACAAAGACATCAAGCTCATGTTGGTGAATGGGTTTCCGGCTCCGACTCCGACAATCACTCTGAGAGAAGCTATCACTCCGACTCCGAATATACTCAAGATTAAGGTGTTGCCGGTATAGCACTTGTGTCAACCAACTCCTACGACATATTTGACTCACCAAATGAAGGTGTTGGAAGATGCTTCATGGCCAAAGGTCCAAAGGTAACACATCCCGAGTATTTTGATTTCAATAGTGATGAAGATGACTTGCTTGTGGATGATGATTTACTTGTTGACAACTCTAGTGATGAATACTATGATGAAAAGGAGTTTTTCTATAATACCCAAAGGAAATTCAAAAGGAGTTTCATTTTCAATAGGTTCAGTGGGTTGAGGAGCAACTCTTTGCTCTACTGGACGGGGTGAAGATACCCCGAACAAGCCCCTCAGAGATTTACTTTCCATAGTAACAAGTGACAGAAAATTTCAGCACACTATATAAATTTTTCCTTACCAAATTCCACTTACCAAAGGCGCTACAATCCCCGGCAACATCGCCAGAAAAGAGTCTTGATGACCCACAAGTACAGGGGATCTATCGTAGTCCTTTCGATAAGTAAGAGTGTCGAACCCAACGAGGAGCAAAAGGAAACGATAAGCAGTTTTCAGCAAGGTATTCTCTGCAAGTACTGAAATAAGTGGTAACAGATAGTTTTGCAATAAGATAAATGGTAACGAGCGATAAGTAACAAAAGTAAATAAAGTGCAGCAAGGTGGCCCAATCCTTTTTGTAGCAAAGGACAAGCCTGGACAAACTCTTATAATAGGAAAAGCGCTCCCAAGGACACATGGGAATATCGTCAAGCTAGTTTTCATCACACTCATATGATTCATGTTCGGTACTTTGATAATTTGATATGTGGGTGGACCGGTGCTTGGGTACTGCCCTTACTTGGAAAAGCATCCCACTTATGATTAACCTCTATTGCAAGCATCCGCAACTACAACAAAAGTATTAAGGTAAACCTAACCATAGCATGAAACATATGGATCCAAATCAGCCCCTTACGAAGCAACACATAAACTAGGGTTTAAGCTTCTGTCACTCTAGCAACCCATCATCTACTTATTACTTCCCAATGCCTTCCTCTAGGCCCAAATAATGGTGAAGTGTTATGTAGTCGACGTTCACATAACACCACTAGAGGTTAGACAACATACATCTTATCAAAATATCGAACGAATACCAAATTCACATGACTACTAATAGCAAGACTTCTCCCTTGTCCTCAGGAACAAACGTAACTACTCACAAAGCATATTCATGTTCATAATCAGAGGGGATATAATGTGCATAAAGGATCTGAACATATGATCTTCAACCAAATAAACCAACTAGCATCAACTACAAGGAGTAATCAACACTACTAGCAACCTACTAGCACCAATCCCGGACTTGGAGACAAGAATTGGATACAAGAGATGAACTAGGGTTTGGAGATGAGATGGTGCTGGTGAAGATGTTGATGGAGATTGCCCTCTCCCGATGAGAGGAGCGTTGGTGATGATGATGACGATGATTTCCCCCTCCCGGAGGGAAGTGTCCCCAGCAGAACAGCTCTGCCGGAGCCCTACATTGGTTCCGCCAAGGTTCCGCCTCGTGGCGGCGGAATCTCGTCCCGAAAGGTTGCTTCTTATTTTTTTCTCATCGAAAGACTTCATATAGGAGAAGATGGGCGTCGGAGAGCCACCAGGGGGCCCACGAGGTAGGGGGGCGCGCCCAGGGGGGAGGGGCGTGCCCCCCCCACCCTCGTGAGCAGGGTGTGGGCCCCCTGGCCTTCATCTTTGGCGATGATTTTTCTTTATTTATTTTAAGATATTCCGTGGAGTTTCAGGACTTTTGGAGTTGCGCAGAATAGGTCTCCAATATTTGCTCCTTTTCCAGCCAGAATTCCAGCTGCCGGCATTCCCCCTCTTCATGGTAAACCTTGTAAAATAAGAGAGAATAGCCATAAGTATTGTGACATATCGTGAAATAACAACCCATAATGCGATAAATATCGATATAAAAGCATGATGCAAAATGGACGTATCAGTAACATGCAAATATGGGCCCAAATTGAAAGAACTATACAACAGTTGAAATCGAAGGACAAAAGTCTATTATTAAACAGATACGATAAACATGATGTCATGGAAATATGACAGTAATTGAAAGAACAATACATCATTAATTTGCCTAATATAGAAAGAAGAGGGGTGAAATCCCCTTTGATGTATATGGTGCATGTGGCACCTTTTACCCAAATGTAGCAATATTTAGAATATGTTCAGGAAAGTAGGCCATGCCAACCGATTTAGGGTGAGATTGAACATACTGCGCACGTCCTCAAGTTATCTGGTTTAATGAGATGGAATCTCTAGCGGTGGTCGCCAAGTCCTGAAGTGTTGGCGCACTGTACATTCTATGAATGAAAGAAAACCCTCAAATCATCTCGAGTAAAAATGAATTCACGGTGATTTCCGCCGGGTGATTAAAGGAGGCAGATGAACTGGGATAAGAGATGAGATAATATCTCGCTAAATTAGTTACCTTGTCGTCCATGAGAAAGAACCCTCAGTACGGTAGATTCCCCAACCGAGCGGAGCTGGGTCGACCACGAGCAGCATCAAGAAGGTCGATGGCGATAGGCGGTGGCAAGCGAAAGTGGCGAAATGCGATGGGCTTTGCTGACAACCTGGCGGCGGCGGCAGGCGTCGAGCTAAGTATTTATTGCTACCTCTTGAGCATGAGTTGGTTTTCCCTTGAAGAGGAAAGGGTGATGCAGCAAAGTAGTGTAAGTATTTCCCTTAGTTTTTGAGAACCAAGGTATCAATCCAGTAGGAGGCTACACTCAAATCCCTCATACCTCCACAAACAAATAAGAACCTTGCAACCAACGCGATATAGGGGTTGTCAATGCCTTCAGGCCACTTGCAAAAGTGAGATCTGATAGAGATAATAAGATAAATATTTTTGGTATTTTTATGATATAGATTGGAAAGTAAAGATTGCAAAATAAAATAGATCGGAAACTTATATGTTGGAAAATAGACCCGGGGGCCATTGGTTTCACTAGTGGATTCTCTCAAGATAGCATAAGTATTACGGTGGGTGAACAAATTACTGTCGAGCAATTGATAGAAAAGTGCATAGTTATGAGAATATCTAGGCATGATCATGTATATAGGCATCATGTCCGTGACAAGTAGATCGAAACAATTCTGCATCTACTACTATTACTCCACACATCGGCCGCTATCCAGCATGCATCTAGAGTATTAAGTTCATAAGAACAGAGTAACACATTAGGCAAGATGACATGATGTAGAGGGATAAACTCAAGCAATATGATATAAACCCATCTTTTTATCCTCGATGGCAACAATACAATATGTGCCTTGATGCCCTTGCTGTCACTGGGAAAGGACGCCGCAAGATTGATCCCAAAGCTAAGCACTTCTCCCATTGTAAGAAAGATCAATCTAGTAGGCTAAACCAAACTGATAATTCGAAGAGACTTGCAAAAATAACAAATCATACATAAAAGAATTTAGAGGAGATTCAAATATTGTTCATAGATAATCTTGATCATAAACCCACAATTCATCGGATCTCGACAAACACACCGCAAAAACAATTACATCGAATAGATCTCCAGGAAGATCGAGGAGAACTTTGTATTGAGATCCAAAGAGAGAGAAGAAGCCATCTAGCTAATAACTATGGACCCGAAGGTCTGAGGTAAACTACTCACACATCATCGGAGAGGCTATGGTGTTGATGTAGAAGCCCTCCATGATCGATTCCCCCTCCAGCAAAGCACCGGAAAAGGCCCCAAGATGGGATCTCACGGGTACAAAAGGTTGCGGTGGTGGAAATAGGGTTTCGTGGTGCTCTCGGATGTTTTCAGGGTATATGAGTATATATAGGCAAAAGAAGTTGGTTACGGAGCCACGAGGGGCCCACGAGGGTGGGGGGCGTGCCTACCCCCTGGGCGCGCCTCCCTGCCTCGTGGCCGCCTCATTGCTTCCTTGATGTCCACTCCAAGTCTCCTGGATTGCGTTTGTTCCAAAAACGACTCCCCCGAAGGTTTCATTCCGTTTGGACTCTGTTTGATATTCCTTTTTTGCTAAACACTGAAATAGGCAAAAAAACAACAATTTGGACTGGGCCTCCGGTTAATTGGTTAGTCCCAAAAATTATATAAAAGTGTATAATAAAGCCCATTAAACATCCAAATAGATAATATAATAGCATGGAACAATAAAAAATTATAGATACGTTGGAGACATATCAAGCATCCCCAAGCTTAATTCCTGATCGTCCTCGAGTAGGTAAATGATAAAAACAGAATTTTTGATCTGGAATGCTACCTAGCATAATTCTCAATGTAATTTTCTTTATTGTGGCATGAATGTTCAGATCTGAAAGATTCAAGACAAAAGTTTAATATTGACAGTAATAATACTTCAAGCATACTAACAAAGTAATCATGTCTTCTCAAAATAACATGGCCAAAGAAAGTTATCCCTACGAAATCATATAGTCTGGCTATGCTCTATCTTCATCACACAAAATATAAATCATGCACAACCCCGGTTTTAGCCAAGCAATTGTTTCATACTTTAGTATTCTCAAACTTTTTCAATCTTCACGCAATACATGAGCGTGAGCCATGGACATAGCACTATAGGTGGAATAGGATGGTGGTTGTGGAGAATACAAAAAAGGAGAAGATAGTCTCACATCAACTAGGCATATCAACGGGCTATGGAGATGCCCATTAATAGATATCAATGTGAGGGAGTAGGGATTGCCATGCAACGGATGCACTAGAGCTATAAGTGTATGAAAGCTCATCAAAAGAAACTAAGTGGGTGTGCATCCAATTTGCTTGCTCACGAAGACCTAGGGCAATTTGAGGAAGCCCATCATTGGAATATACAAGCCAAGTTATATAATGAAAAATTCCCACTAGCATATGAAGGTGACAACATAGGAGACTCTCTATCATGAAGATCATGGTGCTACTTCGAAGCACAAGTGTGGTAAAAGGATAGTAACATTGTCCCTTCTCTCTTTTTCTCTCATTTTTTTCTTTTGGTGGGCTTCTTTGGCCTCTTTTTTTTATTTGGGCTTCTTTGGCCTCTTTTATTTTTCATAAAGTCTGGAGACTCATCCCAACTTGTGACAGAATCATTGCTTCCTTCATCCTGTCCTCTCATGGGACAATGCTCTAATAATGAAGATCATCACACTTTTATCTACTTACAACTCAAGAATCTTAGAACAAAATATGACTCTATGTGGATGCCTCCGGTGGTGTACTGGGATATGCAATGAATCAAGAGTGACATGTATGAAAGAAATACGAACGGTGGCTTTGCCCCAAATACGATGTCAACTACATGATCATGCAAAGCAATATGACAATAGTGGAGCGTGTCATAATAAGCGGAACGGTGGAAAGTTGCATGGCAATACATCTCGGAATGGCTATGGAAATGCCATAATAGGTAGGTATGGTGTCTGTTTTGAGGAAGTTATATGGTGGGTGTATGATACCGGCGAAAGTTGCGCGGCACAAGAGAGGCTAGCAATGGTGTAAGGGTGAGAGTGCGTATAATCCATGGACTCAACATTAGTCATGAAGAACTCACATACTTATTATAAAAATCTACAAGTTATCAAAACAAAGTACTACACGCATGCTCCTAGGGGAAGGGTTGGTAGGAGTTAACCATCGCGCGATCTCGACCTCCACACATAAGGAAGACAATCAATAAATAAATCATGCTCCAACTTCATCACATAACGGTTCACCATACGTGCATGCTACGGGAATCAGAAAATTTTAACACAAGTATTCCTCAAATTCATAACTAATCAACTAGCATGACCCTAGTATTACCATCCTCCTATCTCAAAACAATCATCAAGTATCAAATCTCTCATAGTATTCAATGCACTTTATATGATAGTTTTTATTATACCTATCTTGGATGCTCATCACTTTAGGACTAAAATTTTAACCAAAGCAAATTACCATGTTGTTCTAAAGGACTCTCGAAATAATATAAGTGAAGCATGAGAGATCAGTAATTTCTATAAAATAAAACCACCGCCATGGTCTAAAAAGATATAAGTGAAGTACTAGAGCAAAATTATCTAGCTCAAAAGATATAAGTGAAGCACATAGAGTATTCTAATAAATTTCGATTCATGTGTCTCTCTACCAAAAGGTGTGTACAGCAAGGATGATTGTGGTAAAATAAAAATCAAGGACTCAAATCATACAAGACGCTCCAAGCAAAACACATATCATGTGGTGAATAAAAATATAGCATCAAGTAAAGTTACCGATGGACGAAGACGAAAGAGGGGATGCCTTCCGGGGCATCCCCAAGCTTAGGCTTTTGTTTGTCCTTGAATTTCACCTTGGGGTGCCTTGGGAATCCCCAAACTTAGGCTCTTGCCACTCCTTATTCCATAATCCATCAAATCTTTACCCAAAAACTTGAAAACTTCACAACACAAAACTCAACAAAAAATCTCATGAGTTCCGTTAGCGAAATAAAACAAACCACCACTTTAAGGTACTATAAGGAAATCATTATTTATTTATATTGGTGTTAAACCAACTGTATTCCAACTTCTCTATGGTTCATACCCCCCGATACTAGCCATAGATTCATCAAAATAAGCAAACAGCACACGAAAAACAAAATCTGTCAAAAACAGAATAGTCTGTAGCAATCTGTAACTTTCGAATACTTATGGAACCACAAAATTCTACCAAAATAGAAAGTCGTAGATAATTTTTGTATTAATCTTTTTCAAAAAGAATCAACTGAAAAGCATGTTTATGTGATTTATGAAAATTATTCTCGTGCGCAAAAGTTTCTATTTTTCAGCAAGATCAAATTAACTATCACCCAAGAAGATCCTATAGGTTTTACTTGGCACAAACACTAATTAAAACATAAAACCACATCTAACTAGAGGCTATATGAATTATTTATTACTAAACAGGAACAAAAAGCAAAGAACAAAAATAAAATTGGGTTGCCTCCCAACAAGCGCTATCGTTTAACGCCTCTAGCTAGGCATAAAAGCGAGAATAGATCTAAGTATCACCATCTTTGGTATTCAGTTCTTCAATAGAACACTTATAACCCTTAGGAGTTTCATTCTTTTTATTAATGATTAAACTCCTAGGCAGGAATCAAGAAATTCATTTGTAGCAAAAGGTTCCTTAATGATAGCGAAAAAGCTGGGGTGAACACTTATTGATTTGAGATCCGCATTTTCCTTACTATAAGATTCACCCTTATTTTTAGGAACATACAATAATTTGGCAATTTTGGTAGTATGTGGATTTGGAGTATTTTTCACGGATGAAAAGGTAGACCCTAAGTTGGTAATAATATCCTCAAGTATACCGATTCTTGTGGAATCTTGATCTATTCTTTCGTTAACTATAGGTTCCTTTTC
>NC_041393.1:371962316-371976124 GCF_002162155.2 Triticum dicoccoides
TTAAAAAAATTTAGAGTAACTCCAACCTTAGATCCATATTGGGTAATTTGGTTGCGGATCTTTTTATCCAAATTTTCAATTAACTCTACAGTGGCAACTTTATTTTCAATAATTTCAAGCCTTTGCATCACATGTTCCAAAGTTAAAATAGTTCCATTAACCAAAAGAGGTGGTGGACCAAACAAATCTATCATAGCTTTATAAGAATCAAAAGTATGGCTACCCAAGAAATTTCCTCCAGTAATGGTATCAAGAATATATCTGTTCCAAGGAGTAATGCCTACATAAAAATTGTGAAGAAGAACGGAAGTAGATTGCTTCCTAGTAGATCTATTCTGAGCATTGCAAATTCTATGCCAAGCATCTTTTAGATTTTCTCCCTCCCTTTGTTTAAAATTAAGAACTTCATGATCGGGAGTACTAACAATGATAGAAGGACCAGCCATGACGACGAACGACGACACAAGAAGCAAGCAAAAAAGAGGCGAATTGAAAAAAGAGGGCGAATAAAACAGCAAGGGTGAAGTGGGGGAGAGGAAAACGAGAGGCAAATGGCAAATAATGTAATGTGAGGGATAAGAGTTTGTGATGGGTACTTGGTATGTCTTGACTTGTGCGTAGACTCCTCAACAATGGCGCCAGAAATCCTTCTTGCTACCTTGTTGGTTTTCCCTTGAAGAGGAAAGGGTGATGCAACAAAGTAGCATAAGTGTTTCCCTCAGTTTTTGAGAACCAAGGTATCAATCCAGTAGGAGGCTACACTCAAATCCCTTGTACCCGCACAAACAAATAAGAACCTTGCAACCAACGCGATAAAGGGTTTGTTAATCCCTTCACGGCCACTTGCAGAAGTGAGATCTGATAGAGATAATAAGATAAATATTTTTGGTATTTTTATGATATAGATTGGAAAGTAAAGATTGCAAAATAGAATAGATCGGAAACTTATATGATGGAAAATAGACCCGGGGGCCATAGATTTCACTAGTGGCTTCTCTCAAGATAACATAAGTATTACGGTGGGTGACCAAATTACTGTCGAGAAATTGATAGAAAAGTGCATAGTTATGAGAATATCTAGGCATGATCATGTATATAGGCATCATGTCCGCGACAAGTAGATCGAAACAATTCTGCATCTACTACTATTACTCCACACATCGACCGCTATCCAGCATGCTTCTAGAGTATTAAGTTCATAAGAACAGAGTAATGCATTAGGCAAGATGACATGATGTAGAGGGATAAACTCAAGCAACATGATATAAACCCCATCCTTTTATCCTCGATGGCAACAATACAATACGTGCCTTGCTGCCCCTGCTGTCACTGGGAAAGGACACCGCAAGATTGAACCCAAAGCTAAGCACTTCTCCCATTGCAAGAAAGATCAATCTAGTAGGCCAAACCAAACTGATAATTCGAAGAGACTTGCAAAGATAACAAATCATACATAAAAGAATTCAGAGGAGATTCAAATATTGTTCATAGATAATCTTGATCATAAACCCACAATTCATCGGGTCTCGACAAACACACCGCAAAAAGAATTACATCGAATAGATCTCCAAGAAGATCGAGGAGAACTTTGTATTGAGATCCAAAGAGAGAGAAGAAGCCATCTAGCTAATAACTATGCAACCGAAGGTCTGAGGTAAACTACTCACACATCATCGGAGAGGCTATGTTGTTGATGTAGAAGCCCTCCGTGATCGATTCCCCTCCAGTGGAGCGCCGGAAAAGGCCCCAAGATGGGATCTCACGGGTATAGAAGGTTGCGACGGTGGAAATAGGGTTTCGTGGTGCTCTCGGATGTTTTCATGGTATATGAGTATATATAGGCGAAAGAAGTCGGCCAGGGGAGCTACAAGGGGCCCATGAGGGTGGGGGGCGCGCCTACCCCCCTGGGCGCGCCTCCCTGCCTCATGGCCGCCTTGTTGCTTCCTTGACGTCCACTCCAAGTCTCCTGGATTGCGTTTGTGCCAAAAACGACTCTCCCGAAGGTTTCATTTCGTTTGGACTCCATTTGATATTCCTTTTCAGCGAAACACTAAAATAGGCAAAAACCAGCAATTTGGACTGGGCCTCCGGTTAATAGGTTAGTCCCCTTAAAAATATAAAATTGTATAATAAAGCCCATTAAACATCCAAAATAGATAATATAATAGCATTGAACAATCAAAAATTATAGATACGTTGGAGACGTATCATTTACCACCGCGATAGGCGGTGCCATGGCATAGACGCGGAGGAGCTTGTGCAGGTGTGAAAGGGGAACATACTGGAGTGGCCGAGGGGGTGGCGGGCGGGTGAGGGTTTTTGTGACGTGGGGATGGTGAGGGTTTTCTTTTTTCTTTTTTGAATCGGGTGGTGTGGGTTTTCTGTCCCACAAAGAATTTTGGGGGCGACGGTTTGCTAGAGGGAACCATGTGTGATTGACGCAGCAGGCAAAATGAAAGTCATTGCACATGGCTCCAATTTTGGGAACCGCGTGTGATTGACGTACTACCTCCGTCCTGGTTTATTGGTCCCGCGTTGTAATTTTTACCAAAATTTGGCGAAATATTTAACATACGCAGACATAGATAATAATCGTACACGTACATAAGCATAGTTCAACCATGAGTACATAGTTCAACCGTCATTAAGCATACTCAAGCGTACATAGTTCGATCCATCCCACATCTCATCTCACATGCGTCCGGCACGATCCTGAAGCTTCTCCAGTTACTCGACGTTCGCGCCGTGCGTCACCCTGCGAGAATACTTCTGCTTGAAGGAGCCAACGGCCCGTCCTCTTGCATGCGCCAGAACACTTAGATATGCGTCATGAATCTTGTGGTTGCAAAATGGGCATCCATAGCCATCATTCCAGGTCCTAATATGCCTGTTATGCATTCCCGCATAAAGCTCCCTCATGATTCGCCTCTTGTACCTCCTCAGGGCATCTTCATCCTCGCTGTCCACATCGTCAGACAGCACCTATACATATAGTAAAACAAATTTGGCATTGAATCACTAATTACATGCTGTGAAGTAGGATTAGGAATTTATGGCTATTTATTTTTACATATCCAGAAATTATGGTTCGATTTTTAAGCACAATCGTCTATGTACAGACCAATCTTGAAGAAAATAATGTCACAAACATATGTAGGTCATTCAAAATCAATTGTCAAGTCCTGGCTAGGAATTATTAGCACAAACACTAACCCTAGTCAGATTACTAGCAGAAATCATTTGCACAAATGAAACAACTAATCACTTATCACATGTACCATTCAAACAATCAATACACTACACGGTTCTAACGAAACTTACTCAGATTTCATGGATTGGGAGAACATAACCACAAGATTTCTATTCCAAAAAGGGGGAGGCATGATGAAAGAACATGCGGTGCCCCCATGTTTGGTTTTGGTAATTGATGCCAATCTCTATGGACTAATGGTTGCCTTGAGTTATATTTGAAGGGTTTGTCCATAGGCTTTTGTTGGAGTCCATCTATTGGTTTCAAGGAGAGTTTGTGATGACCATGGTGCTATTAAGGAATTATCCAAAGATCGGTCATGTGAGTGTTGAGCTTATTGCAAGCATGTCTTGAAGAAGAAGATTGTGTGACCATTCATGTCTACCTTCAAGACATCATCCAAATGAATAGAGTTGGAAAGATTCAACACACAAAGCGCACAAGATGTACCGAGGGATCAAGTGATCCCATGGTATGGTAAGCATTGTCCATTACGCTTTGTTTGTTAACCCATGGTCTTCGTGAGAGTTCTTTGTGGGGTTAGGTTGTGGTGTGCAAGTTCAAGTGATGCATCACGAAGAGATCAAGTGCTTGAAGCTTGCCGTCCATTGTGGTGACAATGGACTTGTGAAGAAGAGCGGAAGAGTGGCTCACCCATAGTGGAGTATGGTGGAGCAATCAACTAGTCATCATCGAGCCAACGCAATCAAGAAAGGTAGTTCATCTTGAGGAGGAGTAGATCATCATCATCTAGCTCAAGTGGACTTTGTGCAAGGCAAAGGTTTGCCCTTGATAGGTTTTCTATTTTACCGGTCTCATGGTAGTTGTGGGGGACCGGGTTATAGGATCGATTGCCATTCTATCAAGGGGGGGGTCTCGATGAGTTGCTTGATCGTATCATTCGTAGAGAGCTCAAACCATTGCATCCTTGCATCATATTTATTGGTTCTTGTTTGGTTGTCTTTGTGAGTCTTAGAGCTTATGGTCATCTTGATGACAAGCTTGAGTTCATCGAAAACGGAGTTCGCATGCGTCTTCTATGATGTTTTTGGTGTTGGAGGTTTTACCAGTCTTATCCGAGAAAGGGTTCTCACTATTTCCTTATGGGCCATTTATAATTTGCTTCTTATTGATATTTCTTGCAATATTGTGTTAGCCCTTTCCGCTAGCTTTTCAGCAAACTTGGTTTCATCAAATTTGGATTCCGTTTGCAAAAGTTGTGGCAGTTTTGGTGTTTTGAAAAGGCTGCAGCGGTACTACCGTGAATTGGAGCGGATGTAATTTTTTACTACCACTCGAGGAGTACTACCGCGGCTCCTACAGTGGTAGTACCACTCCGGACCAAAAACTCGTCCCAAGTCCTGCGGTGGTAGGCCCAGATGTAATTTTTTAGTACCGCTCGCAAGAAGTAGTACCGCTACCCTTAGCAGTAGTACCGCTACCCCTAGCGGTAGTACCGTGAGGTCAAGCGGTACTACCGCTCCGACGGTTATTCTAGCCTTTTGCCTCCTCGCTGTTGTGTTTCAAAGGGGTACTACCGCCCTAGCGGTAGTACCGCTCCTTGGAGCGGTAGTACCGCTCTGTGCGGGCTGTGAGCATAACGGTTGGATTTTTTTCCCACCTATAAAAGGGGGTCTTCTTCCCCAATGAACCTTATCCTTTGAGCTCGTGTTCTTCCCCCATTGTTGACCTTCTTTGAGCTTGCTAACTCTCAATCCCTCCAATGATTCTTGCTAGTTCTTGAGGGAAAAGAGAGAGGAGATCTAGATCGACGTTTCCACCAATCACTTTCTCCTCTAAGTGAGGGGAACCCCTTTGATCTAGATCTTAGAGTTCTTTGTGTTCTCTTCTTCGTTCTTCCTCTCATTTTCCTCCCTAGCATTAGTTGCTTCGGTGGGATTTGGGAGAGAAGGACTTTGGCACTCCGTGTGCCCTTGCCATTGCATTTCGTGCATCGGTTTGAGTTCTCCACGGTGATACGTGGAAGTTACAAGTTGAGAAGCTTATTACTCTTGGGTGCTTGGTACCCTTTAGCTTGTTCCTCTTGGGTGCTTGGGAGCCCTAGACGGTTGGTTGTGTTCGGAGCTCAATCATTGTGGTGTAAAGCTCCGGGCAAGCGTCGGGGTCTCCAATTAGGTTGTGGAGATCGCCCCGAGCAATTTGACGGGTACCGGTGACCGCCCCCAAGGGTTGCCAAAGTGTACGGGTTCAGTGACCGCCCCCAAGGGTTGCCATTTGTACGGGTTCGGTGACCGCCCTCAAGGGTCCCTTAGTGGAATCACGGCATCTTGCATTGTGCGAGGGCGTGAGGAGATTACGGTGGCCCTAGCGGCTTCTTGGGGAGCATTGTGCCTCCACACCGCTCCAAACGGAGATTCGCATCCGCAAGGGTGTGAACTTCGGGATACATCATCGTCTCCTCGTGCCTCGGTTATCTCTAACCCGAGCCCTTTACTTATGCACTTTACTTTGTGATAGCCATATTATTCTTTGTCATATATCATGGTATCACATAGTTGCTTATCTTGCTTAGCATAAGTTGTTGGTGCACATAGGTGAGCCTAGTTGTTTTAGGTTTTGTGCTTGACAAATTAACCACTAGGTTTATTCTGCATTTGTTCAAGCCTAAACCGTAATTATTTTAAAGCGCCTATTCACCCCCCTCTAGGCGACATCCTCGATCTTTCAATTGGTATCAGAGCCTCGTCTCTCTTTGTTGGGCTTAACTGCCTAGAGAGTAAAGATGTCGACTAGGGGATTAGGATTCTCTAACACTCTTAGTTTCGATGGCACACATTTTGATGTTTGGGTAATTCGCATGCTTAATCTCTTTAGGGTCATGGACCCAAATTTAGAGCGAATTGTAGATATGGGTTTTTCTCCTCCAAAGGATCCCCAAAGATTATCTTTAGAGGATGAGAAAAACTCTTATCTCAATGCTCAAGCTTCTAATGTGCCTTTTGATGTTTTGAGCAATGTAGTTATATTTGAACTCATGCCGTTTCGGGATGCTCATGAGTTGTGGACAAAGCTTCAAGATAAATATGGTGTGTCCAATATTTGTGGGGATGATTGTTCTCCCTCCACCTCCGGTCGTATAGTCTTCTCAACTTCTTCTACTTCACCTACATGTGGTTTACCACAAGGTAATAATATGGTGAGTAGTGTTGGTCATTGCAATGATGATAGTATGCTTATTGTGGATGATCCTTCATCACTATCGTATTGCAATGCTCCCTCTTTGGGCTTTAACACTTCGAGGACTCCAAATGTTTCACATGCTTGTGTTGATAGTCCTTGCATATTATGTAGAAATTGCTTGTTCAAATCTCATGATGATATGTTTGCTATGTCTTGTTGCCATGATAAAAATGCATCTATTTCCTCGAATTGTTGTGCTAGCAATGTAGAGGAAACCGAACACTCCATGGAACAAGATGTGGTGTTTAATGGTGCCTCAAGGGATCCTACATCATCATCTATTGCTTTTTGCCTTATGGCTAAGGCGTCAAAGGTATCTCCTACTTTGTACCCCAATATGTCTCTTGATGATGATGTTGATGCTAATGATGATGAGGATAATGATGAAGAGAATGATAATGTTGCCTCCTTCAAAATTAAGGGGGAAATGGTTTTTAAAGCTCTTCATAAAAATAAAATTGCTCGTTCTAACTTCATGGAAATTATGTCCATTGCCATTGAGGGCAAGAAATATATTGAGGAGTTGGAATCTCATCTCGAGGAGCATGAGGTCACCATTGAGAAAATGGAAGCTCATGGGCGTGATTACGCAAATGGGATCGTGGAGCTATCTCAAGCTCTTGAACATGAACAAACCACGTCCGAATCTCTTGAGAAGACTTTTGCTCTAGAATTATCTAGAGTCAAGGAATCTAATGATATAGCTCTTTAGGTGGCCAATGTTTTTGAAACTAAAAATGCTAAGCTTGAAGTTTCTCATGCTAGACTCCTTGAGGATTTTGAGCACCTCAAAAATGGCTCAAGGGTCATCAAGGGTGAGATCATCAAACTCACCGAGTCTCATGCTCAACTTGAAGCTTCTTATTTAAAAGAGCTTGCCAAGTTGCCTTCTCCTCTTGATGTTAATGATGATGCTTGTGCTACTAACTCTATTTCTTGTGAAGCATCCATTTTAAAGGAGAATGTTGAGCTAACGACTCAACTTGAGTTGCTATCTAGCAATTATGGGAAATCGGAAGAAATTCATGAAAAGCTTTCTAGCTCTCATGATGATCTTCTTGTATCCCATAATGTGCTAAAAATAGCTCATGAGGCCATGATTGCTAAGGTAACATCTAGTGAGCCTCATGTGGATACTAGCACTACTTCTAGTCAAACTACTATATTGCCATGTGCTAGTCCTTGTAATTCATCTACTCACAATGTTGGTACATCTTGTGATGAATTGCTTTCCTTGCCTTGTTGCTCTAACGATGAAGCTTATACTTCCTCTAGTACTTGTGTTGAGACTAACCATGTAGAGGAAATCAAAGAGCTCAAGGCCCAAGTCACTTCTTTGAAGAAAGACTTGGAAAAGAGTCAATAAGGGAAATCCACACTCAAAAATATCTTGAGTGTGCAAAAATCCCCCAATGACAAAGGTGGACTTGGATTCAACTCTAATAAGAATAAGAAGTACAAGAGCAATAAGAAGAAGGGCCAAAAACAAGTCAAGAATTCGGCCAAGATCATTTGCTTCAAGTGCAAAATTCAAGGGCATCATGTTAGATCTTGCCCTTTGAAGAAGAAGGCCATTAGTGACAAGCAACAAGGGAAGAGGACATAAGTTCAATCTCATGCTCAACCTCAAGTTGAAGAAAGGCCACTTCCCAAGAAGACTCAAGTTAATGCTTCTCTTGTTGAGAAATCAAGTGAGAAGAAAGTGAGGAGTAGACGTTGCTACTTATGTCGTGAGAAAGGTCACGTCCCTTCTTCATGCACTAGTGGTAACTTATTCAACCCAATTATTATTGATGATATCTATTCTCTTGGGAAGGATAAGATTGGCAATGTGTTTGCCAAGTTTGTTGGTACTCAAAGTGGTGTCAAGAAAAGAACCATTTGGGTAGCCAAGCCTATTGTGACTAACCTCTTAGGACCCAACTTGGTTGGGGACTACCAAGCTCAAATTTGATCAATAGGTGTTGTTGGAGGGCATTGGAGACTTGGCTACATGATGAAGAATTAAGGGGACTTCATCACTCTTATTGCCTCAAGCCAAGTCAATTGAATCATCAAGCTTATATCTTATATCCAATGTGCCTCCTTGCGATAACTTGTACTTAAATTGTTTACACTAAAAGTTACTTGCCCCTTTTCATGTTTTGGTTTTGTTCCTTGCATGTGTTTGTATATGTTGTGCTTCCAACTTGATTATCTTGAGCAATCAAGTATGTGTGTGTTGGTTTGCACATCATGTATGTGTGTGTGTCATGCCTTGAGCCTTTTGCATCTTGTTTATTTCTTAGTTGGCTCTTGTGAGAGATTAATGGAATATCCCATTATGGGGGAGTGATGTGCTTTGTGCACCTCACAATCCTATAAATGTGTGTACATGAGTAATACCATCTAGTATTGATATTTCAAGATTATCTAGTTGCTATGTGGTATGTATCCTCATGAGAAATTTAAATTCTAAATTGTCCATTAATTATCTCTTGTTGGATCGTTATTTTGCCTCTTGTTTATCTTTAATTGGTATCACATTATGGGGGAGTAATATGCTATGTGTATATTACTAGCCTAGAAAATGTGTACATTTGAGATATTGTCACCTAGAATTGAGACTGTAAATTATCTTGTTCCTAGGTGGCATGTTAGCTCTACAAGTTGCAATTTGCGTGTGTTTGGTGTGAAGATGATGTTGGATATCATTGCTATCTACCAACAGGAATTATTTCCAAATACTTCTTGTCTTTTGACAATTGGTACTCACTTATGTGTGGTAGAAATTATTGATCATCTTTACATTGGCCTTTGCTTTTATTTGCCTTATCTCTTGCCTAGGTTTTGTCAACTCCCATTGTCTTCCATACCACTTGTGGATCTTGTTTATTTCTTGTTCTTGTCTAGTGTTTTCTATATATAGTGAAAGTGGTGATCCCACCTTGTGCATTTTGTATTCAAATGCAAATTCTCTCTAATGCACAACTCATGGGGGAGCTATCCTATTTTCTATAAAACGCTCATCTTGTGATCCTTATCAAGTGTGTGTGGGTGGGAGGCAAGACGTTTTCTCTTTGGTACCTTGTGCCATCATGAAACTTTGTTGAGAGCTTGGTTTGTTTGGAACCATCCTCTCTTTGGGGGTTTGACATCTTTAATTTAGTGTGTATCAATGGATATATCATTCCTTGATGTATCTTTAGTGATATCTTCCAAGTGATGATTTATCTATTTGGTATCCTTTTTCTATTGGCATTTCGTTTTCATTTGGTTTCTGTTCTTGAATGTTTCGAGCATGCATATTTACTTCATGTATTTTATTTGGCATGCTTTCTTTCTTTGACCCAATAGATAGGGGAAACTCCACCAAGTCTCAAATTGGATGAGATGTGCATGAAATTCATTTCCATTTCTTTATGCACATATTTATGTGGAGTTTGTCCTATGTATTGGTGTTTCTAACTGTTTGGTCCCAATTAGTTTGGGTACCGTTTAGTTTGTGTTGTTCTTCTAGGAACAGTTGGAGATGCATTGGATGCTCGGCTCACTCACAAGGAAGGTGTTATCACCATGTGCTTATTGGAGTCAAGCTAGGATGATCAATGAACTACCATCTACCTTCTTTTGGTATCTACTACATCCTTCCAATGGTATCTCAGTAACAAGTTTCATCATCTACTTCATGCACACATTTCTTGCATCAACCTTGTGTAGGTTGTATCATGGCATGTAACTCATTCTTTCTTGTGATACTTGTTTCCTTTCTCAACGAATCCCAACAATGATTTCATGTTGCTAGTTGTGATGTCTTTGATGGTTGTGTAGTAGGAGTTCATTTATATACAATAAGACCATATCTAGACATGTGCTATGCTTCCAAGCAAATATCTTATTGGTATATTTATGACTTCCTTGTGGATATCTTGTTCCTTCGTGTTGTAACTATTTCGGGTGTACATCCGTCTTTGTAGATATTGATTTTGTCAACCTAGAACCTTATACACTTGAGAGAAATTACATCTCTAGTTGATATCCTTTCTTTCACGTCCACCTTGTCCTTTTATGTTATTTCTTTGGTGGCTCCGTGAAAGCTTCTATCTTGAGTGCGGGTCTAATCTCGTTGCATATCTTGAGCACTCTTTTGTGGTGAAGATATTTTTCCTCATGCCTGTCTTGACGAGGCCTTTGCCATCTTCATTGGTATCCCTCGTCTTGATGAGGCTTTCTTTCTCTATCTTCACCATGGGTTGTCACAAGCATAGGTTCTTTATATGATTATTAGTGAGCTTGTGAACCCGGTTGCTAGTTGTGTGTGGGAATGACATGCCTTGCACCATGTATCTCATTCTTTCAAGACTATATTGATGCATAATGCTCATCCGTACATTAGTCTTCTCTAGTGCATTGCCTTGACTCACACACATCATTTTGGTTGAGCCCTTTCTTAAGTTGCCTCTTTTACTTGTGGCTCAACCATGTGTTTGTTGCAAGTACTAGGCTTAGTTTCCTATATGCTCTCTTGCACTTGTTGTAAGTTTCTATTGATTTTGGGGAGCTATGATCCTATTTTGTGTACTTTGTATCCAAATACAAAAAACTCTTGATGTGCACAAATCATGGGGAGCTTCTCTAGTTTCTTTAGAACACTCCTCGGCTCATATCATAATATCATTTATTCATGTGGCTCATAGGATTTTTGGTCTAGTTGGTTCAATTGATATCCGTTGATTGCTTGCTTCAATTGGTATCTTTTGATTGCTTGATTTCTTGTGTCTCTCTTTGTTATGTCTTTGTGGCATATCATTCTTTTGCAATCATTGGGCCTCAATATAGTTTGTATTCCTCCAAGCATTTACCGTTGGATATCTGTATTGCATTCCACTCTCTTGTTGAGAGATACACAATTCTTGGAGGAACACCTTTTATTTTGGCCTTCTAAGCTTTTCACCCATTTTGGCAATCGATGCCAATGGGGGAGGAGTTTCAGAGAGTTTTGTGGAGAAGTCTTCGGAGTTTTCTCCTTGCTTTGGTTTTGGTTCCTAAGCATTTGCATCTCATCCTCATGCATCAGTGGTTGTTGCATTGCATGGTGATGCATAATTTCTTGTATAAACTCTCTTGAAAGTGATTGTCATCAATTACCAAAATGCGGGAGATTGAAAGAACATGCGATGCCCCCATGTTTGGTTTTGGCAATTGATGACAATCTCTATGGACTAATGGTTGCCTTGAGTTATATTTGAAGGGTTTGTCCATAGGCTTTTCTTGGAGTCCATCTGTTGGTTTCAAGGAGAGTTTGTGATGACCACGGTGCTATTAAGGAATTATCCAAATATCGGTCATGTGAGTGTTGAGCTTATTGCAAGCATGTCTTGAAGAAGAAGATTGTGTGATCATTCATGTCTACCTTCAAGACATCATCCAAATGAATAGAGTTGGAAAGATTCAACACACAAAGCGCACAAGATGTACCGAGGGATCAAGTGATCCCATGGTATGGTAAGCATTGTCCATTACGCTTTGTTTGCTAACCCATGGTCTTCGTGAGAGTTCTTTGTGGGGTTAGGTTGCGGTGTGCAACTGCAAGTGATGCATCACGAAGAGATCAAGTGCTTGAAGCTTGCCGTCCATTGTGGTGACAATGGACTTGTGAAGATGAGCGGAAGAGTGGTTCACCCATAGTGGAGTATGGGGGAGCAATCAACTAGCCTTCATCGAGCCAACGCAATCAAGAAAGGTGGTTCATCTTGAGGAGGAGTAGATCGTAATCATGTAGCTCAAGTGGACTTTGTGTAAGGCAAAGGTTTGCCCTTGATAGGTTTTCTATTTTACCGGTCTCATGGTAGTTGTGGGGGACCGGGTTATAGGATCGATTGCCATTCTATCAAGGGGGGGGGGCTCTCAATGAGTTGCTTGATCGTATCGTTCGTAGAGAGCTCAAACCATTGCATCCTTGCATCATATTTATTGGTTCTTGTTTGGTTCTCTTTGTGAGTCTTAGAGCTTATGGTCATCTTGATGACAAGCTTGAGTTCATCGAAAACGAAGTTCGCATGCGTCTTCTATGATGTTTTCGGTGTTGGAGGTTTTACCGGTCTTATCCGAGGAAGGGTTCTCACTATTTACTTATGGGCCTTTTCTAATTTCCTTCTTATTGATATTTCTTTCAAGATTGTGTTAGCCCTTGTCGCTAACTTTCCAAGAAACTTGGTTTCATTGAATTTGGAGTCCGTTTGCAAAAGTTGTGGCAGTTTTGGTGTTCTGAAAAGGCTGCAGTGGTACTACCGCGAATTGGAGCGGATGTAATTTTTTACTACCGCTCCAGAGCAGTACTACCGCGGCTCCTACAGCGGTAGTACCGCTCCAGACCAAAAACTCGTCCCAAGTCCTGCGGTGGTAGGCCCGGATGTAATTTTTTAGTACCGCTCGCAAGCAGTAGTACCGCTACCCTTAGCAGTAGTACCGCTACCCCTAGCGGTAGTACCATGAGGTCAAGCGGTACTACCGCTCCGACTCTTCTAGCCTTTTGCCTCCTCGCTGTTGTGTTTCAAATGGGTACTACCGTCCTAGCGGTGGTACCGCTCCTTGGAGTGGTAGTACCGCTCTGTGCGGCCTGTGAGCATAACGTTTGGATTTTTTCCCACCTATAAAAGGGGGTCTTCTTCCCCAATGAACCTTATCCTTTGAGCTCGTGTTCTTCCCCCATTGTTGACCTTCTTCGAGCTTGCTAACTCTCAGTTCCTCCAATGATTCTTGCTAGTTCTTGAGGGAAAAGAGAGAGGAGATCTAGATCCACGTTTCCACCAATCACTTTCTCCTCTAAGTGAGGGGAACGCCTTGGATCTAGATCTTGGAGTTCTTTGTGTTCTCTTCTTCATTCTTCCTCTCATTTTCCTCCCTAGCATTAGTTGCTTCGGTGGGATTTGGGAGAGAAGGAATTGGGCACTCCGTGTGCCCTTGCCATTGCATTTGGTGCATCGATTTGAGTTCTCCACGGTGATACGTGGAAGTTACAAGTTGAGAAGCTTATCACTCTTGGGTGCTTGGTACCCTTGAGCTTGTTCCTCTTGGGTGCTTGGGTGCCCTAGACGGTTGGTTGTGTTCGGAGTTCAATCATTGTGTAAAGCTCCGGGCAAGCGTCAAGGTCTCCAATTAGGTTGTGGAGATCGCCCCGAGCAATTTGACGGGTACCGGTGACCGCCCCCAAGGGTTGCCAAAGTGTACGGGTTCGGTGACCGCCCCCAAGGGTTGCCATTTGTACGGGTTCGGTGACCGCCCTCAAGGGTCCCTTAGTGGAATCACGACATCTCGCATTGTGCGAGGGTGTGAGGAGATTACGGTGGCCCTAGCGACTTCTTGGGGAGCATTGTGC
>NC_041393.1:371976449-371979889 GCF_002162155.2 Triticum dicoccoides
TCCACACCGCTCCAAATGGAGATTAGCATCCGCAAGGGTGTGAACTTCGGGATACATCATCGTCTCCTCATGCCTCGGTTATCTCTAACCCGAGCCCTTTACTTATGCACTTTACTTTGTGATAGCCATATTATTCTTTGTCATATATCATGGTATCACATAGTTGCTTATCTTGCTTAGCATAAGTTGTTGGTGCACATAGGTGAGCCTAGTTGTTTTAGGTTTTGTGCATGACAAATTAACCGCTAGGTTTATTCCGCATTTGTTCAAGCCTAAACCGTAATTATTTTAATGCGCCTATTCACCCCCCCTCTAGGCGACATCCTCGATCTTTCACATGAGTAACTAGAGAAACCCTATGATCCATTCGACACATAAATGGGTATAGATGAGTAACCAGCTGTCTGTCGTCGCTGGAGTCAGAGTCGGAGTCGTCGCCGGAGTGGTCGTCGGAGTCGTCGCCGGAGTGGTCGTCGGAGTCGGCGTGGAACTCCGCCTCCGGCTATGGAAGCTCGACGCCGTCGATGATGTCAGGGTGCAGCCATAACTCGCCGGCGGCGACGGCAACCTCTGTCTCCATCTCCACGCCGTGCTCTGGTGCTTTAGCAGCCCCGGCATCACCACTCCCTCCGATGGGGTGCTTCGGCGACATCCTCATACACTGACAGCTTTGAGGACTGATTGCGGCGTCGAGGATGCAAGTGGAGAGAGAGGATTGTGTGTGCGTAGCAAGGATGGGGGGTGCGGCCGCTCGGGCGCACCATTAATATAGAGTAGTGGGAGTTGTGGGAGAGAGGCGGGCGGCGGTCAAACCGATGGCTCGCCTCCCGGTGAGCCTCCGCACCGGACTGTTGGCATGCCTACTGAAGTTTCACACAGCTACTCGCACGCCTCCCGATGACACTGCGCAGCGAGCACACCTTCGTAAATTCACACACCTGCACGCATGCCTCCCCGTCTGCCTGCGGCGGACTGCTTGCATGCGTCCCGTCAACTCACGCCTGCTCGCACGCCACACGGGTCGCATGGCGGCACGTATATTGTTTTTCTATTTGCATGATTAATGCTGCCACTTTATTGCTTAACCAAAGCATGGCACGTATCCATTGTTGGTCTAACGCTCACGGTTTGAATAAATAATCCGTTTGGGATATTGGTTCCCAATTATTAATAATCTCCGTCTGTAATTAGATAAAGATTACATCAAAACTGGTCTCAAATTTGACAAAAAGAGTATAATGCCACTTTGTATTGGTGTCCATATGACAACACGATAAGTTTCATGAACTTCAAACAAGTTTGGATGTACTAGAATTTAAAATCAAGATTGTCAATGTTTGAAATTTGTTGCACGGGGAGTAAACATGCACCCAGTGAGACACATGTGTTTTTGCAATCCTTTTAGGTGCACTATCACGTGTGCATGTAGCTCAAATTTGATTTTTGCACATTATACCCATAGAAAATCATTCAACCAATGTACTAAAATGTCTTAATGATCTCTTTGATTTTTTTGAAATTAAAACATCCCTCCTTTGTTAACATGTATGTTCACCACAGGATAATTAATTTAACATGCATCGTAGTTGCGGTGGATTCGCGGTGTGTGTGCGGGTGTGTGCGTCTAGGGGTGGCGGGTGGCTCGCAGTACACTACGAGTTGTGAGCCACCGTGTGGGTTGGCCGTTTTGTTAGGCAGGCTAGGGCCACATCAGAGTGGTGAAATCGTTATTTAAAACATTACACAACCCTTTCATACATAAATGTTTTGGCCACATACAATCAATGGTTGTCCTACATGACACTCGATACTCGCGTGTGAAACTTTTTGTGGGCCCGTGAGGTCGTCGTCCATCACTTTGATGAACAGCCGGCAGTGAGGTTAATTTGACCAGCAAGGTAGAATCTTTTTTATTTGTGTTATGGTGGTATATAGTACGCGGCGAAGAGGTGGGAGGGGACTAGCATATATACTATACGTATGCGTCCGTGAACAAGTACACCTCACTCAGTGTCGGGAGTTTTTGGTTACCGAGGCACGTGCCACATCAAAATTGTGAAATTGGTTATTCAAACATCACACAACACTTTTTTGGGCCACATGCATATATATCCTAGCTAGGACACTCACGTGTGACGCTTCCATCTGTGGGCCCACGAGGCCATCATCGATGCATGCATGCATGCATCACTTTGACCTACATCAGGAGAGGTTAATTAATTTCACAATCGATGAGGATTCTTTTGGGTTGTACATATATTACGGCAGGAGCATATAGTATGCGGTGAAGAGGGGGGAAGGGGACCATCATATGTAGTACGCTTGATATGAACCTCGCTCTGTGTGGGTGCATGGTTTATGGTTTTTGAGGCATGTGGCACATCAAAGTTGTGCATTTTGGGTATTCAACATATATATGTTTGGCCCACATGCAAAGCGATGGTGGTTGTCCTCTCGCACTCACTTAACCGGTTATCAGCGATATCGATGCTTTCCATCTGTGGGCCCGCTTGGTCCATCACTTCTTTTTGCCTGACAACAAGAGAGGTTAATTTGACTTAGGAGGGGATTATTATTTTTGCTCTGGGATGACATGCATGATACACTTTGAACACACACACATGCATGTGTACGCATGAATCCCTCCCATCGAGTCGAAGTGGCTAGTACAATGACACCATCATGAACCAATCTCGCTCTGTGTGGGGAGCTAGTGTACGATTTTCGACACACACGCCAGATCAATGTTGTGTATTCAAACATGCATGCATGCATCACCTCCACACATATGCATGTAGTGGTTTCCTTCAAACGATACACTCCCTCGCGTGGTTATCAGCGACAATCCTATATATTCGTGGGCCCGCGTGGACATCCATGATCACCTTGACCAACAACAAGATAGGTTACCATGGCAGATTCTTCATTTGGTTCGTGTTATCGTAGTATAGGTCATGGTGAGATTCAGACCTAATTAAGTTTGAGCGCATATACTATGCACGCATGCATGCATATATGAATCCCTGTCATTGGCTTGAAGTGTGGTCTAACATACATATGCATCGTCAACCTAACCCTCACTCAGTGTGGGGATTTCTAGTTCAAAATCACGGTGCCACAACAAAGTTGTTCATTGTTACTCAAAAACACTCCTCTCCATACATATGTTTGGGCCACACACATGCAGTGGTTGTCTTCGGGGACTAGCTACTTGCGTGATTATTGGCGAGCTAGGCCATCTCCGAGGTCGCATGGACGGCCATCACTTTGACCAACAACAAGAGAGAGGTTGTACGACCAAGGTGGATTATTCTCGGTCCATTTTACGATCCATCTTAGTGAGATATATGCCTCTCTGGCCTGCCGACTGAAAGTGTCTGTGTGTGTGTGGGGGCGGGGGGTGCTACATCGCACTTTTCTAGGTGAACCTCGGTTGGGGG
>NC_041393.1:371981540-371986993 GCF_002162155.2 Triticum dicoccoides
CTAGCTACTTAGTAGTTTGCTAGGTGAACCTCGGTTGAGGGGGAGGGGTCATGCATTCATAGCTTAGGATTCCCTTCATGCCGACACGAGGGGGGTGGGGGCAAGCAATACCATGCGTTTTGCGAGAGAGGTGCCACATCAAAGTTGCATTTGGTATTTGAAAATAAAACCACCCTTTTGATACATAAATTTGGTCCACATGCAAGTGTGTCCGTGTTCTGACCCTCTCCCGCGTCATTTTTCGCCAAATTTATGAACATTAGACAAGTCGGATGATGCAACAGCCACGGTTCACTCAAACTAACCGTGTGCCACGCCGGTGCACCTGTCGCGCACACATCTACACAGTACATTGGGCTCCACGAGGCTCTCCCTCTCAAAAATATCTGCCCGTTTTTCTGTTTCATAACACACGGTTGTTATATCCGGACCGTGTGCGATGTTTCTTGTTCCCAATCCCACCTGCATCAAAAATATCTGCCCGCCTTGAGGGTTTTCTGTTTCATAACACATGGTTGTTAGCTCTGGACCGTGTGCTATGCACTATTATCAAAATTTTCAATAGCCCGACATTTCACTCCCGCATAGTAAAATTTTTAGTACCCGCGTCATTTCCTCAAACACCCCGCGCCCCTCCACAATCACGCACACCAAAACCGCGCGCGCGCGCGCACACACACACACTCCCTCGCTCGAAACCCTAGAAAAGCCCCCGCTGCCACCGGCACCGCAAGGCCTCCATTGTCAACATCTGCCGTTTTGCCCGTTCATCTTACCCACCGATCTCCATACCCAGGCCGCCTTGAGTTTCTTAGATGACGCCTACCAAACGCCCCTTTCACACAGATCACCATCCCTATCCCCATTCCCCACTCCAGAGCATCGCAGCCTAAGCCCGGCTACACTTCCCGTGGAGCTCGAGGAGTGACTGGCCCAAAAGAGGTTGAGGGAGTCCTAGACTAGGGGGTGTCCGGATAGCCGAACTATCATCATTGGCCGGACTCCAAGACTATGAAGATACAAGATTGAAGACTTCTTCCCGTGTCCGGATGGGACTTTCCTTGGCGTGGAAGGCAAGCTTGGCAATACGGATATGTAGATCTCCTACCATTATAACCGACTCTGTGTAACCCTAGCCCTCTCCGGTGTCTATATAAATCGGAGGGTTTTAGTCCATAGGACGAACAACAATCATACCATAGGCTAGCTTCTAGGGTTTAGCCTCCTTGATCTCGTGGTAGATCTACTCTTGTACTACCCATATCATCAATATCAATCAAGCAGGAGTAGGGTTTTACCTCCATTGAGAGGGCCCGAACCTGGGTAAAAACATCGTGTCCCTTATCTCCTGTTACCATCCGCCTAGACGCACAGTTCGGGACCCCCTACCCGATATCCTCCGGTTTTGACACCGACATTGGTGCTTTCATTGAGAGTTCCTCTGTGTCGTCACCTATAGGCCCGATGGCTCCTTCGATTATCAACAACAACGCAGTCCAGGGTGAGACTTTTCTCCCCGGACAGATCTTCGTATTCGGCAGCTTAGCACTGCGGACCAATTCGCTTGGCCATCTGGAGTAGATCGAAAGCTACGCCCCTGGCCATCAGGTCAGATTTGGAAGTTTGAACTACACGACCGACATCCGCGGAGACTTGATCTTCGACGGATTCGAGCCACAGCCGAGTGCGCCGCACTGTCACGATGGGCATGATCTAGCTCTGCCGCCGGACAGTGCCCTGGAGGCCGCACAAGAGTCCGCTCCAACCCTTAATTCGGAGCCGACTACGCAGATCGAGGATGGGTGGCTAGACACCGCCTCGAGGGCTGCTACCTCTGCGGCGATGGAGCCGAATACCGACCCTGTCCCTTGTGAAGCTCGTGACTCCGAGGTGCCGGACTCCTCACCGGACTCCGAACCTCCCACGCCCCTACCAATCGAATCCGATTGGGCGCCGATCATGGAGTTCACCGATGCGGACATCTTTCAGCACTCGCCTTTTGGCAACATCCTGAATTCGATGAAGTACCTCTCGTTATCAGGAGAGCCCTGGCCGGACTACGGTCAGGACGGTTGGGATGCGGACGATGAAGAAATTCAAAACCCACCCACCACCCACTTTGTAGCCACTGTCGACGATCTAACCGACATGCTAGACTTCGACTCCGAAGACATCGACGGTATGGACGACGATGCTGGAGACGACCAAGAACCAGCGCCTACACGGCACTGGAAAGCCACCTCGTCATACGATATATACATGGTGGACATCCCAAAGGCTGGGAATGACGATGGAACAGCGGAGGAAGACCCCTCCAAGAAACAGCCTAAGCGCCGACGTCACCGGCGCCGCTCTAAATCCCGCCACAGCAAGAATGGAGATTCCGGCACCGGAGACAATAACACCCCTAATAGTGCCGAAGACAACCCCCTCCAGCAAGATTCAGCACAGGAGGATGAAGAAGCCAGCCCTCATGAGAGAGCGGCAGACAAAGAGGTAGAGGACGATAATTACATGCCTCCCTCCGGAGACGAGGCAAGCCTCGACGACGACGAATTCGTCGTGCCTCAGGATCTCGTCGAACAAGAGCGTTTTAAACGCAGGCTTATGGCCAAGGCAAGCAGCCTCAAGAAAAAGCAGCAACAGCTTAGAGTTGACCAAGACTTGTTAGCCGACAGATGGACTGAAGTCCTTGCGGCCGAAGAGTACGAACTCGAATGCCCCTTGTCGGTGTCAAAACCGGTGGATCTCGGGTAGGGGGTCCCGAACTGTGCGTCTAGGCGGATGGTAACAGGAGACAAGGGACACGATGTTTTACCCAGGTTCGGGCCCTCTTGATGGAGGTAAAACCCTACGTCCTGCTTGATTGATATTGATATTGTGGATGTTTACAAGAGTGGATCTACCACGAGATCAAGGAGGCTAAACCCTAGAAGCTAGCCTATGGTATGATTGTAAGGGTTGATGTTGTCCTACGGACTAGAGCCATCCGGTTTATATAGACACCGGAGAGGGCTAGGGTTACATAGAGTCGGTTACAATGGTAGGAGATCTACATATCCGTATTGCCAAGTTTGCCTTCCACGCCAAGGAAAGTCCCATCCGGACACGGGACGAAGTCTTCAATCTTGTATCTTCATAGTCTTGGAGTCCGGTCGATGATGATAGTCCGGCCGATGATAGTTCGGCCGAGGATGGTAGTCTGGCTATCCGGACACCCCCTAATCCGGGACTCCCTCAGTAGCCCCTGAACCAGGCTTCAATGACGATGAGTCCGGCGCGCATATTGTTCGGCATTGCAAGGCGGGTTCCTCCTCCGAATAATAGAAGATTGTGAACACCAGGATAGTGTCCGGCTCTGCAAAATAAATTCCACATTCCACCGTAGAGAGAATAATATATACACAAGTTCACTCTGCTGACGTTTTTTGCGGCATGACGTCACACCACTACCAAGCCATTACTTGAATCATTTTTTATTTTACCACCTCAGCGCATTTAGCGAAGCGGTTTCCTCGGCACGTCTTGTCGAAGCAGAGATCATGTTCCCCCTTAATCCAAGATTCTCATCAATACGGACGTGGGTAACCCAACCGCGCCATTGATGGTGACGCTTGGGAGATAAGCGAGTTTTACTGGGCAGGTGGGGGACGCATAGACTTTGTCCGCCCGTATATAAGGGGATAAGGATCCACCCTTTCACCTACGCCTTCTTCCTCCTTTGATTATCCATCTCCGCGCACTCGAGCTCCAGCGCCCAAGCCCGCACATCTCGTCTCAACCTTCCCCAGCCATGTCTGGAGCGGGAGGCAAGTGGATGACCTCCTCCGTTATGGAGGAGCACATCGAAAGACTGCGCAGCGCCGACTATCTGTCCGGCGATATCGCGCACCGGCTGCCCGACGAGGGGCAGCTCATCCCCACCCCCAGGCCCCATGAGAGGGTAGTTTTTCTTCCTCACTTCCTCCGCGGACTGGGCTTTCCACTTCACCCCTTTGTCCGGGGGCTCATGTTCTACTACGGCCTGGATTTCCATGATCTGGCGCCAAACTTCATCCTCAACATCTCGGCGTTTATCGTCGTGTGCGAGGCCTTCCTCTGCATCCAGCCCCACTTCGGCTTGTGGCTCAAGACCTTTAATGTCAAGCCAAAGGTAGTGAAGGGCACTCAAGCGGAGTGCGGAGGCGCCATGTTGGGCAAGATGCCCAACGTCCATTGGTTCGAAGGGGCCTTCGTGGAATCCGTCAAGGGGTGGCAGTCGGGTGGTTCTATATCACCGAGCTGCGTGACCCTACGTGGGCGGCAGCCCCCGAGTTCAGATCTGGTATCCCCACGCAGCTCACCTCCTGGAAAGAGAAGGGCTTGCTGTGGGGTAGTTCGGAGGAGGTGACGGGACTCCAAGCCTGTATCCAGAAGCTGGTGAAGAAGCTCAGGCTGGTTAACGTGGTCCAAGTCATGCACGTCCGCCGGAATCCCCCATGCCAAGAGCGGGCATTCAATCTGTGGGAGTTCAATCCGGAACAGCACCAGGCGTTGAGCGGGCTCTTCGACACGACGTACGAAGGCGCCTGGCGGGTGCTGTTTAAGGGCGCCGAAGCCCCCGCATCCACGACAGAAGATCGCGGATTTCACTCGCAGTGCCCAGCTGACGAGGTAAGTGATTCTACCCCTTTACGGGACACTTGCTTTTCATAGTTTGACTATGCGGGTTTTAATTTCCCCTCTTCCTTTGACAGGACTGGATGAAGAAGGCGGAGCAGCTCGTCTGCCCGGCTCCCATGCCAGAAAACCCAGTAGACGCTCGTCTAGCGAGGCTGCTGGTCCCGGCACCACACGTGGTGCCGGAGAAGAAGGCCAAGAAGGAGGCCACGGGTACTCGAAAGAGTTCCCGTTTTCAGGTGTCCAACGACTCCGAGACGGACTCCTCCCCCGAAAACGAGGAGGAGAAAGAGGACTCTCTCTCAGAGGAAGGAGAGAGGAAGAGGAAGGCTTCCCCAACAGGGGAGGCCGAAGGGTCCAAGAGGGGAAGGACTATTCCCCCGGACAGCTGCGCCAACATCAACGTTGGCGAGGAAGAATGGCCTTCAAGGGCCAGGCCTCCGGCAAGATCGTAAGTATCCGGATTCCTGAATGATTTATAATTTCTCTTTTGTGTCACATAGTGTCATTCTAATGCCGCATACTGCCTGTAGTCCGGCCAATGATGATCTCCCCACTTCATCGAGCGGGTCATTGGCTCCGTTGGATGTGGACTCCATCCCCACCGCCTCCACCCCTCGCGACACCGAGGACGCCAAGGTGGGATCCCAAGAAGGGACCCATCAGGTGGAGGCTCCGGAGGCGCCACAAGGCGGCCTCCCGGACTTTGCGCCGGACTCCACATCGGAACCCACAGTGGTTCCGGAGTCCGGTCGGCGGCCCCTTCGCAAGAAGGGCAAGACCGTGATGCCGGC
>NC_041393.1:371987847-371991227 GCF_002162155.2 Triticum dicoccoides
AACTCCACAAGGTAGCCGAGCAGGCCATGAAGGGCCTCATAGTCCGGCTGTGGCCTGGAGAGGCCATGCCTGGGAGCTACTTCGGCCTCGTGCGGCGGTTGGTGGATGGATGCCCCTAGGTGGAGGTTATCAAGCGCTCCGGCTGTATTGAAGGTGCTCGTCGGGCCCTTGCCCGCGCAAAGGTGCACTGGGGCAAGCTGGATGCGGAGAAGCTAATCACTGATGCGCCACCAGCGGGCAAGGAATATCATACGCCCGAGATGTACTATAGGACTGTCCTGAAGGGTGCCCGCAAGATTGCGGATGAGTGCCCCTGAGATGTAATTATTGAGTAAACTCGCTATGTATTATCCTGTGCGCTGAAAACTTTGTTCATATGCGCTAAGCAACGCTTGTTTAATTTAAAATATTACCTTCTGTGCGGCCGTTTATAAAATCTGAGAGATGGCAAGTCGTTGGCTTCAGCCCCCATGCCACTAGTGCTGGGGTGTTCGGGATAAACTTGAGCACTCTTGTTCCCATTTTTGCGTCCATCTAGGGAGGCGCACAACACAACGAACAAGGCAACCGGACTTATAATGCTTGAACACTCTCACTTAGCCATAGAATTCTATAATTTTAAATTTCGGCGAAGCCCCTAGTATTTGGAAGACCGAATTTGGGGCGCTATCCACGCCTTCGTCGGACATTATCCGGAACTTCGCTCGAAGCGGCGTAGGTCTTTAAGGACCCGAAAAAACCTCTCGAACAGCGACCAGTCTCTCGCCTTATCATGACAGTCAGTTTTAGCTTTCTCCACTGAGGCGTTAACCCGGCTCAACCGGGGCGCAATCGCAATGGTTCTCCCAGTGCTACCTTAGCCGATAGAACGGAAACGTAAGGTGCCAAACATGGGAGCCGGGCAAACCCAACTATTGACCCAAGACATGATTCAGAGCCGATTCATATAATGCTATAAGTTCGGGGTGCCGCACTTGTGAAAGTGTTCGGACTTATCACACCATAATGCGGGGAACATAAGCCCCTGGTGTAGGTGGCCGTACCAAAATATACGGATGCGACATGTCGTAAATGAACATATATATATAGAAAGCAATGTAATTATGGGCAAAAAGTGCTGCATTATTTATTCAAGAAGATCTGCTATGAGTGCGGAATGATACAAATAGTGCGGAAAGCAAGGGGTTGGACGAATTAAAGGCGTCTCCCTCCAGGGGTAGGCCGCGGAATGGTGTATATAACAAATTTAATGCTCGTAATGGAGACCACCTGAGTGTTCGTCGCAGCCTTTGTCCCTCCCTGGCTATTGCATCATGAGTTTGGCAGGTTTGTCGCCGGACAGAATCCTGTAAAAAAAGGAAAAATAAAAGAAAAGAGCGACACACTTGGGAGCCCCTGGTGTGGTCGAACCGCACTCTCGGTTTGTTGTGGTCGTGCCCCTTCCCCTAGACCCATGGAATCTCCAGAGCGTAATGATGTACGTGGAGGGTTGGTCTTGCAATCATGCGAGGGCTGGGGTTGGGGCCGCATTGCTATGCGTGCTCGAGACGTGCCAAGTGGTCTTGGTTGATGTTGCTCCGGGTACGTTTGGCCGTGTCCGGCCGTTTAGCAGCCGGACTCGAAAATTGCCTTAGAAGGCTGCTCTGTACTTCTGCCACGAGAGCCGCTTTATGTTCCTCCGTTCGGAGGGAGCGTTCCATATTTCCGTTGACCGTAATGACTCCACGAGGGCCTGGCATCTTGAGCTTTAGGTATGCGTAATGCGGCACCGCATTGAATTTTGCAAACGCGGTTCGTCCGAGCAGGGCGTGATAGCCGCTGCGGAACGGGACTATGTCGAAGATTAACTCCTCGCTCCGGAAGTTATCCGGGGATCCGAAGACCACTTCCAGTGTGACTGAGCCTGTACAATTAGCTTCAACACCTGGTATGACGCCTTTAAAGGTCGTCTTTGTAGGTTTAATCCTTGAGGGGTCTATGCCCATCTTGTGCACTGTATCCTGATAAAGCAGGTTCAGGCTACTGCCGCCGTCCATCAGGACTCTCGTGAGGTGAAATCCGTCGACGATTGGGTCTAAAACCAATGCGGCGAATCCGCCATGGCGGATACTCGTCGGGTGGTCTCTTCGATCGAAAGTGATCGGGCAAGAGGACCATGGGTTGAATATTCGGGCGACTGGCTCCATCGCGTATACGTCCCTTAGTGCACGCTTTCACTCCCTCTTGGCTATATGCGTTGCATATATCATGTTTACCGTCTGAACTTGAGGGGGGAATCCCTTTTGTCTTCTGTTGTTCGGCAGTCGGGTCTCTTCCTCGTCGTCGCTGTGTAGCCCCTTGTCATCGTTTTCGGCAATTAATTTGCCTGCCTGCTTAAATACCCGACAATCTCTGTTGGTGTGGTTAGCTGGCTTTTCGGGGGTTCCATGTATTTGACAAGAGCGGTCGAGTATTCGGTCCAAATTGGACGGACCCGGAGTAGTTCTTTTAAATGGCTTCTTCCGTTGACCGGGTTTAGAGCCTCGGAATCCGGCGTTGACTGCCGTATCCTCATTGCTGACGCCGTTAATGCGGCATTTGTTTTTGTTTCGACGCGACCTGCCATTGTGGTCCTTGGTATCCGGACTGCCAGCATTTTTGCTGAGGTTGTTGCTGCGAGCTAGCCAGCTATCCTCCCCCTCACAGAAGCGGGTCATGAGTGATGTGAGGGCTGCCATGGATTTCGGCTTTTCCTGTCCTAGGTGCCGGGCCAGCCACTCGTCGCGGATGTTGTGTTTGAAGGCAGCGAGGGCCTCTGCATCCGGACAGTCGACGATTTGATTTTTCTTTGTTAGGAACCGTGTCCAGAATTGCCTGGCCGATTCGTCTGGCTGCTGGATTATGTGGCTTAGGTCATCTGCGTCCGGTGGTCGCACATATGTGCCCTGGAAGTTGTCAAGGAATGCGGCTTCCAGGTCTTCCCAGCATCCAATTGACTCTGCGGGCAGGCTGTTAAGGCAATGCCGAGCTGGTCCTTTAAGCTTGAGCGGGAGATATTTGATGGCGTGAAGATCGTCGCCGCGGGCCATATGTATATGAAGGAGATAATCCTCAATCCAAACCGCGGGGTCTAATGTGCCATCGTAGGATTCAATGTTAACGGGTTTAAACCCTTCAGGGATTTGATGATCCATTACTTCGTGAGTGAAGCATAGTGGGTGTGCGGCGCCTCTGTATTGAGCAATATCGCGACGTAGCTCAATAGAGCGTTGTCTGCTGTGTTCGGCCCGGCCGGAGTAGTTGTATCCGGCGCGACGGTATTCGTCGTGGGTCTTGGGGCGCCCACGTGATCCATAGATAGATCTGGATTGTCTTGCCTTGTCCTCCAATATGTCCGCAAG
>NC_041393.1:371993654-371997399 GCF_002162155.2 Triticum dicoccoides
TATCCGGACACCCCCTAATCCGGGACTCCCTCACCCCTCCAAAAGCTACCCCAAACGCAAGTTGCTCCCCCGATTAGAGGAGGCATATAAACCTACATCACCAGCGCACAATACAGCTGACCGGCCACCTCGTGGCCGCGACAGAGAGGTCTCTAGGCCTTTCACTAAAGCCGTACCCCGGCATCGCTCGAAAAGCACAAAGCCACGGGGGAATGCACCAGACTTGCGAGACATATTGGAAGATAAGGCAAGACAATCAAGATCGATCTACGGATCGCGTGGGCGCCCCACGATGCGCGACGATGACCGTCGCGCCGGATACAGCAATTCCGGCTGGGCCGAACACAGTAGACAAAGCTCGCTTGAGCTATGTCGTGATATAGCCCAATATAGAGGCGCCGCACACCCACTATGCTTCACAGATGAAGTAATGGATCATCAAATCCCCGAAGGGTTCAAACCCATGAACATTGAATCCTACGATGGCACAACAGACCCCGCAGTTTGGATCGAAGACTATCTCCTTCATATCCACATGGCCCGCGGCGATGATCTTCACGCCATCAAATACCTCCCACTCAAGCTTAAAGGACCAGCTCGGCATTGGCTTAACAGCTTGCCAGCAGAATCAATTGAGTGTTGGGAGGACCTGGAAGCCGCATTCCTTGATAACTTCCAGGGCACATATGTGCGACCACCAGACATTGATGACCTAAGCCACATAATTTAGCAGCCAGACGAATCAGCCAGACAATTCTGGACACGGTTCTTAACCAAGAAAAATCAAATCGTCGACTGTCCGGATGCAGAGGCCCTTGCAGCCTTCAAGCATAACATCCGCGACGAGTGGCTTGCCCGGCACCTAGGACAGGAAAAGCCGAAATCCATGGCAGCCCTCACATCACTCATGACCCGCTTCTGCGCGGGAGAGGACAACTGGCTAGCCCGCAGTAACAACCTCAGCAAAAATTCTAGCAGTCCGGATACCAAGGACCGCAATGGCAGGTTGCGTCGCAACAAGCACAAACGCTGCATCAATGGTGATAATACTGAGAATATGGTAGTCAACGCCGGATTCAGAGGCTCCAAACCCGGTCAGCAGAAAAAGCCATTCAAAAGAACTACTTCGGGTCCATCCAATTTGGACCGAATACTCGACCATTCGTGCCAGATACACGGCACCCCCGAAAAGCCAGCTAATCACACCAACAGGGATTGTTGGGTATTCAACCAGGCAGGCAAGTTAATTGCCGAAAACAATGACAAGGGGATGCATAGCGATGACGAGGAAGAGACCAGGCCGCCGAACAATAGAGGACAGAAGGGTTTCCCCCCACAAGTACGGACGGTGAACATGATATACGCAACCCACATACCCAAAAGGGAGCGGAAGCGTGCACTCAGGGATGTATATGCGATGGAGCCAGTCGCTCCAAAGTTCAATCCATGGTCCTCCTGCCCGATCACCTTTGATCGAAGGGACCACCCCACCAGCATCCGCCATGGCGGGTTCACCGCATTGGTTCTAGACCCAATCGTCAACGGATTTCACCTCACTAGAGTCCTGATGGACGGCGGCAGCAACCTGAGCCTGCTTTACCAGGATACAGTGCGCAAGATGGGCATAGACCCCTCAAGGATTAAACCCACAAAGATGACCTTCAAAGGCATCATACTAGGTGTAGAGGCCAATTGTACAGGCTCAGTGACACTGGAAGTGGTCTTCGGATCCCCGGATAACTTCCGAAGCGAGGAGTTAATCTTCGACATAGTTCCATTCCGCAGCGGCTATCATGCACTGCTCGGACGAACCGCGTTTGCAAAATTCAACGCGGTGCCGCACTACGCATACCTTAAGCTCAAGATGCCAGGCCCTGGAGGAGTCATCACGGTCAACGGAAACACTGAACACTCTCTCCGAACGGAGGAACATACAGCGGCTCTCGCGGCAGAAGTGCAGAGCAGCCTCTTAAGGCAATTCTCGAGTCCGGCCGTCAAGAGATCGGACACCGCCAAGCGCGCCCGGAGTAACCTACAACAAGACCACCTGGCATGTTCCGAGCACACGTAGCAATGCGGCCCCAACCCCAACACTTGCCAAATAACAAAACCAGTACTCCGCGTACATAACTACGCTCTGGAGATACCATGGGCATAGGGGGAGGGGCACGACCACGGCAGGCCTAGAGTGCGGATCAACCACACCAGGGGCTCCCAAGTGTGTCATCCTTTTTCTTTCCTTTTTTTTCTTATCCTCGGGACTCCGTTTACCAGAGGCCCTGTCCGGCAGTAGACCTGCCGAACTCACGATGCAACAGCCAGGGAAGGAGAAAGACTATGACGAGTATCCAGGTGGTCTCCATTACGAGCATTATACCTGTTTTATACACCATTCCGCAGCCTACCCCTGGAGGGGGACATGTTAAATAGTCCCATCCCTTGCTTATTGCACTATTTGTATCATTCTGCATTCATGGTAGTGCTTTTTGAATAAACAATGCATCGCTTTTTGCCTATAATTGCATTCCTTTCTTATACATATGTTCATTTATGACATGTTGCATCCGTACACTTTGGTACGGCTAAATACACCAGGGGCTTAAGTTCCCCACATTATGGTGTGATAAGTCCGAACACTTTCACAAGTGCGGCACCCCGAACTTATAGCATTATATGCATCGGCTCTGAATCATGTCTTGGGTCAATAGTTGGGTTTGCCCGGCTCCCATGTTTTGGTACCTTACGTTCCGTTATATCGGCTAAGGTAGCGCTGGGATAACCACTACGATTGTGCCCCAGTTGAGCTGGGCGAGCACCTCAGTTGAGAAAGCTAAAACTGACTGTCATGATGAGGCGAGAGCCGGTCACTGTTCGAGAGGTTTTTTCGAGTCCCTATAGACTTATGCCGCTTAGAGCGAAGAACCGGCTTTGTCCGGCCCAGGCGTGGATAGCGCCCCGAATTCGGCCTTCCGAACACTAGGGGCTTCGCCAAAATTTAAAATTATAGAATTCTATGGCTAAGTGAGAGTGTTCAAGCATTATAAGTCCGGTTGCCTCGTTTGTTGTGTTGAGCGCCTCCCTAGATGGACTCAAAAATGGGAACAAGAGCGCTCAAGTTTATCCCGAACACCCCGGCACTCGTGGCATGGGAGCTGAAGCCGACGACTTGCCATCTCTCAGATTTGATAAACGGCCGCACAGAAGGTAATATTTTAAATTAACAAGCGTTGCTTAGTGCATATGAACAAAGTTTTCAGCGCATAGGATAAAAAAATGCGAGTCTACTTAAATATTACATCTTTGGAGCACTCACCCGCAATAATGCGGGCACCCTTCAGGACACCCTTATAATACATCTCGGGCGTGCGATACTCCTTGCCCGGCGGTGGCGCGTCCGTCACAAGCTTCTCAGCGTCCATCTTGCCCCAGTGCACTTTAGCACGAGCAAGGGCCCGACGGGCACCTTCAATGCAGGCGGAGTGCTTGATGACTTCAACCCAGGGACACGCATCCACCAGCCGCAGCACCAGGCCGAAGTAGCTCCTAGGCATGGCCTCTTTGGGCCATAGCCGAACTATAAGGCCCTCCATGGCCTGTTCGGCCACCTTGTGGAGCTCGACCAGCTGCTTCAGCTGGTTGCTAAGGGGCACCGGATGTCCGGCCTCAGCATACTGAGACCAGAACACCTTCTCTGTCGAGCTCCCCTCCTCGGCTCTGTAGAAAGCGGCAGCATCAGACACGCTAC
>NC_041393.1:371997409-372008722 GCF_002162155.2 Triticum dicoccoides
TACATTAATGTTCTAATGATGTCTAGATATACGTAGAAGAGCAGCAGCAGCAACAGCAACAACACAACCCTGTTTGGATACTCAACTTAGCTAGAGGTTAGAGTTAGTTTCTAGCTCATTACTAACCCTGAACTAACTCCATCCAAAGAGTTGTTTGGATGGCAGGGTTAGATTGACAATAAATGCACTAGGAGAACTAGCTCCAATTAGCACCTCTTGGGTTGGATACTAGTTTTTTTGGGTGGGTTATAGATGCAACTAGCTCAAACTAGCCCTCATGTTTAGATATACTTTAGGGCTATTTGAGCCCGAACTAGCTCAAACTAACTGTAACCCGTGGATACAACAGCAGATAATTTGTAAGAATGAACTAAACTCCTTCCGGCCCATAATATAAGATGTTAATTCATCGAATATGTGAGTATATTGGATGTTATAAGATACTCCCTTCGTTCCTAAATATTTGTCTTTTTAGAGATTTCAAATGGACTATCACATAAGGATGTATATAGACATATTATAAAAGAGTGTTGTACTACATCATTGTGCAATTGCTGTTTAGCTTCTAATATTAACTTGGTGCTTTTAGGTACACATGTCATTGGTAAAGATCTGTGTTTCGACTCTTTCTGTGTATGGGGCGATGAGATATCGATGAACCAACATCAAGTGAGGAAGCCGATAAAGATTGTTAGTAAAATGGTCAAAAGATGGCAATTAAACTATTTGTTTACACTTTATCCAAGACAATAACAAACTGCAGGATGGTAAGTAAGAAATCTGCAGCCTTCTTTTTACTGCCCATAATGAGTTGTGTTAGATGACAATGTTTGAATCTTTTTCCTTTGCAGTGGTTGCCAAAGCAGTTTACTCAAGATTACCTCTCAAACTACATGATTGGTGGGCATGCAAAGGTTAAAGTATTTCTACCAGAACACGATGATTATCTAGAAGTTTTCATGAAGACCGTGAAGGATGGGCGGCCGGCCATCACAAGGGGTTGGACTAGAGTCGTGCGTGCCTTCTGCATGGAGGAGGGCACAATATGGGCATTCCGCTTCACCTTGTTCAGCAACCAGAATATATTTCGCCTCTTTCTTTACCGTCTTTAATAGTACAAGTATACAACTGTGGTTCATCATTCTTTATTTGGTTCTTATGTAATTCTTGAACATATGTACCCATGAATCGAATAATGCATTGGTTGTTTGAACCTGATGGATATGAATAAAGCTGTAGCATACATTCAAATTCAAATCCAAATCCGGTACAATTTGGAAAAGCAGCAATTAAATTACGGTTAAATTATTCTCTCTGGGTTGTTACGGCACACACGGTTGGTAAAACACAAACATTTGCGATATGCACCATAATCGGAGACGGTTCACACAAAGGAAACGTGTGCAAGCATGCACACAGTTGTCGTTTGCAAAGCGTGTGCGATGTGAGACAATATCACAAATGGTGCGGGCAAATTAAACATTTGTGTTAGTTGCCTTATCGTACATGATTCGCAACCATGAACTGTTTCTGATGAAGTATGCATCGTAAACGTTGCACCGCAGAAGAGCGTGTGCGATAGTTGTCGTGTACGACGATGTTATGACGGTCCGACATTTCATAATCCTGTCCGACACTCATACGACGATTAGCTAATCTTATTAACGGTCAACCGTTTGTGATGGGCCACGCATCATACACGTTCTATAATAGTGAACCGTTTGTGATGGGCTGCGCATCGTAAACGTAGCACCACAGAATATCGACTGCGATGGCAATGCGAGTAGAAACGAGTAGGAGTACTATAGGGGCCCTATCCCCAACGGTGTCTGGGTCGTGTGGGAAGGACCCCTCTATCACCCACACTCACTTGGCGATGGTTCCAAATGCCGTCGCGGAAAGGGGTTTTAAACCGTTTGTTTAGGACCGATGCACACCAGTGGAGGTAGAGGGAAAGGGAAGAGGAGATGCAAGTAGGCAGGGCAATGAACGCTTGCGTGTTTGTTTTTACTTGAGGGTCAGGTGTGACGCGGGCGTGAACAGTGGCATTTTGAGTGTAATATAGGTAGACAATAGAGTCATTTCACTATTCCCCTTCCCTTCAATTTTCAATGAGATTCTACCCGAAACACCCCCCTCCAAAGCGAAATAAGTTAAGCCCAAGCCCATAACTCAAAAATGACTTATTTAAATCTTTTATGGCTTATTTTGACAATAAACTTTGAAAAGGCTTAATAGAACTGGCCCTTAACCTGCAATTCAATTGTGCGTGCTATGATGAATCACTCCTGCCTGCTATAGTGTACATTTAGGCATCATCATACATGGCATAACCTAATACATGTGCATTACATTGTAGAATCTGGAATATGCAATGTTTATGGTAGTTCATACGTTGCACATGATGTTTAAATGCCCCTTAAATCTGGTCAATCAAGTGATGGTCTTTAAGCCTCCTTCTTTGCTTCTTTTCTTGATATGTAAGATTTGTTCACACATTTGTTCAATTGCTTGTTTGTATCAGCCAGCCATACCAGGACTGTTTGCTTTGATTACTTGCAGTTCTTGACCTAACACTCTAACAGAGCTTGTCAACGATTTAAACACTAAGGGCTGGTGTAGTGGGGGCTTGTCTAAGTCATAGGTGACATAAAGGTTTGGATATACACTAAAGTAGGCTCTCCAAGAGTACTTGGCGATCCAGTTTGAAGGTATGCCTAGTTTTTACATAGTGCACACATAGTAAATGCTCATTTCATTGTGTGCAAGAGATGTGGCATGTTTCATTATGTGGTGTTGTTTTGTTATAATCTCATCCTTTTGTGTTGTTCACAGACTGGAAAGTATGCATATTTATATTCCAAGGAGACGAGTAACTAGTTTGTGTCACCTTGCGAAGGGGTGCAATGAAGATAAGATTGAGGATTTCGAAGTACAAGATGTTAGCAAGGAGCCTTGCAAGAGAAGGAGGAGCAGCGCTAAGCCTTGATACGTCTCCAACGTATCTATAATTTTTGATTGTTCCATGCTGTTATTTTATCAATCTTGGATGTTTTATAATCATTTTATAGTCATTTTATATCATTTTTTTGGTACTAACCTATTGACATAGTGCCAAGTGCCAGTTGTTGTTTTCTGCATGTTTTTTACATCGCAGGAACCAATACCAAACAGAGTCCAAATGCAACAAAACTTTACGGAGTTTTTTTTGGACTAGAATACACCTAATGGGCCAAGGCTGCGCCTGAGGGGTGCTCTGAGGAGAGCACTGAAGGAAATATGCCCTAGAGGCAATAATAAAGTTATTATTAATTTCCTTAATTCATGATAAATGTTTATTATCCATGTTAGAATTGTATTAACCAGAAACTTAGTACATGTGTGAATACATAGACAAAACATATATTTCCTAGTATGCCTCTACTTGACTAGCTCGTTAATCAAAGATGGTTATGTTTCCTAACCATAGACATGTGTTGTCATTTGATGAACGCGATCACATCATTAGGAGAATGATGTGATGGACATGACCCATCCGTTAGCTTAGCATTATGATTGTGTTAGTTTCATTGCTACTGCTTTCTTCATGACTTATACAAGTTCCTCAGACTATGAGATTATGCAACCCCCGAATACCAGAGGAACACTTTGTGTGCTACCAAACATCACAACATAAAAGGGTGATTATAAAGGTGCTCTACAGGTGTCTCCAAAGGTGTTTGTTGGGTTGGCATAGATCGAGATTAGGATTTGTCACACCGTGTTTTGGAGAGGTATCTCTGGGCCCTCTCGGTAATACTCATCACTATAAGCCTTGCAAGCATTGTGACTAATGAGTTAGTCACGAGATGAAGTATTACAGAACGAGTAAAGAGACTTGCCGGTAACTAGATTGAACTAGGTATTGAGATACCGACGATCAAATCTCGGGCAAGTAACATACCGATGACAAAGGGAACAACATGTGTTGTTATGCGGTTTGACCAATAAAGATCTTCGTAGAATATGTAGGAACCAATATGAGCATCCAGATTCCGCTGTTGGTTATTGACCGGAGACGTGTCTCGGTCATGTCTACATAGTTCTCGAACCCGTAGGGTCCGCACGCTTAACGTTCGATGATGATTGGTATTATGAGTTTATGTGATATGTTATACCGAAGATTCTTCGGAGTCCTGGATGTGATCATGGACATGACGAGGATTCACGAAATGGTCGAAACATAAAGATTGATATATTGGACGACTATATTCGGACACCAGAAGTGTTCTGGAGAAGTTTCAGATAAAACCGGAGTGCCAGAGGGTTACCGGAACCCCCCGGGGAACTAATGGGCCTTGATGGGCCCTAGTGGAGAGAGAGAGGGGCCGGCCAGGGCAGGCCGCCGCCCCTTTCCCCTGAGTCCGAATAGGACAAGGAAGGGGGGCGCCCCCTTGCCTTCCCTCTCTCCATCTCCTTCCTTCCCCCGCCCTTCCCCAAGTTGGAAACCTACTGGGAATAGGATTCCTAGTAGGAATCCTACTTGGGGCGTGCCCTAGAGGGGCCAGCCGGCCTCCCCCTTGCTCCTTTATATACGGGGGCAGGGGGCACCCTAGACCACACATGTTAACAACTGATTAGCCGTGTGTGGTGCCCCCTCCATAGTTACACACCTCGGTCATATCATCGTAGTGCTTAGGCGAAGCCCTGCGCCGATAACTTCGTCATCACCGTCACCACGCCGTCATGCCGACAAAACTCTCCCTCAGCCTTGCTATGTCTTGAGCTTGCGTTGGTTTTCTTTGAAGAGGAAAGGGTGATGCAGCAATAGTAGCGTAAGTATTTCCCTTAGTTTTTGAGAACCAAGGTATCAATCCAGTAGGAGGCTCCTCAAAAGTCCCACGCACCTACACAAACAAACAAAGAACTCGCTGTCAGTGTCAAAACCGGCGAATCTCGGGTAGGGGGTCCCGATCTATGCGTCTTATGCTGATGGTAATAGGAAGCAAGGGACACAATGTTTACCCAGGTTCGTGCCCTCTCGATGGAGGTAAAACCCTACTTCCTGCTTGATTAATATTGACGATATGAGTAGTACAAGAGTAGATCTACCACGAGATCGTAGAGGCTAAACCCTAGAAGCTAGCCTATGATGATTATGATTGTAGTTGTGATCGGCCTTCTAAGGACCAACCTCTCCGGTTTATATAGACACCGAAGAGAGCTAGGGTTTACATGGAGTCGTTTACAAGGAAGGAAATACAATATCCGGATTGCCAAGCTTGTCTCCCACGCAAAGGAGAGTCCCATCCAGACACGGGACGGAGTCTTGAGTCTTGTATCTTCACACTCCAATAGTCCGGACGATGTATATAGTCCGCTGTCCGGATACCCCCTAATTCAGGACTCCCTCAGTAGCCCCTGAACCAGGCTTCAATGACGATGAGTCCGGCGCGTAGTCTTGTCTTCGGCATTGCAAGGCGGGTTCCATCTCCGAATACTCCAAAGTAATTATCGAACACGTAGACCGTGTCCGGATCTGCAAAATGATCTTCACATACCACCGTAGAGAAAATGATATTTCACAAACGTAATCTGCTGACCACGTGACATGTCATTACGGTCGGGTCATTATTTGAACCGTTTTCCCACAACCAGCCATAGCGCATATCGCGAGACGGTTTCTTCTGCACGTTTTGCCATAGCAGAGATCGTGTCCCCTTATTGTGGGATTCTCATCAATACGGGTATGGATAATCCAACCGCACCACTAATCGCGGCGAGTGGGGAGCAAGCGGGTTCCACCAGGCAAGTGGGGAGGCGCAAAAAGCTTTTACCGTCTCTATAAAGAGATAAGGTCTCTTCCTCTTTACCCACGCCTTCTCCTTCCGCTAGCCCATTCCCCTCTGTTCGAGTCCTAACGCCCAGGCATTCTTCTTTTCCATCGAAGAGAGGTTTTCCAAAGATGTCCGGATCCGGAGCAGGAGGCAGATGGATGACCTCTACCGTCCAGGAGAAGGATATCAAGAGGCTCCGGGAGGCCGGGTATCTGTCCAAGAAGATCGGCCACCGTCTCCCACCGGCGGGACAGGTCGTCCCTACTCCGGAGCCTCACAAGAGAGTCGTGTTCCTTCCCCATTTTGTCCGCGGGCTCGGGTTTCCCCTTCACCCATTTGTTCGTGGAGTCAAGTATTACTATGGGATTGATTTTCATGATCTTTTCCCCAATTCTTTCCTCAATATCTCGATGTTCATCGTCGTGTGCGAGGCTTTTCTCCGGATTTCGCCTCACTTCGCCCTGTGGCTGAAGATTTTCAATGTGAAGCCCAAGGTGGTGAGTGGCAAGCACGCCGAGTGCGGCGGCACCATGGTGAGCAAGATGCCCAAGGTCGTTTGGCCGATGGGTGCCTTCAACGACTCCGTCAAGGAGTGGCAATAGCAGTGGTTCTATATCATCGAACCACGCGGCAAAAAGTGGGCTGCAGCTCCTGAGTTTAGATCCGGAGCCCCACTGCGGCTCACGTCCTGGCCCAAGAAGGGCCCGAACTGGTCCTCGTCCAATGAGCTATCACTGCTCCAGACGCGCGTTCAGAGTGTGGTCGACAAGGACGTCAAGCTCGTCGACGTAGTCCAGGTGATGTTAGTTTGCCTGGTTCTCCCTTGCCAGCGCCGAGCCTGCAATTTTTGGGGGTACGACCCAACCAAGCACCAAACCCTTCGGGAACTCTATGATTCCTCCCACAAGGATATCTGGAAGGTGCTCTTTAAGTCCGGAAAATCATGTCCGGGCTCCACCGAGGACCGTGGGTATCAATTATCCCATTCTACAAGCCCGGTAAGTTATAGCCACGCTCTGTCCATCCATGCTTCAGTTGGCATGTCCCGAGGGAGACATTTTTATCGTGCTTCATCGTGACCCCAGGGATGGATAAAGAAGGTGGAGCGAATGCATTGTCCGGCCCCGCTTCCGGAGGAACCGGCCGGACCTCTTCTGACGAGGATGATGGCCCTGCGCCTTACGAGGCGCCAAAGAAAGAGGCCTCCAAGAAGGTCAAAAAGACCCGGAGTGGCCTCCGTCGCCGCGAGGCTTCGGATGCAAAATCTGAAGACTCCAGCGATGCTCCTTATTCCGAAGACGAAGAGGAGGAATCAGAGGAGGACGAGCCTCACTCTGGAGGTGGGAAGAAAAGGGCGACTTCCTCATCCCTGGAGGCCGAATCGCCCAAGAGGGGGAGAGGTTCCCACCCAGAGGCATCCGCCATGGCTACCGATAACAGCCCAGAGTGGGATCCCAGGGCCCAGCCCCTGGAAAAGTCGTAAGTATCTGAGATCTGAGCGCGCATATGCATCCAGGGTCGTTTGGGTATAGTAGTTTTAACTGTCGCCATATTTCGTACAGCGCGGCGAGGTCTCGCACCGGACAATCCTCATCGGAGGATTCGCTGAGCTCAGATGCTTTGGCGAGCAAGACGCCTCTAGAGGCCCCAGGAGCGACACCGAGGTGTCGTCTCAAAGAGACCCAGACCAGGGAGGCATGTCTCTTGGGCCGGACACATGGGGGCGGAGCCCCCCCGGCGTGTCGGTGATGGGGGCGATCTCGGGCTCGGACCACAGCCGGACAAGGTCCTGGAGACCTCTAAGGCTCCAGGATAGGGCGAGCAGCCACCTTTGATGGTGGGAGGCTTGCCTACTCCGCCGGCAACCTCTGTCCAAGCAGAGCTGCCAGGCGGTCTATCGGCAGCGTTAAAGAGCGCGTCTATCATCGATGAACATCAGACCCTCATGGGTGCGGTGGTTGAAAAGATCCAGTCCGCCGAGAGCGGGCTGAAGGAGTCATGCCTTGGCCTTATAAGTCCTTTGAGGTATGTTTTCTGAGAAACCTTTGAGGAATCGTCATAATATGAGTAGTAGCCCCTGATACACTGTCCGGCGACAGAGAGAGCCGGGCAGGGGATCAAATCCTCTGCTTTTGCAGGAGCCTTTGTTAATGATGTATACCCCTTTGTGTGAAACAGGCGTCTGCAGAGAAGACGACCGCTCATAATGCGGAAGTGTGTAGACTGAAGCAGAGCCTGGAACGGGCCGAGGAGGAACTTGGCCATGTGAAGAAGCAATTGGAGGACAAACAAGGTATGTTGAAACATTGTCTTGAATTTGGCACGAATGAGTAATTGTGCCTAGTGAAAAGTATTTGTATTGTATGCTCTAGGAGCGAGTGCTGAATATGAGGCACTGAAGAAGGCTATGGCTGATGCCAACAAGAAGGCTGCCGCCGAACAGGTGCTTCGAGAGAAACACGAGGCCAGGGTCATGGCAGCTGAGCGAGAGCTCCAGGAGGCTGTGAAGAAAAGCGAGGGCTTGGAGCAGAGTCTAGTAGGGAAAGAATCCAAACTTGCCCAAGCTCTCCAAGCCGCGAAAGATGCTCGGGAAGAAGCCCGAGGTGCCATGCAAGACATTCAGGAGGCCCGGAAAGTTGCGGCTGGTAAGGCCTTTTGTATTCATGGCCATTTTTACATGATAGTGGGAAGAACTCTAAGCGACAAGCTGAATTCTTGTTTTTCCAGGGGCGTTTGTAGATCTGCCTCGCAACATATCAGATGCCGCCCAATTCTACCGGATCGAGGAGAACAAGTCTGCGGAGAGGAATTTCTGGTCACAGTATTTGGCGCCGAACTATCTGGTGCCCTTTATCGATCAGCTGAAGCAGCTGGTCGAACTGCACCAGGCGGCCGAACTAGCCATGAAGGACTTGATTGTCCGGCTGTGGCCCGCAGAGCCAATTCCAAGCAGTTACTTCAGACTCGTCAAGCGGATTGTGGGCGCCTGTCCTCGGCTTGATGCTGTTAAGCGATTGGTCTGTATAGAGGGTGCGTGCATGGCGTTTTCCCGTGCAAAGGTGCATTGGGGGAAGCTTAACGCGGAGAAGCTGATGACTGAGGGGCCGCCAGAGGGTAAGGGGCACTGCAAGCCCGAGTTATACTATGAAGGTGTACTGGAGGGAGCCCGCCTTGTGGCGGATAAGTGTACCAAAGACATTATATTTCCCTGAGGGCATTCGTGCCGTTATTTGTAATATCGGATAATGGCACTTTTATTATTTATTCCTATTTTTTTTGAACATTTGTTCTTCCTGTGCGGCTGTTTAGTGTATGTAAATCCTGAGAGTTGGCCAGTCGTCGACTTCTGCCCCCACGAAAGAAATACGGGGGTGTTCGGGACATACCTGAACACTCTTTATCCCATGGCTGGGTCCTTTTAAGGAGGTGTTCCTTACCACGAACCAGGCAATCGGACTATAGGGCTTTACCACTCTCACTTAGCCATAGGAATTTGAGTATGGTCGGCGCAGCCCCTAGTGTTCGGAAGGCCGAACTAGGGGCTCTATTGGCGCATGATCGGAAGACCAATCCGTCACACTCTGCATTAATATTGGCGTTATGCAGAATAAATCTTTAAGGATTTTAGAACCTCTCGAACAGCTGACCAGCTCTCGCTGTATCATGACAGTCAGTTTTCGGCTTTCTCTACTGAGGTGCTCGTCCGGCAGAACCGGGATACAATCCCAGTAGTTCTCCCAGCGCTACCTTAGCCGATGGGGCGGAAGTAAGGTACCAAAACATGGGAGCCGGGCAAACCCAACCAATGACCCAAGACATGATTCGGAGCTGATGCATATAGTGCTATAAGTTTGGGGTGCCGAGTGACCAAAAAGGTGGTCGGACTTTATAGCCGTACTGTGAAGCCCTTGGCATAATCAGGCGTCGTGGCTGCCCTTTTTTACAAAGAGGCGTCAATGAGAAACCACGGCCGGTAAGTGTTATTTAAGTCTACGCATTGTAGTAGGATGATATGTCTATGCATATGAGTATGATTTATGATTATGAAAAGAGGTGTTTTTGGCGGAACCTGTGATGGCCGGACTGGAGGGGGCTGTGAGTGGATCTGAAGTGCATTCGGACTGTCTTCTTTGGGGGGGTTCACATGCATGTTCCTCCCCTTGTGTGTCCGGGCCGATTCCACGTCGCCAATCCTGTTCTGCGCCAAAGTTAGTTTGTAAAGCCAAATACTTGGAGGCAGCTGAACGTCCTCTTGTGGTTGGTCCGAGGGTTCCTGATTGGACCCTGGTTAACCCAGTCTTTATACTATGAAGTAGCGCGGACTCCTCAGTTGGTGTCCGGTTATATCAAAATTTTGATAGGCATGCACGACTCGCTACTCCGGTAGCTGTATATTTCCGCTCTAAGGGCGGGGTTCGGCCTTGCCCATAGGTGTGATTATATCACACGATGTTGGCCTAATGGTTTACCACGTGGAATCTAGTCAACGTGGTTCATCCCATTAGCATATGGTAAATTACCGTAAGAGGGGAATGTGCCGAAGAATTATTCTTTGGCGTGGCATTTTTTGGTGATCCGAAGACAACCGTTAGAGTGGTGGGCCAATAAAACTTGGCCTTTGCACCTGGCATCTTTTAGAAGATGTTATTTGTGGTTTCATACCCGTGGGGGCTTTATGTGTTATGGAGCCCCCGGACTACTAGGTCTAGAGGTACTGCAATTGAATTGCTGTGGTTGATGTTGTCCGGACGGTTGTATGTGATCGGGGGAGATCGGCCGTACTTTTATGATCTGGAGGATCTTTTGACTTTGCCGTTGTTGGACTCCTCCCCTCATTGTTTCCGGCACACGACCGGCCGCTTTGCTTTGAGGACCCGACATTCTCTATTGGTGTGCTTGGCCGTCCTCCTAGGAGTACCATGAACTTCACATGGTTGATCGAGTATGTCGCTCGGGCCGTATAGGCTTGAGCTGTTCTTTGTCCGCTGACCGGACTGGGAGTTGCTGGATTTGGCACCAACTTCTCTGACTTGACATTTATGACAATTGCGCCGAGGCTTGAGGATGCCTCTTCGTGTATCCTTCATATTGTCTTGGACCGTTGTGGTGTGTTGACGTTGGGGTATGTGCCTTGGGTTCTCCTGCTTAGGTTGGGGTAGCGAATTATGCCGTGTGTGCCGTTTGTCGGGGCGGTCGAGTTTGTATTTTTCGGTGGCCAGGACCTTGGTCCATCTGTCCACGAGCAAATCTTGGTCGGCTTTGAGCTGCTGTTGCTTCCTTTGCAGACTCCTTGCCGTGGCCATGAGTCGTCGCTTGAAGCGAACTTGCTCCACTAGATCCTCAGGCACACCGCGTTCGGAATTGCCGAGGATAATCTCGTCTTCGGAGGGGGCATGTAGTTGTCCTCCTCCGGATATCCGTCCGTCGCCTGTTCGGCCTGCTCGAAGGCAGGCTGGTCGAGGTTGTATTCCTCTTCGGCACCATCCGGATTGTTTTC
>NC_041393.1:372011052-372011677 GCF_002162155.2 Triticum dicoccoides
GCAACAAGTAGACCAACTCCTGCCTGCATCTACTACTATTACTCCACACATCGACCACTATCCAGCATGCATCTAGAGTATTAAGTTCATAAGAACAGAGTAAGGCATTAAGAAAGATGACATGATGTAGAGGGATAAACTCAAGCAATATGATATAAACCCCATCTTTTTATCCTCGATGGCAACAATACAATACGTGCCTTGCAACCCTTTCTGTCACTGGGTAAGGACACCGCAAAATTGAACCCAAAGCTAAGCACTTCTCCCATGGCAAGGAAGATCAATCTAGTAGGCCAAACCAAACTGATAATTCAAAGAGACTTGCAAAGATAACTCAATCATAGATAAAAGAATTCAGAGAAGATTCAAATATTTCTCATAGATAAACTTGATCATAAACCCACAATTCATCGGATCTCGACAAACACACCGCAAAAGGAGTTTACATCAAATATATCTCCACAAAGAGGGGGAGAACATTGTATTGAGATCCAAAAAGAGAGAAGAAGCCATCTAGCTAATAACTATGGACCCGAAGGTCTGTGGTAAACTACTCAAAACTCATCGGAGGGGCTATGGTGTTGATGTAGAAGCCCTCCATGGTCGATTCCCCCTCCGGCGGAGC
>NC_041393.1:372012944-372020000 GCF_002162155.2 Triticum dicoccoides
CCTTTTTTTCTTCTTTTGGCCTTTCTTTTTTTTCTTTTTGGGCAATGCTCTAATAATGATGATCATCACACTTCTATATATTAGAACATATGAATTACAACTCGAAACAAGAACAAGATATGACTCTATATGAATGCCTCTGGCGGTGTACCGAGATGGTGCAATGAATCAAGAGTGACATGTATGAAAAATTATGCATGGTGGCTTTGCCACAAATACGATGTCAACTACATGATCATGCAATGGCAATATGACAATAGTAAAGTATGTCATGATGATGATGAACGGAACGGTGGAAAGTTGCATGGCAATATATCTCGGAATGGCTATGGAAATGCCATAATAGGTAGGTATGGTGGCTGTTTTGAGGAAGATATAAGGAGGTTTATGTGTGATAGAGCATATCGTATCACGAGGTTTGGACGCACCGGCGAAGTTTGCACCAACTCTCAAGGTGAGAAAGGGCAATGCACGGTACCGAAGAGGCTAGCAATGGTGGAAAGGTAAAAGTGCGTATAATCGATGGACTCAACATTAGTCAAAAGAACTCATATACTTATTGCAAAAATTTAGAAGTCCTCAAAAATCAAGAACTACGCACATGCTCCTAGAGGGATATACTGGTAGGAAAAGACCATCGCCCGTCCCCGACCGCCACTCATAAGGATGCACAATCCAAGGACACTTCATGTTTCAAATTTGTTACACAACTTTAACCATACGTGCATGCTAGGGACTTGCTTACTTCAACACAAGCATTCTTTAAATTCATAATCACCCAACTAGCATGACTTTAATATCACTACCTCCATATCACAAAACAATTATCAAGTATCAAATTGATCATAGCATCCAATTCACTTCCTATGATAGTTTTTATTATACCCAACTTGGATGCCTACCATTCTAGGACCAATTTTATAACCATAGAAAATACCATGCTGTTCTAAAAGACTCTCAAAATAATATAAGTGAAGCATGATAGACTAGCAATTTCTACAAAATTAATCCACCGCCGTGCTCTAAAAGATATAAGTGAAGCACTAGACACTACAAAAAAAGACACATCCGTGACATTTTGGGCCGAATGAATTTTTTTCTGTCATACATATGACACTTCTATGATGATAATTGTGACAAAACCCGGTATCATCATAGATGTGGTGGGATCCTACTTCTATGATAAAAAATCATGATAGAAAATGGGCTTTTCGTCCTGGGCGGGCCGGAGACGCAGCTGCATGACATTCTTTGGGCCGTCCATGATGGAAAAAACCGTGGTAGAAGCGAGGGCGAGGAAAATTTCAGGGAGTTGCCGGTTATGGTGGGAGGTCGGGGGCCGAGCGGTGCACGTTTCTCTCGTACACGTACGCGCGTGTGTGCGAGGTGTTGGCTCTAACTGAACCCGAGCGAGGCGTTGGGCTCTAACTGAACCCGAGCGATTGCACTATAGGCTACGCGTTACTGAACCCGAGCAATCGATCGATGGCTGTTAACTGAACCCGATCGAACGATTCCTTTGCTATTGCTGCTAACTGAAGCCGATTGATTGGATGAACAATGGACATTGCGGGGAGGGGGGGAGGTTGGATGAACAGTGAGCGGTGGCGTTGCCTCTGGATGAACAGGACCCCGTGGTGTGGAGGGCTGGACGAACAGTAGACGATGGAGGGGTGCCCGTGGAGGGGTGGTTGAACAGGACCCCGTGGTGTGGAGGGCTGGATGAACAGTAGATGGTGAAGGGGTGGTTGAGCAGTAGCCGGTGGAGTAGTGCGCGGTGGAGGCTGGATGAACAGGAGCCCGTGGAGGCTGGAGGAGGTCGACGGTGGAGATGAACAGTATCCCGTGGAGTCCTGTTTTGCGGTACGCCACAGCCCTCCCGATGAACATGACCCCCGTTTCGACCGTAGGAGGTCCGTTTTGCGGTACGTCACACCCCTCCCGATCAATAGGACCCCCGTTTTGATTGTAGGAGGTCCGTTTCCTCCGTTTTGCGGTACGCCACACCCCTCCCGATCAACAGGACCCCGTTCCGAACGTAGGAGGTCCGTTTCCTCCGTTCTGCGGTACGCCAGGCCTCATTTCCATCACCTGTTCCGTCCAAGCCCTCTCGATGAACACGACCACACATTCTGTTCCGACCCAGCCGGTTGGCTCCCACGCGTTCTGTTGCCTCCCCATGAACACGACGCATTCCGCTGCCTCCCCATGAGCACGGCGCACTCCGTTGCCTCCCCATGAACACGACGACGATGATGTTTCTCCATTCCGACCCAGCCATGTACACGAGCCCTAGCCGTACGTATGCGCGAGTAGGCGTTCGAGACCCCACCCATATGTACGTACATGGCCGTATTTTCTTTCTTGCACCCTGGCCGCTGCACGTACGTGTACATGCTACGTGCGTGCCTCTACTACGACACGTGCGCTCCTCTACATCCACCAGTATATATGTACGTACACGTTCGCGAGCAGAATGACAACGCTACGCACGCTTCGACGTGGGTCCCGACTGTCAGGCACTTCCTTGTGTTCGAAGATGTAGCTGGTGGGTCCCAGCAGTCAGGGGGGCAAATCGTTTTTTTTTGCCCGGACGCACTTCCTTGCATGCGAAGGTGTAGCTGGTGGGTCCCAGCAGTCAGGGGGGAAACGTTTTTTTTGCGAAATACGATGGCCCGTCCGGTGGGGTCCCAGCTGTCAGGTGGAGGAATAATTATTTTGCGCGTAATAAGGAGGCACTTCCTTGCGGCCGCCATGGACTCAGTTGTCAGCCTCTCCACGCACAGTACTCTTCCGATGGAAGTCGGTCGTTGACCACATTGACCACGCCACGTCGAGAGCACCACGGCGGTGAACGACGGTGAGGCCTAGGAAGGGGACGACGCGGAGCCGGGGAAGACGCAGCAGTGGATGCCCATGGGAAGAGGAGTACGAGGGTTCACTGGTTCGGCTGTAGTGTGAGGCTGCCGTCGCCGCAGAATAACAGGGGGTGTGGGTGAGTAGAGGGATGGCTTGGCTAGCGGTGGGAGTAGTAGGCGGCGGTGAGGCCTCCGCGGTATCATAGCCGGCCACGGGAGGCAGGAGCATGCGGCACGACCGGCGCTGCTTTGGGCGGCTGGAGAACGAAGACCAGAGGTTGAAGAAGCACTACGGCCGTTGGATGGACATCGTACGGTCACTGGAGTATTGACTAAGTTCACAAAGCCCTCCGTCCTCGTCAACTTAGTAGGCCCACAAGTCAGCCTACCACTATACTGGGTCCCAGCTAGCAGGGGGAGTATTCAATTTTTTGCGTAATAAGGAGGCACTTCCTTGCGTGCGAAGATATAGCTGGTGGGTCCAAGCTGTCAGTGGCGGTAACGTTTTTTCGCGAAATACAGAGGCCCTTTCGGTGGGTCCCAGATGTCAGGTGGAGGAATCATTATTTTGCGCGTAATAAGGAGGCATTTCCTTGCGTGCGGCCGTGGACCCAGCTGTCAGCCTCTCCACGTACAGTCCACTTTAGATGCATGTCGGTCGTTGACCATGTTGACCAGGCCGCGCCGAGAGAAGCAGGGCGGTGGACGACGGCGAGTCCTAGGAAGGGAACGACACGGAGGCAGGGAAGACTTGGCAGTTGTTGCCCACACGAAGGGGAGTATGACTGTACGAGGGTTTACTGGTTCGTCTGCCGTCGCCGGAGAATAACAGCAGGTGTGGGTGAGTAGAGGGATGGCTAGGCCAGCGATGCGAGTACGATGGGGCGGTGAGGCCTGCGCGGCAGCACAGCCGACCGCGGGGAGGAGGGAGCAGGTAGTCCAGCCGGTGCATGTTTGAGCTGGAGCAGGAAGAGCAGAGATTGAAGAAGCACGACGGCCGTTGGATGGACATCCAACAGTCACTGCTTGTGCGTCAACCTTTTTTTTTATGAAAGCCTCAAATCTGTGGAAAACAGCATACATCCCATCTGCCATTATTTCTAATAATTTACAGCCCATTTGCTAATTCTAAGGTTTTTTTAGCCCATATTCTTTTTGTTAGCATTACAGCCATATTGTGGCCACTGTTAAAAAATTATATGAAATTTTGCATATTTCGGTGCGGTCCGAACTGTTTTTAATCCCGAAATTTCGACTCACATTCGAACTGATTTTAAAAATAAATGTATATCAATATAAAATCCAATAAATTCTCCATGCATAAAAATTAATGTAATTTAAAATCTCGAAATGAAAAAATGATATTTAAAACTAATTGTCGGTTTGATGTGTTTTAAAAATGTACAACCACCGATGGGCCATTTTCTCAGTCAACCGAATGAAGCTCTCCTCGCCTTGAAAGATTTGCAGCCCAACAGGCCTGACAAAGCGACTTACTTGGCAAATCACAAAAAACTGGGTTGTGACCGTGGACCCAGCTATCAGCCTCTCCACGTACAGTACTCTTCCGATGGAAGTCGTTCCTTGACCACGTTGACCACGCCACGCGGAAAGCACCACGGCGGTGGACGACGACGAGGCCTAGGAAGGGGACGACACAGAGCCGGGGAAGACGCGGCAGTGGATGCCCACGCGGAGAGGAGTACGAGGGTTCTCTGGTTTGGCTGCGGCGTGAGGCTGCCATCGCCGCAGAATAACAGGGGGTGTGGGTGAGTAGAGGGATACCCTGGACCAGCGGTGGGAGTAGTAGGGGGCGGTGAGGCCTTCGCGGCATCACAGACGACCATGAGAGGCAGGAGCTCGCGGCACGACCGGTGCTGCTTTGGGCGGCTGGAGCAAGAAGACCAGAGGTTGAAGAAGCACTATGGCCGTTGGATGGACATCGTACGGTCACTGGAGCTAGAATCGTTTATATTGACTAAGTTGACAAAGGCCTCCGTCCTCGTCAACTTAGTAGGCCCACAAGTCAGCCACCCACTATGGTGGGTCCCAGCTAGCAGGGGGTATTCATTTTTTGGTGCGTAATAAGGAGGCATTTCCTTGCGTGCGAAGATATAGCTGGTGGGTCCGACCTGTCAGCGGGGGAAACATTTTTTTCGCGAAATACATAAGCCCTTCCCACGTACAGTGCACGTACAATGCGTAATAAGGAGGAACTTTCCTTGCGTGCGACCATGGACCTCGTGGGTCCCAGCCGTCAGGCTCTCCACGTACAGTCCTCTTCCGATGACTCTCGTATGTTGACCACACCGCGCCGAGCGCACCGAGGCGATGGACGACGGCAAGGCCCCATACTGGAACGACCCGGAGATGGGGAAGACGCGACAGTGGATTCGCAGACGGAGAGGAGTGGGAAACTTGACTGGTTCGGGTGCGGGGTGGGCCTATACTCGGCAGAGAATAATAGGAGGTGCGGAGTGGAGGGATGGCCTGGCCGTCGGCGGGGTAGCGTTTCGTTGAGGAGCGCAAAACAACACCGCTGGACGCCGAAGGCTGGAGCAAGCGGTTCCGGCAGCGTTTGGGGAAGAATACAAGAGATTGAAGAAGAATGCGGCCGTTGGATGTAAATCCAACGCCTTCTTAGGCTTCGACCTACTGGCCCACATGTCAGCCAGTCTAGTTGTTTTATTAGTTCATTTGGTGGGCTGGGTGAAACAATGATGTAGCATCTATGCAACCCGTTTAAATCCCATTTGCATTTTTCTTGAAATCCGCGGACTTGCTGGGATGGGTGAAAATATCATGTTGGGATAGACGGAGAAATGTTATAAAAACATAAACACATGATTGCACATCAGTAAAATCTTTGCAAGCTTATGTACGCAATCACTAGGAGTTAACTTGTCAAGTTATATATAAACAATTATCTATTATTATATAATTAAAACAAGAGTCAAACAAGCCATCACGTTTGTCCACATAAGCTAATCTTATTTACACCGTTTGATTAGAATAACAACGACTGAGATTTTTAGTTTCTTACGTAACATGTAAAAATATAAGTACCAGCAATATTGAACTTCTACGTTGTCACGTTAGATGCATATATACGTAAAAGCATAACGTTACGCAAAAGCATAACGTACGTGGACGAAAAGGCATACATTGATCCGGATGTAAAATTGCATAGGAAACAGTGTAAAGGAAAGACATGTTATGACTCAGATGTGATGAGTCGAGAATAAAAACTCATTCATGACCATGGAGGCAAACATGCATGTATAGGAATAAACAACCCGTTCTTTATTTACCAATAAACAATTCTTTTAGTTACAATCGGAATCAGATATGGAACCGTACTAATCCTTCTTTTCAGAAAAAAGAGAACCAAAGTAATCTACTCATTGGTTGAGGATGTGAACTTGCGGGGAGAAGGGAGATTCCAAAAGACTGCTTTGAAGTCTTCGCCTGATTGACACATGGGTTTCACACATGCGAAGTACAATTTGATCAATTATTTTCTACTTGATTTTCATATGGCCTGATTGATTTCTTGCAACCATAGGCATCTACACACACAATTACACAAGGACGTCGTACACATGAAGGAGAGAGAAACTCCCAATGCATGCGAAGAAACATGATGGCTTTGAACACACAAGCGCCGCTCGCACGCCGGGTAGATCGAAAGCAAGACTGCAGCCTATCCAATATGCTTTCCATCATGCCATAGGATCAAAAACACGATGCATCCAGTACGCTCCTACGACATTTTGGCACCCAGCTAGCATCAAAAGAAGGCAGACAACAAGTCATCAAATTTAATTAGGTAATAACTTTGCTGACTCCATGTGTGTTTAGATGTTTCCATCTGATGAGCAAGTCTTGATTTCCAATCTCCTGCAAAAAAATCTAAATTTCTAATAAACTTTCATACATACACTGTCGATAAAATGTAAATACTTCTTAAGATATTTTTGAAGGCAACAACAATTTGAGGTTCAAGAAGGAACCGATCCATGACATCCATCAATGTTAACAAAACAATTTGCACTGCTGTATATTTATAATGATTCTAATCAAAATTTAAGTTTACTCGCATCAAAATCAAGCTGAAGCAAAGATCAATTATTCTTATTACTCCAAATATGCATAGGCACTCGGCAGAAAGAACTTAACAAAAATGATTGGGATAGAT
>NC_041393.1:372020100-372020612 GCF_002162155.2 Triticum dicoccoides
CAAGGGTGAAGTGGGGGAGAGGAAAACGAGAGGCAAATGGCAAATAATGTAATGTGAGGGATAAGAGTTTGTGATGGGTACTTGGTATGTCTTGACTTGTGCGTAGACTCCTCAACAATGGCGCCAGAAATCCTTCTTGCTACCTTGTTGGTTTTCCCTTGAAGAGGAAAGGGTGATGCAACAAAGTAGCATAAGTGTTTCCCTCAGTTTTTGAGAACCAAGGTATCAATCCAGTAGGAGGCTACACTCAAATCCCTTGTACCCGCACAAACAAATAAGAACCTTGCAACCAACGCGATAAAGGGTTTGTTAATCCCTTCACGGCCACTTGCAGAAGTGAGATCTGATAGAGATAATAAGATAAATATTTTTGGTATTTTTATGATATAGATTGGAAAGTAAAGATTGCAAAATAGAATAGATCGGAAACTTATATGATGGAAAATAGACCCGGGGGCCATAGATTTCACTAGTGGCTTCTCTCAAGATAACATAAGTATTACGGTGGGTGA
>NC_041393.1:372021755-372024117 GCF_002162155.2 Triticum dicoccoides
CCGGAAAAGGCCCCAAGATGGGATCTCACGGGTATAGAAGGTTGCGACGGTGGAAATAGGGTTTCGTGGTGCTCTCGGATGTTTTCATGGTATATGAGTATATATAGGCGAAAGAAGTCGGCCAGGGGAGCTACAAGGGGCCCATGAGGGTGGGGGGCGCGCCTACCCCCCTGGGCGCGCCTCCCTGCCTCATGGCCGCCTTGTTGCTTCCTTGACGTCCACTCCAAGTCTCCTGGATTGCGTTTGTGCCAAAAACGACTCTCCCGAAGGTTTCATTTCGTTTGGACTCCATTTGATATTCCTTTTCAGCGAAACACTAAAATAGGCAAAAACCAGCAATTTGGACTGGGCCTCCGGTTAATAGGTTAGTCCCCTTAAAAATATAAAATTGTATAATAAAGCCCATTAAACATCCAAAATAGATAATATAATAGCATTGAACAATCAAAAATTATAGATACGTTGGAGACGTATCATTTACCACCGCGATAGGCGGTGCCATGGCATAGACGCGGAGGAGCTTGTGCAGGTGTGAAAGGGGAACATACTGGAGTGGCCGAGGGGGTGGCGGGCGGGTGAGGGTTTTTGTGACGTGGGGATGGTGAGGGTTTTCTTTTTTCTTTTTTGAATCGGGTGGTGTGGGTTTTCTGTCCCACAAAGAATTTTGGGGGCGACGGTTTGCTAGAGGGAACCATGTGTGATTGACGCAGCAGGCAAAATGAAAGTCATTGCACATGGCTCCAATTTTGGGAACCGCGTGTGATTGACGTACTACCTCCGTCCTGGTTTATTGGTCCCCCGTTGTAATTTTTACCAAAATTTGGCGAAATATTTAACATACGCAGACATAGATAATAATCGTACACGTACATAAGCATAGTTCAACCATGAGTACATAGTTCAACCGTCATTAAGCATACTCAAGCGTACATAGTTCGATCCATCCCACATCTCATCTCACATGCGTCCGGCACGATCCTGAAGCTTCTCCAGTTACTCGGCATTCGCGCCGTGCGTCACCCTGCGAGAATACTTCTGCTTGAAGGAGCCAACGGCCCGTCCTCTTGCATGCGCCAGAACACTTAGATATGCGTCATGAATCTTGTGGTTGCAAAATGGGCATCCATAGCCATCATTCCAGGTCCTAATATGCCTGTTATGCATTCCCGCATAAAGCTCCCTCATGATTCGCCTCTTGTACCTCCTCAGGGCATCTTCATCCTCGCTGTCCACATCGTCAGACAGCACCTATACATATAGTAAAACAAATTTGGCATCGAATCACTAATTACATGCTGTGAAGTAGGATTAGGAATTTATGGCTATTTATTTTTACATATCCAGAAATTATGGTTCGATTTTTAAGCACAATCGTCTATGTACAGACCAATCTTGAAGAAAATAATGTCACAAACATATGTAGGTCATTCAAAATCAATTGTCAAGTCCTGGCTAGGAATTATTAGCACAAACACTAACCCTAGTCAGATTACTAGCAGAAATCATTTGCACAAATGAAACAACTAATCACTTATCACATGTACCATTCAAACAATCAATACACTACACGGTTCTAACGAAACTTACTCAGATTTCATGGATTGGGAGAACATAACCACAAGATTTCTATTCCAAAAAGGGGGAGGCATGATGAAAGAACATGCGGCGCCCCCATGTTTGGTTTTGGTAATTGATGACAATCTCTATGGACTAATGGTTGCCTTGAGTTATATTTGAAGGGTTTGTCCATAGGCTTTTGTTGGAGTCCATCTATTGGTTTCAAGGAGAGTTTGTGATGACCATGGTGCTATTAAGGAATTATCCAAAGATCGGTCATGTGAGTGTTGAGCTTATTGCAAGCATGTCTTGAAGAAGAAGATTGTGTGACCATTCATGTCTACCTTCAAGACATCATCCAAATGAATAGAGTTGGAAAGATTCAACACACAAAGCGCACAAGATGTACGGAGGGATCAAGTGATCCCATGGTATGGTAAGCATTGTCCATTACGCTTTGTTTGTTAACCCATGGTCTTCGTGAGAGTTCTTTGTGGGGTTAGGTTGTGGTGTGCAAGTTCAAGTGATGCATCACGAAGAGATCAAGTGCTTGAAGCTTGCCGTCCATTGTGGTGACAATGGACTTGTGAAGATGAGCGGAAGAGTGGCTCACCCATAGTGGAGTATGGTGGAGCAATCAACTAGTCATCATCGAGCCAACGCAATCAAGAAAGGTAGTTCATCTTGAGGAGGAGTAGATCATCATCATCTAGCTCAAGTGGACTTTGTGCAAGGCGAAGGTTTGCCCTTGATAGGTTTTCTATTTTACCGGTCTCATGGTAGTTGTGGGGGACCGGGTTATAGG
>NC_041393.1:372024256-372037371 GCF_002162155.2 Triticum dicoccoides
GGGGGGGGGGGTCTCGATGAGTTGCTTGATCGTATCATTCGTAGAGAGCTCAAACCATTGCATCCTTGCATCATATTTATTGGTTCTTGTTTGGTTGTCTTTGTGAGTCTTAGAGCTTATGGTCATCTTGATGACAAGCTTGAGTTCATCGAAAACGGAGTTCGCATGCGTCTTCTATGATGTTTTTGGTGTTGGAGGTTTTACCAGTCTTATCCGAGAAAGGGTTCTCACTATTTTCTTATGGGCCATTTATAATTTGCTTCTTATTGATATTTCTTGCAATATTGTGTTAGCCCTTTCCGCTAGCTTTTCAACAAACTTGGTTTCATCAAATTTGGATTCCGTTTGCAAAAGTTGTGGCAGTTTTGGTGTTTTGAAAAGGCTGCAGCGGTACTACCGTGAATTGAGCGGATGTAATTTTTTACTACCACTCGAGGAGTACTACCGCGGCTCCTACAGTGGTAGTACCACTCCGGACCAAAAACTCGTCCCAAGTCCTGCGGTGGTAGGCCCAGATGTAATTTTTTAGTACCGCTCGCAAGAAGTAGTACCGCTACCCTTAGCAGTAGTACCGCTACCCCTAGCGGTAGTACCGTGAGGTCAAGCGGTACTACCGCTCCGACGGTTATTCTAGCCTTTTGCCTCCTCGCTGTTGTGTTTCAAAGGGGTACTACCGCCCTAGCGGTAGTACCGCTCCTTGGAGCGGTAGTACCGCTCTGTGCGGGCTGTGAGCATAACGGTTGGATTTTTTCCCACCTATAAAAGGGGGTCTTCTTCCCCAATGAACCTTATCCTTTGAGCTCGTGTTCTTCCCCCATTGTTGACCTTCTTTGAGCTTGCTAACTCTCAATCCCTCCAATGATTCTTGCTAGTTCTTGAGGGAAAAGAGAGAGGAGATCTAGATCGACGTTTCCACCAATCACTTTCTCTTCTAAGTGAGGGGAACCCCTTGGATCTAGATCTTAGAGTTCTTTGTGTTCTCTTCTTCGTTCTTCCTCTCATTTTCCTCCCTAGCATTAGTTGCTTCGGTGGGATTTTGGAGAGAAGGACTTTGGCACTCCGTGTGCCCTTGCCATTGCATTTGGTGCATCGGTTTGAGTTCTCCACGGTGATACGTGGAAGTTACAAGTTGAGAGGCTTATTACTCTTGGGTGCTTGGTACCCTTTAGCTTGTTCCTCTTGGGTGCTTGGGAGCCCTAGACGGTTGGTTGTGTTCGGAGCTCAATCATTGTGGTGTAAAGCTCCGGGCAAGCGTCGGGGTCTCCAATTAGGTTGTGGAGATCGCCCCGAGCAATTTGACGGGTACCGGTGACCGCCCCCAAGGGTTGCCAAAGTGTACGGGTTCAGTGACCGCCCCCAAGGGTTGCCATTTGTACGGGTTCGGTGACCGCCCTCAAGGGTCCCTTAGTGGAATCACGGCATCTTGCATTGTGCGAGGGCGTGAGGAGATTACGGTGGCCCTAGCGGCTTCTTGGGGAGCATTGTGCCTCCACACCGCTCCAAACGGAGATTCGCATCCGCAAGGGTGTGAACTTCGGGATACATCATCGTCTCCTCGTGCCTCGGTTATCTCTAACCCGAGCCCTTTACTTATGCACTTTACTTTGTGATAGCCATATTATTCTTTGTCATATATCATGGTATCACATAGTTGCTTATCTTGCTTAGCATAAGTTGTTGGTGCACATAGGTGAGCCTAGTTGTTTTAGGTTTTGTGCTTGACAAATTAACCACTAGGTTTATTCTGCATTTGTTCAAGACTAAACCGTAATTATTTTAAAGCGCCTATTCACCCCCCTCTAGGCGACATCCTCGATCTTTCAATTGGTATCAGAGCCTCGTCTCTCTTTGTTGGGCTTAACTGCCTAGAGAGTAAAGATGTCGACTAGGGGATTAGGATTCTCTAACACTCTTAGTTTCGATGGCACACATTTTGATGTTTGGGTAATTCGCATGCTTAATCTCTTTAGGGTCATGGACCCAAATTTAGAGCGAATTGTAGATATGGGTTTTTCTCCTCCAAAGGATCCCCAAAGATTATCTTTAGAGGATGAGAAAAACTCTTATCTCAATGCTCAAGCTTCTAATGTGCCTTTTGATGTTTTGAGCAATGTAGTTATATTTGAACTCATGCCGTTTCGGGATGCTCATGAGTTGTGGACAAAGCTTCAAGATAAATATGGTGTGTCCAATATTTGTGGGGATGATTGTTCTCCCTCCACCTCCGGTCGTATAGTCTTCTCAACTTCTTCTACTTCACCTACATGTGGTTTGCCACAAGGTAATAATATGGTGAGTAGTGTTGGTCATTGCAATGATGATAGTATGCTTATTGTGGATGATCCTTCATCACTATCGTATTGCAATGCTCCCTCTTTGGGCTTTAACACTTCGAGGACTCCAAATGTTTCACATGCTTGTGTTGATAGTCCTTGCATATTATGTAGAAATTGCTTGTTCAAATCTCATGATGATATGCTTGCTATGTCTTGTTGCCATGATAAAAATGCATCTATTTCCTCGAATTGTTGTGCTAGCAATGTAGAGGAAACCGAACACTCCATGGAACAAGATGTGGTGTTTAATGGTGCCTCAAGGGATCCTACATCATCATCTATTGCTTTTTGCCTTATGGCTAAGGCGTCAAAGGTATCTCCTACTTTGTACCCCAATATGTCTCTTGGTGATGATGTTGATGCTAATGATGATGAGGATAATGATGAAGAGAATGATAATGTTGCCTCCTTCAAAATTAAGGGGGAAATGGTTTTTAAAGCTCTTCATAAAAATAAAATTGCTCGTTCTAACTTCATGGAAATTATGTCCATTGCCATTGAGGGCAAGAAATATATTGAGGAGTTGGAATCTCATCTCGAGGAGCATGAGGTCACCATTGAGAAAATGGAAGCTCATGGGCGTGATTACGCAAATGGGATCGTGGAGCTATCTCAAGCTCTTGAACATGAACAAACCACGTCCGAATCTCTTGAGGAGACTTTTGCTCTAGAATTATCTAGAGTCAAGGAATCTAATGATATAGCTCTTTAGGTGGCCAATGTTTTTGAAACTAAAAATGCTAAGCTTGAAGTTTCTCATGCTAGACTCCTTGAGGATTTTGAGCACCTCAAAAATGGCTCAAGGGTCATCAAGGGTGAGATCATCAAACTCACCGAGTCTCATGCTCAACTTGAAGCTTCTTATTTAAAAGAGCTTGCCAAGTTGCCTTCTCCTCTTGATGTTAATGATGATGCTTGTGCTACTAACTCTATTTCTTGTGAAGCATCCATTTTAAAGGAGAATGTTGAGCTAACGACTCAACTTGAGTTGCTATCTAGCAATTATGGGAAATCGGAAGAAATTCATGAAAAGCTTTCTAGCTCTCATGATGATCTTCTTGTATCCCATAATGTGCTAAAAATAGCTCATGAGGCCATGATTGCTAAGGTAACATCTAGTGAGCCTCATGTGGATACTAGCACTACTTCTAGTCAAACTACTATATTGCCATGTGCTAGTCCTTGTAATTCATCTACTCACAATGTTGGTACATCTTGTGATGAATTGCTTTCCTTGCCTTGTTGCTCTAACGATGAAGCTTATACTTCCTCTAGTACTTGTGTTGAGACTAACCATGTAGAGGAAATCAAAGAGCTCAAGGCCCAAGTCACTTCTTTGAAGAAAGACTTGGAAAAGAGTCAATAAGGGAAATCCACACTCAAAAATATCTTGAGTGTGCAAAAATCCCCCAATGACAAAGGTGGACTTGGATTCAACTCTAATAAGAATAAGAAGTACAAGAGCAATAAGAAGAAGGGCCAAAAACAAGTCAAGAATTCGGCCAAGATCATTTGCTTCAAGTGCAAAATTCAAGGGCATCATGTTAGATCTTGCCCTTTGAAGAAGAAGGCCATTAGTGACAAGCAACAAGGGAAGAGGCCATAAGTTCAATCTCATGCTCAACCTCAAGTTGAAGAAAGGCCACTTCCCAAGAAGACTCAAGTTAATGCTTCTCTTGTTGAGAAATCAAGTGAGAAGAAAGTGAGGAGTAGACGTTGCTACTTATGTCGTGAGAAAGGTCACGTCCCTTCTTCATGCACTAGTGATAACTTATTCAACCCAATTATTATTGATGATATCTATTCTCTTGGGAAGGATAAGGTTGACAATGTGTTTGCCAAGTTTGTTGGTACTCAAAGTGGTGTCAAGAAAAGAACCATTTGGGTAGCCAAGCCTATTGTGACTAACCTCTTAGGACCCAACTTGGTTGGGGACTACCAAGCTCAAATTTGATCAATAGGTGTTGTTGGAGGGCATTGGAGACTTGGCTACATGATGAAGAATTAAGGGGACTTCATCACTCTTATTGCCTCAAGCCAAGTCAATTGAATCATCAAGCTTATATCTTATATCCAATGTGCCTCCTTGCGATAACTTGTACTTAAATTGTTTACACTAAAAGTTACTTGCCCCTTTGCATGTTTTGGTTTTGTTCCTTGCATGTGTTTGTATATGTTGTGCTTCCAACTTGATTATCTTGAGCAATCAAGTATGTGTGTGTTGGTTTGCACATCATGTATGTGTGTGTGTCATGCCTTGAGCCTTTTGCATCTTGTTTATTTCTTAGTTGGCTCTTGTGAGAGATTAATGGAATATCCCATTATGGGGGAGTGATGTGCTTTGTGCACCTCACAATCCTATAAATGTGTGTACATGAGTAATACCATCTAGTATTGATCTTTCAAGATTATCTAGTTGCTATGTGGTATGTATCCTCATGAGAAATTTAAATTCTAAATTGTCCATTAATTATCTCTTGTTGGATCGTTATTTTGCCTCTTGTTTATCTGTAATTGGTATCACATTATGGGGGAGTAATATGCTATGTGTATATTACTAGCCTAGAAAATGTGTACATTTGAGATATTGTCACCTAGAATTGAGACTGTAAATTATCTTGTTCCTAGGTGGCATGTTAGCTCTACAAGTTGCAATTTGCGTGTGTTTGGTGTGAAGATGATGTTGGATATCATTGCTATCTACCAACGGGAATTATTTCCAAATACTTCTTGTCTTTTGACAATTGGTACTCACTTATGTGTGGTAGAAATTATTGATCATCTTTACATTGGCCTTTGCTTTTATTTGCCTTATCTCTTGCCTAGGTTTTGTCAACTCCCATTGTCTTCCATACCACTTGTGGATCTTGTTTATTTCTTGTTCTTGTCTAGTGTTTTCTATATATAGTGAAAGTGGTGATCCCACCTTGTGCATTTTGTATTCAAATGCAAATTCTCTCTAATGCACAACTCATGGGGGAGCTATCCTATTTTCTATAAAACGCTCATCTTGTGATCCTTATCAAGTGTGTGTGGGCGGGAGGCAAGACGTTTTCTCTTTGGTACCTTGTGCCATCATGAAACTTTGTTGAGAGCTTGGTTTGTTTGGAACCATCCTCTCTTTGGGGGTTTGACATCTTTAATTTAGTGTGTATCAATGGATATATCATTCCTTGATGTATCTTTAGTGATATCTTCCAAGTGATGATTTATCTATTTGGTATCCTTTTTCTATTGGCATTTCGTTTTCATTTGGTTTCTGTTCTTGAAAGTTTCGAGCATGCATATTTACTTCATGTATTTTATTTGGCATGCTTTCTTTCTTTGACCCAATAGATAGGGGAAACTCCACCAAGTCTCAAATTGGATGAGATGTGCATGAAATTCATTTCCATTTCTTTATGCACATATTTATGTGGAGTTTGTCCTATGTATTGGTGTTTCTAACTGTTTGGTCCCAATTAGTTTGGGTACCGTTTAGTTTGTGTTGTTCTTCTAGGAACAGTTGGAGATGCATTGGATGCTCGGCTCACTCATAAGGAAGGTGTTATCACCATGTGCTTATTGGAGTCAAGCTAGGATGATCAATGAACTACCATCTACCTTCTTTTGGTATCTACTACATCCTTCCAATGGTATCTCGGTAACAAGTTTCATCATCTACTTCATGCACACATTTCTTGCATCAACCTTGTGTAGGTTGTATCATGGCATGTAACTCATTCTTTCTTGTGATACTTGTTTCCTTTCTCAACGAATCCCAACAATGATTTCATGTTGCTAGTTGTGATGTCTTTGATGGTTGTGTAGTAGGAGTTCATTTATATACAATAAGACCATATCTAGACATGTGCTATGCTTCCAAGCAAATATCTTATTGGTATATTTATGACTTCCTTGTGGATATCTTGTTCCTTCGTGTTGTAACTATTTCGGGTGTACATCCGTCTTTGTAGATATTGATTTTGTCAACCTAGAACCTTATACACTTGAGAGAAATTACATCTCTAGTTGATATCCTTTCTTTCACGTCCACCTTGTCCTTTTATGTTATTTCTTTGGTGGCTCCGTGAAAGCTTCTATCTTGAGTGCGGGTCTAATCTCGTTGCATATCTTGAGCACTCTTTTGTGGTGAAGATATTTTTCCTCATGCCTGTCTTGACGAGGCCTTTGCCATCTTCATTGGTATCCCTCGTCTTGATGAGGCTTTCTTTCTCTATCTTCACCATGGGTTGTCACAAGCATAGGTTCTTTATATGATTATTAGTGAGCTTGTGAACCCGGTTGCTAGTTGTGTGTGGGAATGACATGCCTTGCACCATGTATCTCATTCTTTCAAGACTATATTGATGCATAATGCTCATCCGTACATTAGTCTTCTCTAGTGCATTGCCTTGACTCACACACATCATTTTGGTTGAGCCCTTTCTTAAGTTGCCTCTTTTACTTGTGGCTCAACCATGTGTTTGTTGCAAGTACTAGGCTTAGTTTCCTATATGCTCTCTTGCACTTGTTGTAAGTTTCTATTGATTTTGGGGAGCTATGATCCTATTTTGTGTACTTTGTATCCAAATACAAAAAACTCTTGATGTGCACAAATCATGGGGAGCTTCTCTAGTTTCTTTAGAACACTCCTCGGCTCATATCATAATATCATTTATTCATGTGGCTCATAGGATTTTTGGTCTAGTTGGTTCAATTGATATCCGTTGATTGCTTGCTTCAATTGGTATCTTTTGATTGCTTGATTTCTTGTGTCTCTCTTTGTTATGTCTTTGTGGCATATCATTCTTTTGCAATCATTGGGCCTCAATATAGTTTGTATTCCTCCAAGCATTTACCGTTGGATATCTGTATTGCATTCCACTCTCTTGTTGAGAGATACACAATTCTTGGAGGAACACCATTTATTTTGGCCTTCTAAGCTTTTCACCCATTTTGGCAATCGATGCCAATGGGGGAGGAGTTTCAGAGAGTTTTGTGGAGAAGTCTTCGGAGTTTTCTCCTTGCTTTGGTTTTGGTTCCTAAGCATTTGCATCTCATCCTCATGCATCAGTGGTTGTTGCATTGCATGGTGATGCATAATTTCTTGTATAAACTCTCTTGAAAGTGATTGTCATCAATTACCAAAATGCGGGAGATTGAAAGAACATGCGATGCCCCCATGTTTGGTTTTGGCAATTGATGACAATCTCTATGGACTAATGGTTGCCTTGAGTTATATTTGAAGGGTTTGTCCATAGGCTTTTCTTGGAGTCCATCTGTTGGTTTCAAGGAGAGTTTGTGATGACCACGGTGCTATTAAGGAATTATCCAAATATCGGTCATGTGAGTGTTGAGCTTATTGCAAGCATGTCTTGAAGAAGAAGATTGTGTGATCATTCATGTCTACCTTCAAGACATCATCCAAATGAATAGAGTTGGAAAGATTCAACACACAAAGCGCACAAGATGTACCGAGGGATCAAGTGATCCCATGGTATGGTAAGCATTGTCCATTACGCTTTGTTTGCTAACCCATGGTCTTCGTGAGAGTTCTTTGTGGGGTTAGGTTGCGGTGTGCAACTGCAAGTGATGCATCACGAAGAGATCAAGTGCTTGAAGCTTGCCGTCCATTGTGGTGACAATGGACTTGTGAAGATGAGCGGAAGAGTGGTTCACCCATAGTGGAGTATGGGGGAGCAATCAACTAGTCTTCATCGAGCCAACGCAATCAAGAAAGGTGGTTCATCTTGAGGAGGAGTAGATCGTAATCATGTAGCTCAAGTGGACTTTGTGTAAGGCAAAGGTTTGCCCTTGATAGGTTTTCTATTTTACCGGTCTCATGGTAGTTGTGGGGGACCGGGTTATAGGATCGATTGCCATTCTATCAAGGGGGGGGGGGCTCTCAATGAGTTGCTTGATCGTATCGTTCGTAGAGAGCTCAAACCATTGCATCCTTGCATCATATTTATTGGTTCTTGTTTGGTTCTCTTTGTGAGTCTTAGAGCTTATGGTCATCTTGATGACAAGCTTGAGTTCATCGAAAACGAAGTTCGCATGCGTCTTCTATGATGTTTTCGGTGTTGGAGGTTTTACCGGTCTTATCCGAGGAAGGGTTCTCACTATTTTCTTATGGGCCTTTTCTAATTTCCTTCTTATTGATATTTCTTTCAAGATTGTGTTAGCCCTTGTCGCTAACTTTCCAAGAAACTTGGTTTCATTGAATTTGGAGTCCGTTTGCAAAAGTTGTGGCAGTTTTGGTGTTCTGAAAAGGCTGCAGTGGTACTACCGCGAATTGGAGCGGATGTAATTTTTTACTACCGCTCCAGAGCAGTACTACCGCGGCTCCTACAGCGGTAGTACCGCTCCAGACCAAAAACTCGTCCCAAGTCCTGCGGTGGTAGGCCCGGATGTAATTTTTTAGTACCGCTCGCAAGCAGTAGTACCGCTACCCTTAGCAGTAGTACCGCTACCCCTAGCGGTAGTACCATGAGGTCAAGCGGTACTACCGCTCCGACTCTTCTAGCCTTTTGCCTCCTCACTGTTGTGTTTCAAATGGGTACTACCGTCCTAGCGGTGGTACCGCTCCTTGGAGTGGTAGTACCGCTCTGTGCGGCCTGTGAGCATAACGTTTGGATTTTTTCCCACCTATAAAAGGGGGTCTTCTTCCCCAATGAACCTTATCCTTTGAGCTCGTGTTCTTCCCCCATTGTTGACCTTCTTCGAGCTTGCTAACTCTCAGTTCCTCCAATGATTCTTGCTAGTTCTTGAGGGAAAAGAGAGAGGAGATCTAGATCCACGTTTCCACCAATCACTTTCTCCTCTAAGTGAGGGGAACGCCTTGGATCTAGATCTTGGAGTTCTTTGTGTTCTCTTCTTCGTTCTTCCTCTCATTTTCCTCCCTAGCATTAGTTGCTTCGGTGGGATTTGGGAGAGAAGGAATTGGGCACTCCATGTGCCCTTGCCATTGCATTTGGTGCATCGATTTGAGTTCTCCACGGTGATACGTGGAAGTTACAAGTTGAGAAGCTTATCACTCTTGGGTGCTTGGTACCCTTGAGCTTGTTCCTCTTGGGTGCTTGGGTGCCCTAGACGGTTGGTTGTGTTCGGAGTTCAATCATTGTGTAAAGCTCCGGGCAAGCGTCAAGGTCTCCAATTAGGTTGTGGAGATCGCCCCGAGCAATTTGACGGGTACCGGTGACCGCCCCCAAGGGTTGCCAAAGTGTACGGGTTCGGTGACCGCCCCCAAGGGTTGCCATTTGTACGGGTTCGGTGACCGCCCTCAAGGGTCCCTTAGTGGAATCACGACATCTCGCATTGTGCGAGGGTGTGAGGAGATTACGGTGGCCCTAGCGACTTCTTGGGGAGCATTGTGCCTCCACACCGCTCCAAATGGAGATTAGCATCCGCAAGGGTGTGAACTTCGGGATACATCATCGTCTCCTCATGCCTCGGTTATCTCTAACCCGAGCCCTTTACTTATGCACTTTACTTTGTGATAGCCATATTATTCTTTGTCATATATCATGGTATCACATAGTTGCTTATCTTGCTTAGCATAAGTTGTTGGTGCACATAGGTGAGCCTAGTTGTTTTAGGTTTTGTGCATGACAAATTAACCGCTAGGTTTATTCCGCATTTGTTCAAGCCTAAACCGTAATTATTTTAATGCGCCTATTCACCCCCCCTCTAGGCGACATCCTCGATCTTTCACATGAGTAACTAGAGAAACCCTATGATCCATTCGACACATAAATGGGTATAGATGAGTAACCAGCTGTCTGTCGTCGCTGGAGTCAGAGTCGGAGTCGTCGCCGGAGTGGTCGTCGGAGTCGTCGCCGGAGTGGTCGTCGGAGTCGGCGTGGAACTCCGCCTCCGGCTATGGAAGCTCGACGCCGTCGATGATGTCAGGGTGCAGCCATAACTCGCCGGCGGCGACGGCAACCTCTGTCTCCATCTCCACGCCGTGCTCTGGTGCTTTAGCAGCCCCGGCATCACCACTCCCTCCGATGGGGTGCTTCGGCGACATCCTCATACACTGACAGCTTTGAGGACTGATTGCGGCGTCGAGGATGCAAGTGGAGAGAGAGGATTGTGTGTGCGTAGCAAGGATGGGGGGTGCGGCCGCTCGGGCGCACCATTAATATAGAGTAGTGGGAGTTGTGGGAGAGAGGCGGGCGGCGGTCAAACCGATGGCTCGCCTCCCGGTGAGCCTCCGCACCGGACTGTTGGCATGCCTACTGAAGTTTCACACAGCTACTCGCACGCCTCCCGATGACACTGCGCAGCGAGCACACCTTCGTAAATTCACACACCTGCACGCATGCCTCCCCGTCTGCCTGCGGTGGACTGCTTGCATGCGTCCCGTCAACTCACGCCTGCTCGCACGCCACACGGGTCGCATGGCGGCACGTATATTGTTTTTCTATTTGCATGATTAATGCTGCCACTTTATTGCTTAACCAAAGCATGGCACGTAGCCGTTGTTGGTCTAACGCTCGCGGTTTGAATAAATAATCCGTTTGGGATATTGGTTCCCAATTATTAATAATCTCCGTCTGTAATTAGATAAAGATTACATCAAAACTAGTCTCAAATTTGACAAAAAGAGTATAATGCCACTTTGTATTGGTGTCCATATGACAACACGATAAGTTTCATGAACTTCAAACAAGTTTGGATGTACTAGAATTTAAAATCAAGATTGTCAATGTTTGAAATTTGTTGCACGGGGAGTAAACATGCACCCAGTGAGACACATGTGTTTTTGCAATCCTTTTAGGTGCACTATCACGTGTGCATGTAGCTCAAATTTGATTTTTGCACATTATACCCATAGAAAATCAATCAACAATGTACTAAAATGTCTTAATGATCTCTTTGATTTTTTTGAAATTAAAACATCCCTCCTTTGGTAACATGTATGTTCACCACAGGATAATTAATTTAACATGCATCGTAGTTGCGGTGGATTCGCGGTGTGTGTGCGGGTGTGTGCGTCTAGGGGTGGCGGGTGGCTCGCAGTACACTACGAGTTGTGAGCCACCGTGTGGGTTGGCCGTTTTGTTAGGCAGGCTAGGGCCACATCAGAGTGGTGAAATCGTTATTTAAAACATTACACAACCCTTTCATACATAAATGTTTTGGCCACATACAATCAATGGTTGTCCTACATGACACTCGATACTCGCGTGTGAAACTTTTTGTGGGCCCGTGAGGTCGTCGTCCATCACTTTGATGAACAGCCGGCAGTGAGGTTAATTTGACCAGCAAGGTAGAATCTTTTTTATTTGTGTTATGGTGGTATATAGTACGCGGCGAAGAGGTGGGAGGGGACTAGCATATATACTATACGTATGCGTCCGTGAACAAGTACACCTCACTCAGTGTCGGGAGTTTTTGGTTACCGAGGCACGTGCCACATCAAAATTGTGAAATTGGTTATTCAAACATCACACAACACTTTTTTGGGCCACATGCATATATATCCTAGCTAGGACACTCACGTGTGACGATTCCATCTGTGGGCCCACGAGGCCATCATCGATGCATGCATGCATGCATCACTTTGACCTACATCAGGAGAGGTTAATTAATTTCACAATCGATGAGGATTCTTTTGGGTTGTACATATATTACGGCAGGAGCATATAGTATGCGGTGAAGAGGGGGGAAGGGGACCATCATATGTAGTACGCTTGATATGAACCTCGCTCTGTGTGGGTGCATGGTTTATGGTTTTTGAGGCATGTGGCACATCAAAGTTGTGCATTTTGGGTATTCAACATATATACGTTTGGCCCACATGCAAAGCGATGGTGGTTGTCCTCTCGCACTCACTTAACCGGTTATCAGCGATATCGATGCTTTCCATCTGTGGGCCCGCTTGGTCCATCACTTCTTTTTGCCTGACAACAAGAGAGGTTAATTTGACTTAGGAGGGGATTATTATTTTTGCTCTGGGATGACATGCATGATACACTTTGAACACACACACATGCATGTGTACGCATGAATCCCTCCCATCGAGTCGAAGTGGCTAGTACAACGACACCATCATGAACCAATCTCGCTCTGTGTGGGGAGCTAGTGTACGATTTTTGACACACACGCCAGATCAATGTTGTGTATTCAAACATGCATGCATGCATCACCTCCACATATATGCATGTAGTGGTTTCCTTCAAACGATACACTCCCTCGCGTGGTTATCAGCGACAATCCTATATATTCGTGGGCCCGCGTGGACATCCATGATCACCTTGACCAACAACAAGATAGGTTACCATGGCAGATTCTTCATTTGGTTCGTGTTATCGTAGTATAGGTCATGGTGAGATTCAGACCTAATTAAGTTTGAGCGCATATACTATGCACGCATGCATGCATATATGAATCCCTGTCATTGGCTTGAAGTGTGGTCTAACATACATATGCATCGTCAACCTAACCCTCACTCAGTGTGGGGATTTCTAGTTCAAAATCACGGTGCCACAACAAAGTTGTTCATTGTTACTCAAAAACACTCCTCTCCATACATATGTTTGGGCCACACACATGTAGTGGTTGTCTTCGGGGACTAGCTACTTGCGTGATTATTGGCGAGCTAGGCCATCTCCGAGGTCGCATGGACGGCCATCACTTTGACCAACAACAAGAGAGAGGTTGTACGACCAAGGTGGATTATTCTCGGTCCATTTTACGATCCATCTTAGTGAGATATATGCCTCTCTGGCCCGCCGACTGAAAGTGTCTGTGTGTGTGTGGGGGCGGGGGGTGCTACATCGCACTTTTCTA
>NC_041393.1:372037678-372071459 GCF_002162155.2 Triticum dicoccoides
GGGGCATGCATTCATATATAGCTTAGGATTCCCTTCGTGCCGACATGAGGGAGGAGGGGGGCTTCTAGCTACTTAGTAGTTTGCTAGGTGAACCTCGGTTGAGGGGGAGGGGTCATGCATTCATAGCTTAGGATTCCCTTCATGCCGACACGAGGGGGGTGGGGGCAAGCAATACCATGCGTTTTGCGAGAGAGGTGCCACATCAAAGTTGCATTTGGTATTTGAAAATAAAACCACCCTTTTGATACATAAATTTGGTCCACATGCAAGTGTGTCCGTGTTCTGACCCTCTCCCGCGTCATTTTTCGCCAAATTTATGAACATTAGACAAGTCGGATGATGCAACAGCCACGGTTCACTCAAACTAACCGTGTGCCACGCCGGTGCACCTGTCGCGCACACATCTACACAGTACATTGGGCTCCACGAGGCTCTCCCTCTCAAAAATATCTGCCCGTTTTTCTGTTTCATAACACACGGTTGTTATCTCCGGACCGTGTGAGATGTTTCTTGTTCCCAATCCCACCTGCATCAAAAATATCTGCCCGCCTTGAGGGTTTTCTGTTTCATAACACATGGTTGTTAGCTCTGGACCGTGTGCTATGCACTATCATCAAAATTTTCAATAGCCCGACATTTCACTCCCGCATAGTAAAATTTTTAGTACCCGCGTCATTTCCTCAAACACCCCGCGCCCCTCCACAATCACGCACACCAAAACCGCGCGCGCGCGCACACACACACACTCCCTCGCTCGAAACCCTAGAAAAGCCCCCGCTGCCACCGGCACCGCAAGGCCTCCATTGTCAACATCTGCCGTTTTGCCCGTTCATCTTACCCACCGATCTCCATACCCAGGCCGCCTTGAGTTTCTTAGATGACGCCTACCAAACGCCCCTTTCACACAGATCACCATCCCTATCCCCATTCCCCACTCCAGAGCATCGCAGCCTAAGCCCGGCTACGCTTCCCGTGGAGCTCGAGGAGTGACTGGCCCAAAAGAGGTTGAGGGAGTCCTAGACTAGGGGGTGTCCGGATAGCCGAACTATCATCATTGGCCGGACTCCAAGACTATGAAGATACAAGATTGAAGACTTCTTCCCGTGTCCGGATGGGACTTTCCTTGGCGTGGAAGGCAAGCTTGGCAATATGGATATGTAGATCTCCTACCATTATAACCGACTCTGTGTAACCCTAGCCCTCTCCGGTGTCTATATAAATCGGAGGGTTTTAGTCCATAGGACGAACAACAATCATACCATAGGCTAGCTTCTAGGGTTTAGCCTCCTTGATCTCGTGGTAGATCTACTCTTGTACTACCCATATCATCAATATCAATCAAGCAGGAGTAGGGTTTTACCTCCATCGAGAGGGCCCGAACCTGGGTAAAAACATCGTGTCCCTTATCTCCTGTTACCATCCGCCTAGACGCACAGTTCGGGACCCCCTACCCGATATCCTCCGGTTTTGACACCGACATTGGTGCTTTCATTGAGAGTTCCTCTGTGTCGTCACCTATAGGCCCGATGGCTCCTTCGATTATCAACAACAACGCAGTCCAGGGTGAGACTTTTCTCCCCGGACAGATCTTCGTATTCGGCAGCTTAGCACTGCGGACCAATTCGCTTGGCCATCTGGAGCAGATCGAAAGCTACGCCCCTGGCCATCAGGTCAGATTTGGAAGTTTGAACTACACGACCGACATCCGCGGAGACTTGATCTTCGACGGATTCGAGCCACAGCCGAGTGCGCCGCACTGTCACGATGGGCATGATCTAGCTCTGCCGCCGGACAGTGCCCTGGAGGCCGCACAAGAGTCCGCTCCAACCCTTAATTCGGAGCCGACTACGCAGATCGAGGATGGGTGGCTAGACACCGCCTCGAGGGCTGCTACCTCTGCGGCGATGGAGCCGAATACCGACCCTGTCCCTTGTGAAGCTCGTGACTCCGAGGTGCCGGACTCCTCACCGGACTCCGAACCTCCCACGCCCCTACCAATCGGATCCGATTGGGCGCCGATCATGGAGTTCACCGATGCGGACATCTTTCAGCACTCGCCTTTTGGCAACATCCTGAATTCGATGAAGTACCTCTCGTTATCAGGAGAGCCCTGGCCGGACTACGGTCAGGACGGTTGGGATGCGGACGATGAAGAAATTCAAAACCCACCCACCACCCACTTTGTAGCCACTGTCGACGATCTAACCGACATGCTAGACTTCGACTCCGAAGACATCGACGGTATGGACGACGATGCTAGAGACGACCAAGAACCAGCACCTACACGGCACTGGAAAGCCACCTCGTCATACGATATATACATGGTGGACATCCCAAAGGCTGGGAATGACGATGGAACAGCGGAGGAAGACCCCTCCAAGAAACAGCCTAAGCGCCGACGTCACCGGCGCCGCTCTAAATCCCGCCACAGCAAGAATGGAGATTCCGGCACCGGAGACAATAACACCCCTAATAGTGCCGAAGACAACCCCCTCCAGCAAGATTCAGCACAGGAGGATGAAGAAGCCAGCCCTCATGAGAGAGCGGCAGACAAAGAGGTAGAGGACGATAATTACATGCCTCCCTCCGGAGACGAGGCAAGCCTCGACGACGACGAATTCGTCGTGCCTCAGGATCTCGTCGAACAAGAGCGTTTTAAACGCAGGCTTATGGCCAAGGCAAGCAGCCTCAAGAAAAAGTAGCAACAGCTTAGAGTTGACCAAGACTTGTTAGCCGACAGATGGACTGAAGTCCTTGCGGCCGAAGAGTACGAACTCGAATGCCCCTTGTCGGTGTCAAAACCGGCGGATCTCGGGTAGGGGGTCCCGAACTGTGCGTCTAGGCGGATGGTAACAGGAGACAAGGGACACGATGTTTTACCCAGGTTCGGGCCCTCTTGATGGAGGTAAAACCCTACGTCCTGCTTGATTGATATTGATATTGTGGATGTTTACAAGAGTGGATCTACCACGAGATCAAGGAGGCTAAACCCTAGAAGCTAGCCTATGGTATGATTGTAAGGGTTGATGTTGTCCTACGGACTAGAGCCATCCGGTTTATATAGACACCGGAGAGGGCTAGGGTTACATAGAGTCGGTTACAATGGTAGGAGATCTACATATCCGTATTGCCAAGTTTGCCTTCCACGCCAAGGAAAGTCCCATCCGGACACGGGACGAAGTCTTCAATCTTGTATCTTCATAGTCTTGGAGTCCGGTCGATGATGATAGTCCGGCCGATGATAGTTCGGCCGAGGATGGTAGTCTGGCTATCCGGACACCCCCTAATCCGGGACTCCCTCAGTAGCCCCTGAACCAGGCTTCAATGACGATGAGTCCGGCGCGCATATTGTTCGGCATTGCAAGGCGGGTTCCTCCTCCGAATAATAGAAGATTGTGAACACCAGGATAGTGTCCGGCTCTGCAAAATAAATTCCACATTCCACCGTAGAGAGAATAATATATACACAAGTTCAATCTGCTGATGTTTTTTGCGGCATGACGTCACACCACTACCAAGCCATTACTTGAATCATTTTTTATTTTACCACCTCAGCGCATTTAGCGAAGCGGTTTCCTCGGCACGTCTTGTCGAAGCAGAGATCGTGTTCCCCCTTAATCCAGGATTCTCATCAATACGGACGTGGGTAACCCAACCGCGCCATTGATGGTGACGCTTGGGAGATAAGCGAGTTTTACCGGGCAGGTGGGGGACGCATAGACTTTGTCCGCCCGTATATAAGGGGATAAGGATCCACCCTTTCACCTACGCCTTCTTCCTCCTTTGCTTATCCATCTCCGCGCACTCGAGCTCCAGCGCCCAAGCCCGCACATCTCGTCTCAACCTTCCCCAGCCATGTCTGGAGCGGGAGGCAAGTGGATGACCTCCTCCGTTATGGAGGAGCACATCGAAAGACTGCGCAGCGCCGACTATCTGTCCGGCGATATCGCGCACCGGCTGCCCGACGATGGGCAGCTCATCCCCACCCCCAGGCCCCATGAGAGGGTAGTTTTTCTTCCTCACTTCCTCCGCGGACTGGGCTTTCCACTTCACCCCTTTGTCCGGGGGCTCATGTTCTACTACGGCCTGGATTTCCATGATCTGGCGCCAAACTTCATCCTCAACATCTCGGCGTTTATCGTCGTGTGCGAGGCCTTCCTCTGCATCCAGCCCCACTTCGGCTTGTGGCTCAAGACCTTTAATGTCAAGCCAAAGGTAGTGAAGGGCACTCAAGCGGAGTGCGGAGGCGCCATGTTGGGCAAGATGCCCAACGTCCATTGGTTCGAAGGGGCCTTCGTGGAATCCGTCAAGGGGTGGCAGTCGGGGTGGTTCTATATCACCGAGTTGCGTGACCCTACGTGGGCGGCAGCCCCCGAGTTCAGATCTGGTATCCCCACGCAGCTCACCTCCTGGAAAGAGAAGGGCTTGCTGTGGGGTAGTTCGGAGGAGGTGACGGGACTCCAAGCCTGTATCCAGAAGCTGGTGAAGAAGCTCAGGCTGGTTAACGTGGTCCAAGTCATGCACGTCCGCCGGAATCCCCCATGCCAAGAGCGGGCATTCAATCTGTGGGAGTTCAATCCGGAACAGCACCAGGCGTTGAGCGGGCTCTTCGACACGACGTACGAAGGCGCCTGGCGGGTGCTGCTTAAGGGCGCCGAAGCCCCCGCATCCGCGACAGAAGATCGCGGATTTCACTCGCAGTGCCCAGCTGACGAGGTAAGTGATTCTACCCCTTTACGGGACACTTGCTTTTCATAGTTTGACTCTATGCGGGTTTTAATTTCCCCTCTTCCTTTGACAGGACTGGATGAAGAAGGCGGAGCAGCTCGTCTGCCCGGCTCCCATGCCAGAAAACCCAGTAGACGCTCGTCTAGCGAGGCTGCTGGTCCCGGCACCACACGTGGTGCCGGAGAAGAAGGCCAAGAAGGAGGCCACGGGTACTCGAAAGAGTTCCCGTTTTCAGGTGTCCGACGACTCCGAGACGGACTCCTCCCCCGAAAACGAGGAGGAGAAAGAGGACTCTCTCTCAGAGGAAGGAGAGAGGAAGAGGAAGGCTTCCCCAACAGGGGAGGCCGAAGGGTCCAAGAGGGGAAGGACTATTCCCCCGGACAGCTGCGCCAACATCAACGTTGGCGAGGAAGAATGGCCTTCAAGGGCCAGGCCTCCGGCAAGATCGTAAGTATCCGGATTCCTGAATGATTTATAATTTCTCTTTTGTGTCACATAGTGTCATTCTAATGCCGCATACTGCCTGTAGTCCGGCCAATGATGATCTCCCCACTTCATCGAGCGGGTCATTGGCTCCGTTGGATGTGGACTCCATCCCCACCGCCTCCACCCCTCGCGACACCGAGGACGCCAAGGTGGGATCCCAAGAAGGGACCCATCAGGTGGAGGCTCCGGAGGCGCCACAAGGCGGCCTCCCGGACTTTGCGCCGGACTCCACATCGGAACCCACAGTGGTTCCGGAGTCCGGTCGGCGGCCCCTTCGCAAGAAGGGCAAGACCGTGATGCCGGCGGCTTCCGTCCAACCGGAGGCGCCGGACAATTTGCTGGAGGCGCTCCAGAGCGCTTCCATCGAGGAAGAACACCGCACTATTATGAGTGCGGTGATTCGGAAGGTACAGCTCGCCAAGAGCGGGCTGACCGAAGCCTGCAGTAGCCTTCTATCAGGCTTTGCGGTAAGAAGTTAAAAATATGTAATGTAATACCGCATAGACAGTAGCCCCTGATGCTTAGTTTGGTGTTCGGAAAGAAAAGCCGGACTGAGGATCTTAAAAGATATACGCAGGGTTGCTAAAAAATTATGTCAATATGGGTTGCAGGCTGCGCTGCTGACCTCTGCCGCACTGACTGTGGAGGTCGTTGCATTAAAGCAAGATCTCGAGTGGTCCGAGCAAGAGCTCGGCCGTGCCAAGAAGCAGCTCGAGGACAAAGAAGGTGAGCAACACCACTTTGAATAGTTACCTTACAGAAAAGGATTTAGGTTGCAATAAAAGAATAACAAGGATAACATGGGTACTGCAGGGGCCACGAACGAGGTGGCAACCCTGAAGGAGGCTGTCTCCGCGGCCGAACGCAATGCGGCCGCGGAACGGGCAGAGCGAGAGAAGCAGGAGGCGCGGCTGGCGGAGGTGCGGCAAGAGCTCCAGGCTCTCATGGAGAAGTATGAGAGTTTGGAGCGCGACTCAAAGACTCGAGAGTTCGAGCTTGCCTCGGCTCTCGAAAGTGCCAAGTCCGCCAAGGCCGAGGCCCGTAAGGCCCTTCAGGAGGTGGAAGATGTGAAGAAAATAGCGGCGGGTAAGGCATTTTTCATGCAAAGCAAGCATGTGAATGTAAATTACGTGTTACTTACCCGAATTCGGAGCTCTCCAGGGGCGTTTGCAGATCTGCCTCGCAGCGTGTCTGATGCCGCCGCATTCTACCGAGCCGAGGAGGGGAGCTCAACGGAGAAGGTCTTATGGTCTCAGTACACTGAGACCGACCATCCGGTGCCCCCTAGCGACTAGCTGAAGCAGCTGGTCGAACTCCACAAGGTAGCCGAGCAGGCCATGAAGGGCCTCATAGTCCGGCTGTGGCCTGGAGAGGCCATGCCTGGGAGCTACTTCGGCCTCGTGCGGCGGTTGGTGGATGGATGCCCCTAGGTGGAGGTTATCAAGCGCTCCGGCTGTATTGAAGGTGCTCGTCGGGCCCTTGCCCGCGCAAAGGTGCACTGGGGCAAGCTGGATGCGGAGAAGCTAATCACTGATGCGCCACCAGCGGGCAAGGAATATCATACGCCCGAGATGTACTATAGGACTGTCCTGAAGGGTGCCCGCAAGATTGCGGATGAGTGCCCCTGAGATGTAATTATTGAGTAAACTCGCTATGTATTATCCTGTGCGCTGAAAACTTTGTTCATATGCGCTAAGCAACGCTTGTTTAATTTAAAATATTACCTTCTGTGCGGCCGTTTATAAAATCTGAGAGATGGCAAGTCATTGGCTTCAGCCCCCATGCCACTAGTGCTGGGGTGTTCGGGATAAACTTGAGCACTCTTGTTCCCATTTTTGCGTCCATCTAGGGAGGCGCACAACACAACGAACAAGGCAACCGGACTTATAATGCTTGAACACTCTCACTTAGCCATAGAATTCTATAATTTTAAATTTCGGCGAAGCCCCTAGTATTCGGAAGACCGAATTTGGGGCGCTATCCACGCCTTCGTCGGACATTATCCGGAACTTCGCTCGAAGCGGCGTAGGTCTTTAAGGACCCGAAAAAACCTCTCGAACAGCGACCAGTCTCTCGCCTTATCATGACAGTCAGTTTTAGCTTTCTCCACTGAGGCGTTAACCCGGCTCAACCGGGGCGCAATCGCAATGGTTCTCCCAGTGCTACCTTAGCCGATAGAACGGAAACGTAAGGTGCCAAACATGGGAGCCGGGCAAACCCAACTATTGACCCAAGACATGATTCAGAGCCGATTCATATAATGCTATAAGTTCGGGGTGCCGCACTTGTGAAAGTGTTCGGACTTACCACACCATAATGCGGGGAACATAAGCCCCTGGTGTAGGTGGCCGTACCAAAATATACGGATGCGACATGTCGTAAATGAACATATATATATAGAAAGCAATGTAATTATGGGCAAAAAGTGCTGCATTATTTATTCAAGAAGATCTGCTATGAGTGCGGAATGATACAAATAGTGCGGAAAGCAAGGGGTTGGACGAATTAAAGGCGTCTCCCTCCAGGGGTAGGCCGCGGAATGGTGTATATAACAAATTTAATGCTCATAATGGAGACCACCTGAGTGTTCGTCGCAGCCTTTGTCCCTCCCTGGCTGTTGCATCATGAGTTTGGCAGGTTTGTCGCCGGACAGAATCCTATAAAAAAAGGAAAAATAAAAGAAAAGAGCGACACACTTGGGAGCCCCTGGTGTGGTCGAACCGCACTCTCGGTTTGTTGTGGTCGTGCCCCTTCCCCTAGACCCATGGAATCTCCAGAGCGTAATGATGTACGTGGAGGGTTGGTCTTGCAATCATGCGAGGGCTGGGGTTGGGGCCGCATTGCTATGCGTGCTCGAGACGTGCCAAGTGGTCTTGGTTGATGTTGCTCCGGGTATGTTTGGCCGTGTCCGGCCGTTTAGCAGCCGGACTCGAAAATTGCCTTAGAAGGCTGCTCTGTACTTCTGCCGCGAGAGCCGCTTTATGTTCCTCCGTTCGGAGGGAGCGTTCCATATTTCCATTGACCGTAATGACTCCACGAGGGCCTGGCATCTTGAGCTTTAGGTATGCGTAATGCGGCACCGCATTGAATTTTGCAAACGCGGTTCGTCCGAGCAGGGCGTGATAGCCGCTGCGGAACGGGACTATGTCGAAGATTAACTCCTCGCTCCGGAAGTTATCCGGGGATCCGAAGACCACTTCCAGTGTGACTGAGCCTGTACAATTAGCTTCAACACCTGGTATGACGCCTTTAAAGGTCGTCTTTGTAGGTTTAATCCTTGAGGGGTCTATGCCCATCTTGTGCACTGTATCCTGATAAAGCAGGTTCAGGCTACTGCCGCCGTCCATCAGGACTCTCGTGAGGTGAAATCCGTCGACGATTGGGTCTAAAACCAATGCGGAGAATCCGCCATGGCGGATACTCGTCGGGTGGTCTCTTCGATCGAAAGTGATCGGGCAAGAGGACCATGGGTTGAATATTCGGGCGACTGGCTCCATCGCGTATACGTCCCTTAGTGCACGCTTTCGCTCCCTCTTGGCTATATGCATTGCATATATCATGTTTACCGTCTGAACTTGAGGGGGGAATCCCTTTTGTCTTCTGTTGTTCGGCGGTCGGGTCTCTTCCTCGTCGTCGCTGTGTAGCCCCTTGTCATCGTTTTCGGCAATTAATTTGCCTGCCTGCTTAAATACCCGACAATCTCTGTTGGTGTGGTTAGCTGGCTTTTCGGGGGTTCCATGTATTTGACAAGAGCGGTCGAGTATTCGGTCCAAATTGGACGGACCCGGAGTAGTTCTTTTAAATGGCTTCTTCCGTTGACCGGGTTTAGAGCCTCGGAATCCGGCGTTGACTGCCGTATCCTCATTGCTGACGCCGTTAATGCGGCATTTGTTTTTGTTTCGACGCGACCTGCCATTGTGGTCCTTGGTATCCGGACTGCCAGCATTTTTGCTGAGGTTGTTGCTGCGAGCTAGCCAGCTATCCTCCCCCTCACAGAAGCGGGTCATGAGTGATGTGAGGGCTGCCATGGATTTCGGCTTTTCCTGTCCTAGGTGCCGGGCCAGCCACTCGTCGCGGATGTTGTGTTTGAAGGCAGCGAGGGCCTCTGCATCCGGACAGTCGACGATTTGATTTTTCTTTGTTAGGAACCGTGTCCAGAATTGCCTGGCCGATTCGTCTGGCTGCTGGATTATGTGGCTTAGGTCATCTGCGTCCGGTGGTCGCACATATGTGCCCTGGAAGTTGTCAAGGAATGCGGCTTCCAGGTCTTCCCAGCATCCAATTGACTCTGCGGGCAGGCTGTTAAGGCAATGCCGAGCTGGTCCTTTAAGCTTGAGCGGGAGATATTTGATGGCGTGAAGATCGTCGCCGCGGGCCATATGTATATGAAGGAGATAATCCTCAATCCAAACCGCGGGGTCTAATGTGCCATCGTAGGATTCAATGTTAACGGGTTTAAACCCTTCAGGGATTTGATGATCCATTACTTCGTGAGTGAAGCATAGTGGGTGTGCGGCGCCTCTGTATTGAGCAATATCGCGACGTAGCTCAATAGAGCGTTGTCTGCTGTGTTCGGCCCGGCCGGAGTAGTTGTATCCGGCGCGACGGTATTCGTCGTGGGTCTTGGGGCGCCCACGTGATCCATAGATAGATCTGGATTGTCTTGCCTTGTCCTCCAATATGTCCGCAAGGCCGGCACATTCCTCCGTGGCTTCGCGCTTTTTGAGCGGTGCCGGGGTACGGTTTAGGTGGAGGGCTTACATGCCTCTCTGTCGCAGCCACGAGGTGGTCGGTCTGCCGTATTGTGCGCTGGTGATGCCGGGTTGTATGCTTCCTCCTCTAGTCGGGGGAGCAACTTGCGTTTTGGGTAGCTTTTGGAGGGGCGTTCGAGTTCATACTCTTCGGCCGCGAGGACCTCGGTCCATCTGTCGGCTAGCAGGTCTTGATCAGCTTGAAGTTGTTGCTGCTTTTTCTTTAGACTATTTGCTGTGGCCATTAGCCTGCGTCTGAAATGCTCTTGTTCGACGGGATCCTCAGGTATGACGAATTCGTCGTCGTCGAGGCTTGCCTCGTCTCCGGAGGGAGGTATGTAATTATCATCCCCGACCTCTTTGTCTGCCGCCCTCTCATGAGGGCTTGCTTCTGCGTCCTCCTGCGCTGACTCTTGCTGGAGGGGATTGTCTTCGGCACTTTCTGGGGTGTTATTATCTCCTGTGCCGGAATCTCCATTCTTGCTGTGGCGGGATTTAGAGCGGCGCTGCTGATGTCGGCGCTTGGGCTGTTTCTTTAAGGAATCTGCCTCCGCTGCTTCTTCGCCGTCCCCATCTTTTGGGGTGTCCACCATGTATATGTCGTATGATGAGGTGGTCTTCCAGTGCCCTGTGGGTGCTGGTTCTTGTTCGTCTCCGGCATCGTCGTCCATACCGTCGATGTCTTCGGAGTAGTAGTCTAGCATGTCGGTTAGATCGTCGACAGTGGCTACAAAGTGGGTGGTGGGTGGGGTTTGAATTTCTTCGTCGTCCGCGTCCCAACCATCCTGGCCGTAGTCCGGCCAGGGCTCTCCAGATAGCGAGAGATGCTTCAGCGAATTTAAGATGTCGCCGAAGGATGAGTGCTGAAAGATGTCCGCAGCGGTGAATTCCATGATCGGCGCCCAATCGGATTCGACTGGCGGGGGCGCAGGAGGTTCGGAGTCCGGCAGGGAGTCCGACACCTCAGAGTCATGAGCTTTATGCAAGACAAGGTCAGTGTTCGGCTCCATCGTCGTGGAAGTTGCGGCTCCCGAGGCGGTGTCCAGCCACCCATCCTCGATCTGCGCGATTGGCTCCGGACTATAGGTTGGAGCGGATTCATGTGCGGCCTCCAAGGCGCTGTCCGGCGGCAGAGTTAGGTCGTGCCCATCGTGACAGTGCGGCGCACTTGGACGCGGCTTGGATCCGTCGAGGATCAAGTCCCCGCGGATATCGGCTGTGAAGTTTAGGCTTCCAAACCTGACCTGACGGCCAGGGGCGTAGCTTTCGATCTGCTCCAGATGGCCAAGCGAGTTGGCCCGCAGTGCGAAGCCGCCGAATACGAAGATCTGTCCGGGGAGAAAAGTCTCACCTAGGACTGCGTCGATGTTGATTGAAGAAGCCATCAAGCCTATCAGTGACGACACAGAGGAACTCTCAATGAAAGCACCAATGTCGGTGTCAAAACCGGCGGATCTCGGGTAGGGGGTCCCGAACTGTGCGTCTAGGCGGATGGTAATAGGAGACAAGGGACACGATGTTTTACCCAGGTTCGGGCCCTCTTGACAGAGGTAAAACCCTACGTCCTGCTTGATTGATATTGATATTGTGGATGTTTACAAGAGTGGATCTACCACGAGATCAAGGAGGCTAAACCCTAGAAGCTAGCCTATGGTATGATTGTAAGGGTTGATGTTGTCCTACGGACTAGAGCCATCCGGTTTATATAGACACTGGAGAGGGCTAGGGTTACATAGAGTCGGTTACAATGGTAGGAGATCTACATATCCGTATCGCAAGCTTGCCTTCCACGCCAAGGAAAGTCCCATCCGGACACGGGACGAAGTCTTCAATCTTGTATCTTCATAGTCTTGGAGTCCGGTCGATGATGATAGTCCGGCCGATGATAGTTCGGCCGAGGATGGTAGTCCGGCTATCCGGACACCCCCTAATCCGGGACTCCCTCACCCCTCCAAAAGCTACCCCAAACGCAAGTTGCTCCCCCGATTAGAGGAGGCATATAAACCTACATCACCAGCGCACAATACAGCTGACCGGCCACCTCGTGGCCGCGACAGAGAGGTCTCTAGGCCTTTCACTAAAGCCGTACCCCGGCATCGCTCGAAAAGCACAAAGCCACGGGGGAATGCACCAGACTTGCGAGACATATTGGAAGATAAGGCAAGACAATCAAGATCGATCTACGGATCGCGTGGGCGCCCCACGATGCGCGACGATGACCGTCGCGCCGGATACAGCAATTCCGGCTGGGCCGAACACAGTAGACAAAGCTCGCTTGAGCTATGTCGTGATATAGCCCAATATAGAGGCGCCGCACACCCACTATGCTTCACAGATGAAGTAATGGATCATCAAATCCCCGAAGGGTTCAAACCCATGAACATTGAATCCTACGATGGCACAACAGACCCCGCAGTTTGGATCGAAGACTATCTCCTTCATATCCACATGGCCCGCGGCGATGATCTTCACGCCATCAAATACCTCCCACTCAAGCTTAAAGGACCAGCTCGGCATTGGCTTAACAGCTTGCCAGCAGAATCAATTGAGTGTTGGGAGGACCTGGAAGCCGCATTCCTTGATAACTTCCAGGGCACATATGTGCGACCACCAGACACTGATGACCTAAGCCACATAATTTAGCAGCCAGACGAATCAGCCAGACAATTCTGGACACGGTTCTTAACCAAGAAAAATCAAATCGTCGACTGTCCGGATGCAGAGGCCCTTGCAGCCTTCAAGCATAACATCCGCGACGAGTGGCTTGCCCGGCACCTAGGACAGGAAAAGCCGAAATCCATGGCAGCCCTCACATCACTCATGACCCGCTTCTGCGCGGGAGAGGACAACTGGCTAGCCCGCAGTAACAACCTCAGCAAAAATTCTAGCAGTCCGGATACCAAGGACCGCAATGGCATGTTGCGTCGCAACAAGCACAAACGCTGCATCAATGGTGATAATACTGAGAATATGGTAGTCAACGCCGGATTCAGAGGCTCCAAACCCGGTCAGCAGAAAAAGCCATTCAAAAGAACTACTTCGGGTCCATCCAATTTGGACCGAATACTCGACCATTCGTGCCAGATACACGGCACCCCCGAAAAGCCAGCTAATCACACCAACAGGGATTGTTGGGTATTCAACCAGGCAGGCAAGTTAATTGCCGAAAACAATGACAAGGGGCTGCATAGCGATGACGAGGAAGAGACCAGGCCGCCGAACAATAGAGGACAGAAGGGTTTCCCCCCACAAGTACGGACGGTGAACATGATATACGCAACCCACATACCCAAAAGGGAGCGGAAGCGTGCACTCAGGGATGTATATGCGATGGAGCCAGTCGCTCCAAAGTTCAATCCATGGTCCTCCTGCCCGATCACCTTTGATCGAAGGGACCACCCCACCAGCATCCGCCATGGCGGGTTCACCGCATTGGTTCTAGACCCAATCGTCAACGGATTTCACCTCACTAGAGTCCTGATGGACGGCGGCAGCAACCTGAGCCTGCTTTACCAGGATACAGTGCGCAAGATGGGCATAGACCCCTCAAGGATTAAACCCACAAAGATGACCTTCAAAGGCATCATACTAGGTGTAGAGGCCAATTGTACAGGCTCAGTGACACTGGAAGTGGTCTTCGGATCCCCGGATAACTTCTGAAGCGAGGAGTTAATCTTCGACATAGTTCCATTCCGCAGCGGCTATCATGCACTGCTCGGACGAACCGCGTTTGCAAAATTCAACGCGGTGCCGCACTACGCATACCTTAAGCTCAAGATGCCAGGCCCTGGAGGAGTCATCACGGTCAACGGAAACACCGAACACTCTCTCCGAACGGAGGAACATACAGCGGCTCTCGCGGCAGAAGTGCAGAGCAGCCTCTTAAGGCAATTCTCGAGTCCGGCCGTCAAGAGATCGGACACCGCCAAGCGCGCCCGGAGTAACCTACAACAAGACCACCTGGCATGTTCCGAGCACACGTAGCAATGCGGCCCCAACCCCAACACTTGCCAAATAACAAAACCAGTACTCCGCGTGCATAACTACGCTCTGGAGATACCATGGGCATAGGGGGAGGGGCACGACCACGGCAGGCCTAGAGTGCGGATCAACCACACCAGGGGCTCCCAAGTGTGTCATCCTTTTTCTTTCCTTTTTTTTCTTATCCTCGGGACTCCATTTACCAGAGGCCCTGTCCGGCAGTAGACCTGCCGAACTCACGATGCAACAGCCAGGGAAGGAGAAAGACTATGACGAGTATCCAGGTGGTCTCCATTACGAGCATTATACCTGTTTTATACACCATTCCGCAGCCTACCCCTGGAGGGGGACATGTTAAATAGTCCCATCCCTTGCTTATTGCACTATTTGTATCATTCTGCATTCATGGTAGTGCTTTTTGAATAAACAATGCATCTCTTTTTGCCTATAATTGCATTCCTTTCTTATACATATGTTCATTTATGACATGTTGCATCCGTACACTTTGGTACGGCTAAATACACCAGGGGCTTAAGTTCCCCACATTATGGTGTGATAAGTCCGAACACTTTCACAAGTGCGGCACCCCGAACTTATAGCATTATATGCATCGGCTCTGAATCATGTCTTGGGTCAATAGTTGGGTTTGCCCGGCTCCCATGTTTTGGTACCTTACGTTCCGTTATATCGGCTAAGGTAGCGCTGGGATAACCACTACGATTGTGCCCCAGTTGAGCTGGGCGAGCACCTCAGTTGAGAAAGCTAAAACTGACCGTCATGATGAGGCGAGAGCCGGTCACTGTTCGAGAGGTTTTTTCGAGTCCCTATAGACTTATGCCGCTTAGAGCGAAGAACCGGCTTTGTCCGGCCCAGGCGTGGATAGCGCCCCGAATTCGGCCTTCCGAACACTAGGGGCTTCGCCAAAATTTAAAATTATAGAATTCTATGGCTAAGTGAGAGTGTTCAAGCATTATAAGTCCGGTTGCCTCGTTTGTTGTGTTGAGCGCCTCCCTAGATGGACTCAAAAATGGGAACAAGAGCGCTCAAGTTTATCCCGAACACCCCGGCACTCGTGGCATGGGAGCTGAAGCCGATGACTTGCCATCTCTCAGATTTGATAAACGGCCGCACAGAAGGTAATATTTTAAATTAACAAGCGTTGCTTAGTGCATATGAACAAAGTTTTCAGCGCATAGGACAAAAAAATGCGAGTCTACTTAAATATTACATCTTTGGAGCACTCACCCGCAATAATGCGGGCACCCTTCAGGACACCCTTATAATACATCTCGGGCGTGCGATACTCCTTGCCCGGCGGTGGCGCGTCCGTCACAAGCTTCTCAGCGTCCATCTTGCCCCAGTGCACTTTAGCACGAGCAAGGGCCCGACGGGCACCTTCAATGCAGGCGGAGTGCTTGATGACTTCAACCCAGGGACACGCATCCACCAGCCGCAGCACCAGGCCGAAGTAGCTCCTAGGCATGGCCTCTTTGGGCCATAGCCGAACTATAAGGCCCTCCATGGCCTGTTCGGCCACCTTGTGGAGCTCGACCAGCTGCTTCAGCTGGTTGCTAAGGGGCACCGGATGTCCGGCCTCAGCATACTGAGACCAGAACACCTTCTCTGTCGAGCTCCCCTCCTCGGCTCTGTAGAAAGCGGCAGCATCAGACACGCTACGGGGCAGATCTGCGAACGCTCCTGGAGAACTCCGAATTCGGGTAAGTAACAGGTAATTCACTTTTACATGCTTGCTTTGCATGAAGAATGCCTTACCCGCCGCTATATTCTTCAATTCCTTGATTTCCTGGAGGGCCTTGTGGGCTTCGGCCTTAGCGGCTTTGGCACTCTCAAGAGCCGACGCAAGCTCGGACTCTCGAGTCTTCGAGTCACGCTCCAAACTCTCGTGTTTTTCCACGAGAGCCTGGAGCTATTGCCGTACCTCCGCCACCCGCGCCTCCTGCTTCTCTCGCTTGGCTCGTTCTGCGGCCACATTGCGTTCGGCCGCAGACACCGCCTCCTTCAGGGTCGCCACCTCCTTCGTAGCCCCTGGAGCAGCCACGTTATCCTTGTTATTCCTCTTGCAACCAAATCCTTTTCTGTAAGGTACAACTTTCATAAGGTGTTACTCACCTTCCTTGTCCTCGAGCTGCTTCTTGGCACGGCCGAGCTCGCTCTCAGACCGCTCGAGGCCCTGCTTCAAGGCATTGACCTCCGCAGTCAATGCGGCAGAGGTCAGCAGCGCAGCCTGCATTCCCATATTGACATATTTTTGTTAAGACTCATGCATATATCTTTTTAGATCCTCAGTCCGGCTTTTCTTTCCGAACACCGAACCGAGCATCAGGGGCTACTGTCTATGCGGTACTATTTTACATATATTAAAATTCTTACCTCAAAGCCTGTTAGAAGGCTACTGCAGGCTTCGGTCAGCCCGCTTTTGGTGAGCCGAACCTTCTGAATCACCGCACTCATGACAGTGCGGTGTTCCTCTTTGATGGAAGCGCCGTTGAGCGCCTCCAGCAAATTATCCGGCGCCTCCGGTTGGACGGAGGCCGCTGGCGTCACAGTCTTGCCCTTCTTACGAAGGGGCCGCCCTCCGGACTCCGGAACCACTGCAGGTTCCGGTGCGGAGTCCGGTCCAAAGTCCGGGAGGTTGCCCTGCGGCACCTCGGAGGCCTCCTCCTCCTAGTGGGTCCCTTCCTGGGATCCCACTTCGGTGTCGTCGGTGTCACGGGGGGTGGAGGCGGTCGGAAGTGAAGTACTATCCACATCCGACGTACCCAAGGACCCGCTCGACGAAGCGGGAAGACTGTCCTTGGGCGGACTATAGGGTTGTATGCGGCATTAGAAAGACACCATGTGACAAAAAGAAAAATTATGTAGTTATTCAGGAGTCCGGATACTTACAATCTCACCAGGGGCTTGGCCCTTGAGGGCCACTCCTCGTCGCCGTCGCCGACGTTGGCGGAACAGTCCAGGGGAAGGGTCCTTCCCTTCTTGGACCCTTCGGCCTCCCTCATTGGGGAGGCCTTCCTCTTCCTCTCTCCCCCCGCTGGGGGAGAGGCCTCTTTCTTCTCCTCCTCGTCCTCGTGGGAGGAGTCCGCCTCGGAGTCATCAGACGATGAATCCGATAACACCTAACGCCGGGAGCTCCTCCGGATTCCCGTGGCCTTCTTCTTGGCCTTCTTCTCCGGCACCACATAGGGTGCCGGGGCCAGCAGCCCTGTCAAACGGGCATCCGCTGGGTCCTCTGGAAGGGGAGCCGGATAGTTAACCTGTCCGGATGTCTCCTGCCAGGCGTGTTAAAGGTATTGGGAGATTAGATCCCACATAGAATAAAACTATGAAAAGCAAGTGTCCCATAAAGGATAACATGGCTTACCTCGCCAGCCGGACACTATGAGCTGAAACCGCGATCTTCGGTAGCGGATGCGGGAGCCTCGGCGCCCTTGAACAGCACCTTCCAGGCATCTTCGTACGTAGTGTCGAAGAACCCGCTCAAGGTTCGGTGCTGTGCCGGATCAAACTCCCACAAATTGAAGTCCCGCTGTTGGAAGGGGAGAATCCGGCGGATGAGCATGACCTGGATCACGTTGACAAGCTTGAGCTTCATGTTCACCAGGGTTTGGAGATAGGATTGGAGTCCGGTCAGCTCTTCCGAACTACCCCACAGCAGGCCCTTCTCTTTCCACGAAGTGAGCCGCATGGGGATGCCAGATCTGAATTTGGGGACCGCTGCCCATTCAGGGTCACGCGGCTCGGTGATGTAGAACCACCCCGATTTCCACCCTTTGATGGTTTCCACGAAGGCGCCCTTGAGCCAAGTGACGTTGGGCATCTTGCCCACCATGGCGCCTCCGCACTCCGCTTGGCTACCCTTCACAACCTTCGGCTTGACATTAAAGGTCTTGAGCCACAAGCCGAAGTGGGGCTGGATGCAGAGGAAGGCCTTGCACACGACGATAAACGCCGAGATGTTGAGGATGAAGTTCGGCGCCAGATCATGGAAATCCAGGCCGTAGTAGAACATGAGCCCCCGGACAAAGGGGTGAAGTGGAAAGCCCAGTCCGCGGAGGAAGTGAGGAAGAAAAACTACCCTCTCATGGGGCCTGGGGGTGGGGATGAGCTGCCCCTTGTCGGGCAGCCGGTGCGCGATATCGTCGGACAGATAGCCGGCGCTGCGCAGTCTTTCGATGTGCTCCTCCGTAGCGGAGGAGGTCATCCACTTGCCTCCCGCTCCAGACATGGCTAGGGAAGGTTGAGACGAGATGTCTGGGCTTGGGCGCTGGAGCTCGAGTGCGCGGAGATGGATAAGCAAAGGAGGAAGAAGGCGTAGGTAAAAAGGTGGATCCTTATCCCCTTATATATGGGCGGACGAAACTATGCGTCCCCACCAGCCTGGTAAAACTCGCTTATCTCCCAAGTGCCACAATCAATGGCACGGTTGGGTTACCCACGTCCGTATTGATGAGAATCCCGGAATAAGGGGACACGATCTCTGCTTCGACAAGACGTGCCAAGGAAACCGCTTCGCTAAACGCGCTGAGGTGGAATGATAAAAACGATTCGAGTAAAGGCTTGGTTGTGGTGTGATGTCACGCCACAAAATACGTCAGCAGATTGAACTTGTGTAAATATTATTCTCTCTACGGTGGAATGTGGAATTTATTTTGCAGAGCCGGACACTATCCTGGTGTTCACAATCTTCTATGAATTATTCGGAGGAGGAACCCGCCTTGCAATGCCGAAGACAATATGCGCGCCGGACTCGTCGTCATTGAAGCCTGGTTCAGGGGCTACTGAGGGAGTCCTGGACTAGGGGGTGTCCGGATAGCCGAACTATCATCATTGGCCGGACTCCAAGACTATGAAGATACAAGATTGAAGACTTCTTCCCGTGTCCGGATGGGACTTTCCTTGGCGTGGAAGGCAAGCTTGGCAATACGGATATGTAGATCTCCTACCATTGTAACCGACTCTGTGTAACCCTAGCCCTCTCCGGTGTCTATATAAACCAGAGGGTTTTAGTCCATAGGACGAACAACAATCATACCATAGGCTAGCTTCTAGGGTTTAGCCTCCTTGACCTCATGGTAGATCTACTCTTGTACTACCCATATCATCAATATCAATCAAGTAGGAGTAGGGTTTTACCTCCATCGAGAGGGCCCGAACCTGGGTAAAAACATTGTGTCCCTTGTCTCCTGTTACCATCCGCCTAGACGCACAGTTCGGGACCCCCTACCCGAGATCCGCCGGTTTTGACACCGACGGAGGTGTATAGCGGTCTCTTCGCCCGACGTCACCGAGGAAGCTGACGACCATTACTGGCGGCAGGCACTCAAGTAGCGGGCTAGAGTATGCATGCATGTCTCGTCCGCCGGCTATGTCATCGAGATCATCGACAGCGACACCCTGAGGTGGGCTGTGTCACAGGTTAAGTGGCCCACCCCCAACCCCTCGGGTTCAACCGCCATCGATCTCATCCATGGCCCCGCCATTGATCCCCTCTAGCTCGCTGTCAACAATTTTCCATTCTACAGCGCCATCGAGCCCCTTTTGTCATTTCTAAAGGACACGTTCTGCGACGCTGGCTTGGGGTCCACAGCTTCCAAGTTAGACCTCATCGACAGCGACCACGAGGAGGGCACCCTCTCCGGCTCTTCCAAGGGGAAAGAGCCCATCTGCTCTTCCAAGGGGAAAGTGCCCGACTGCGACATCAGGGAGGGCACCCTACAACCATGCTCTTCCAAGGGGAAGGAGCCCATCTGCGACAACATGGAGCGCATCCAGGGTCCGTGCTCTTCCCACGGGAACGAGCCCATCTGTGACAAGTGAGGAAACCCACGATTTGTTTATTTCAGTTGTTCAAAATGTGATGCTCTATATGTGCAATTATTTACTGTGCAGTACATTTCATCAATCCAGTTTTAAACATACCGATAGGAATGCATATATTTGCTTGCTGTTAAGCCTGTTATAGCTAGCATATGCCTCTTTTAAAGTTTTTTGATTGTTTGGTTGTTTGTAGTTAGCATATGTTCAGTTTCAAATGATATCTTTGGTTGTTCGTAGTATGCCTTGTTTATTCCAGTTATTCACAACGTGATGTTCTATATGTGCAAGTATGAACTGCGCAGTTCAATTTCATCAGTACCAGTTTCAACAATACCACTATGAATGACTACATTTGGTTGTTGCATCTTGTAGTTAACACGCCTTTCCATTTTTATTTAACCATAACCAGTGTACTTAGATTGGCACAATACCAGTTTGAATGACCATGTTTGCTTGTTGTTAAATGTTAGGCCTGTTGCAGTTAGCACACCTTTCCACTTGTTTTGCTTTACTAGCGTGCTTAAACCTGCACACTGAAGCTATCTTTTGGAGATTATTTTGTCTGCCATGTGTAATTTTGGTTGATGTTTATCCTATTGTGCTTAACATGCTTCTTGATGTACCTACAGAGGACAATTTTGGGAACGACTGCTATTTTCCATCGAGGTTAGTTTCATCCCATGGCTTATATCTGCTCACTGTTCAGGATATCGGTAGCTGGTACCATATAGGTCGGCTGCTGATAAGGGACTAATCGATGAATCGGACTTTTAACTGAATATATCTGCAACCCATTTTTCCTAGGTTAACTAGGGCCATATGTAATATATCTGAGGCTACATAGCAACATGCACTGTACTTAATGTCTAAATATGCAATCCTAGGCTACATAGCAACAAGGAAGAGTGCTACATTAATGTTCTAATGATGTCTAGATATACGTAGAAGAGCAGCAGCAGCAACAGCAACAACACAACCCTGTTTGGATACTCAACTTAGCTAGAGGTTAGAGTTAGTTTCTAGCTCATTACTAACCCTGAACTAACTCCATCCAAAGAGTTGTTTGGATGGCAGGGTTAGATTGACAATAAATGCACTAGGAGAACTAGCTCCAATTAGCACCTCTTGGGTTGGATACTAGTTTTTTTGGGTGGGTTATAGATGCAACTAGCTCAAACTAGCCCTCATGTTTAGATATACTTTAGGGCTATTTGAGCCCGAACTAGCTCAAACTAACTGTAACCCGTGGATACAACAGCAGATAATTTGTAAGAATGAACTAAACTCCTTCCGGCCCATAATATAAGATGTTAATTCATCGAATATGTGAGTATATTGGATGTTATAAGATACTCCCTTCGTTCCTAAATATTTGTCTTTTTAGAGATTTCAAATGGACTATCACATAAGGATGTATATAGACATATTATAAAAGAGTGTTGTACTACATCATTGTGCAATTGCTGTTTAGCTTCTAATATTAACTTGGTGCTTTTAGGTACACATGTCATTGGTAAAGATCTGTGTTTCGACTCTTTCTGTGTATGGGGCGATGAGATATCGATGAACCAACATCAAGTGAGGAAGCCGATAAAGATTGTTAGTAAAATGGTCAAAAGATGGCAATTAAACTATTTGTTTACACTTTATCCAAGACAATAACAAACTGCAGGATGGTAAGTAAGAAATCTGCAGCCTTCTTTTTACTGCCCATAATGAGTTGTGTTAGATGACAATGTTTGAATCTTTTTCCTTTGCAGTGGTTGCCAAAGCAGTTTACTCAAGATTACCTCTCAAACTACATGATTGGTGGGCATGCAAAGGTTAAAGTATTTCTACCAGAACACGATGATTATCTAGAAGTTTTCATGAAGACCGTGAAGGATGGGCGGCCGGCCATCACAAGGGGTTGGACTAGAGTCGTGCGTGCCTTCTGCATGGAGGAGGGCACAATATGGGCATTCCGCTTCACCTTGTTCAGCAACCAGAATATATTTCGCCTCTTTCTTTACCGTCTTTAATAGTACAAGTATACAACTGTGGTTCATCATTCTTTATTTGGTTCTTATGTAATTCTTGAACATATGTACCCATGAATCGAATAATGCATTGGTTGTTTGAACCTGATGGATATGAATAAAGCTGTAGCATACATTCAAATTCAAATCCAAATCCGGTACAATTTGGAAAAGCAGCAATTAAATTACGGTTAAATTATTCTCTCTGGGTTGTTACGGCACACACGGTTGGTAAAACACAAACATTTGCGATATGCACCATAATCGGAGACGGTTCACACAAAGGAAACGTGTGCAAGCATGCACACAGTTGTCGTTTGCAAAGCGTGTGCGATGTGAGACAATATCACAAATGGTGCGGGCAAATTAAACATTTGTGTTAGTTGCCTTATCGTACATGATTCGCAACCATGAACTGTTTCTGATGAAGTATGCATCGTAAACGTTGCACCGCAGAAGAGTGTGTGCGATAGTTGTCGTGTACGACGATGTTATGACGGTCCGACATTTCATAATCCTGTCCGACACTCATACGACGATTAGCTAATCTTATTAACGGTCAACCGTTTGTGATGGGCCACGCATCATACACGTTCTATAATAGTGAACCGTTTGTGATGGGCTGCGCATCGTAAACGTAGCACCACAGAATATCGACTGCGATGGCAATGCGAGTAGAAACGAGTAGGAGTACTATAGGGGCCCTATCCCCAACGGTGTCTGGGTCGTGTGGGAAGGACCCCTCTATCACCCACACTCACTTGGCGATGGTTCCAAATGCCATCGCGGAAAGGGGTTTTAAACCGTTTGTTTAGGACCGATGCACACCAGTGGAGGTAGAGGGAAAGGGAAGAGGAGATGCAAGTAGGCAGGGCAATGAACGCTTGCGTGTTTGTTTTTACTTGAGGGTCAGGTGTGACGCGGGCGTGAACAGTGGCATTTTGAGTGTAATATAGGTAGACAATAGAGTCATTTCACTATTCCCCTTCCCTTCAATTTTCAATGAGATTCTACCCGAAACACCCCCCTCCAAAGCGAAATAAGTTAAGCCCAAGCCCATAACTCAAAAATGACTTATTTAAATCTTTTATGGCTTATTTTGACAATAAACTTTGAAAAGGCTTAATAGAACTGGCCCTTAACCTGCAATTCAATTGTGCGTGCTATGATGAATCACTCCTGCCTGCTATAGTGTACATTTAGGCATCATCATACATGGCATAACCTAATACATGTGCATTACATTGTAGAATCTGGAATATGCAATGTTTATGGTAGTTCATACGTTGCACATGATGTCTAAATGCCCCTTAAATCTGGTCAATCAAGTGATGGTCTTTAAGCCTCCTTCTTTGCTTCTTTTCTTGATATGTAAGATTTGTTCACACATTTGTTCAATTGCTTGTTTGTATCAGCCAGCCATACCAGGACTGTTTGCTTTGATTACTTGCAGTTCTTGACCTAACACTCTAACAGAGCTTGTCAACGATTTAAACACTAAGGGCTGGTGTAGTGGGGGCTTGTCTAAGTCATAGGTGACATAAAGGTTTGGATATACACTAAAGTAGGCTCTCCAAGAGTACTTGGCGATCCAGTTTGAAGGTATGCCTAGTTTTTACATAGTGCACACATAGTAAATGCTCATTTCATTGTGTGCAAGAGATGTGGCATGTTTCATTATGTGGTGTTGTTTTGTTATAATCTCATCCTTTTGTGTTGTTCACAGACTGGAAAGTATGCATATTTATATTCCAAGGAGACGAGTAACTAGTTTGTGTCACCTTGCGAAGGGGTGCAATGAAGATAAGATTGAGGATTTCGAAGTACAAGATGTTAGCAAGGAGCCTTGCAAGAGAAGGAGGAGCAGCGCTAAGCCTTGATACGTCTCCAACGTATCTATAATTTTTGATTGTTCCATGCTGTTATTTTATCAATCTTGGATGTTTTATAATCATTTTATAGTCATTTTATATCATTTTTTTGGTACTAACCTATTGACATAGTGCCAAGTGCCAGTTGTTGTTTTCTGCATGTTTTTTACATCGCAGGAACCAATACCAAACAGAGTCCAAATGCAACAAAACTTTACGGAGTTTTTTTTGGACTAGAATACACCTAATGGGCCAAGGCTGCGCCTGAGGGGTGCTCTGAGGAGAGCACTGAAGGAAATATGCCCTAGAGGCAATAATAAAGTTATTATTAATTTCCTTAATTCATGATAAATGTTTATTATCCATGTTAGAATTGTATTAACCAGAAACTTAGTACATGTGTGAATACATAGACAAAACATATATTTCCTAGTATGCCTCTACTTGACTAGCTCGTTAATCAAAGATGGTTATGTTTCCTAACCATAGACATGTGTTGTCATTTGATGAACGCGATCACATCATTAGGAGAATGATGTGATGGACATGACCCATCCGTTAGCTTAGCATTATGATTGTGTTAGTTTCATTGCTACTGCTTTCTTCATGACTTATACAAGTTCCTCAGACTATGAGATTATGCAACCCCCGAATACCAGAGGAACACTTTGTGTGCTACCAAACATCACAACATAAAAGGGTGATTATAAAGGTGCTCTACAGGTGTCTCCAAAGGTGTTTGTTGGGTTGGCATAGATCGAGATTAGGATTTGTCACACCGTGTTTTGGAGAGGTATCTCTGGGCCCTCTCGGTAATACTCATCACTATAAGCCTTGCAAGCATTGTGACTAATGAGTTAGTCACGAGATGAATTATTACAGAACGAGTAAAGAGACTTGCCGGTAACTAGATTGAACTAGGTATTGAGATACCGACGATCAAATCTCGGGCAAGTAACATACCGATGACAAAGGGAACAACATGTGTTGTTATGCGGTTTGACCAATAAAGATCTTCGTAGAATATGTAGGAACCAATATGAGCATCCAGATTCCGCTGTTGGTTATTGACCGGAGACGTGTCTCGGTCATGTCTACATAGTTCTCGAACCCGTAGGGTCCGCACGCTTAACGTTCGATGACGATTGGTATTATGAGTTTATGTGATATGTTATACCGAAGATTCTTCGGAGTCCTGGATGTGATCATGGACATGACGAGGATTCACGAAATGGTCGAAACATAAAGATTGATATATTGGACGACTATATTCGGACACCAGAAGTGTTCTGGAGAAGTTTCAGATAAAACCGGAGTGCCAGAGGGTTACCGGAACCCCCCGGGGAACTAATGGGCCTTGATGGGCCCTAGTGGAGAGAGAGAGGGGCCGGCCAGGGCAGGCCGCCGCCCCTTTCCCCTGAGTCCGAATAGGACAAGGAAGGGGGGCGCCCCCTTGCCTTCCCTCTCTCCATCTCCTTCCTTCCCCCGCCCTTCCCCAAGTTGGAAACCTACTGGGAATAGGATTCCTAGTAGGAATCCTACTTGGGGCGTGCCCTAGAGGGGCCAGCCGGCCTCCCCCTTGCTCCTTTATATACGGGGGCAGAGGGCACCCTAGACCACACAAGTTAACAACTGATTAGCCGTGTGTGGTGCCCCCTCCATAGTTACACACCTCGGTCATATCATCGTAGTGCTTAGGCGAAGCCCTGCGCCGATAACTTCGTCATCACCGTCACCACGCCGTCATGCCGACAAAACTCTCCCTCAGCCTTGCTATGTCTTGAGCTTGCGTTGGTTTTCTTTGAAGAGGAAAGGGTGATGCAGCAATAGTAGCGTAAGTATTTCCCTTAGTTTTTGAGAACCAAGGTATCAATCCAGTAGGAGGCTCCTCAAAAGTCCCACGCACCTACACAAACAAACAAAGAACTCGCTGTCAGTGTCAAAACCGGCGAATCTCGGGTAGGGGGTCCCGATCTATGCGTCTTATGCTGATGGTAATAGGAAGCAAGGGACACAATGTTTACCCAGGTTCGTGCCCTCTCGATGGAGGTAAAACCCTACTTCCTGCTTGATTAATATTGACGATATGAGTAGTACAAGAGTAGATCTACCACGAGATCATAGAGGCTAAACCCTAGAAGCTAGCCTATGATGATTATGATTGTAGTTGTGATCGGCCTTCTAAGGACCAACCTCTCCGGTTTATATAGACACCGAAGAGAGCTAGGGTTTACATGGAGTCGTTTACAAGGAAGGAAATACAATATCCGGATTGCCAAGCTTGTCTCCCACGCAAAGGAGAGTCCCATCCAGACACGGGACGGAGTCTTGAGTCTTGTATCTTCACACTCCAATAGTCCGGACGATGTATATAGTCCGCTGTCCGGATACCCCCTAATCCAGGACTCCCTCAGTAGCCCCTGAACCAGGCTTCAATGACGATGAGTCCGGCGCGTAGTCTTGTCTTCGGCATTGCAAGGCGGGTTCCATCTCCGAATACTCCAAAGTAATTATCGAACACGTAGACCGTGTCCGGATCTGCAAAATGATCTTCACATACCACCGTAGAGAAAATGATATTTCACAAACGTAATCTGCTGACCACGTGACATGTCATTACGGTCGGGTCATTATTTGAACCGTTTTCCCACAACCAGCCATAGCGCATATCGCGAGACGGTTTCTTCTGCACGTTTTGCCATAGCAGAGATCGTGTCCCCTTATTGTGGGATTCTCATCAATACGGGTATGGATAATCCAACCGCACCACTAATCGCGGCGAGTGGGGAGCAAGCGGGTTCCACCAGGCAAGTGGGGAGGCGCAAAAAGCTTTTACCGTCTCTATAAAGAGATAAGGTCTCTTCCTCTTTACCCACGCCTTCTCCTTCCGCTAGCCCATTCCCCTCTGTTCGAGTCCTAACGCCCAGGCATTCTTCTTTTCCATCGAAGAGAGGTTTTCCAAAGATGTCCGGATCCGGAGCAGGAGGCAGATGGATGACCTCTACCGTCCAGGAGAAGGATATCAAGAGGCTCCGGGAGGCCGGGTATCTGTCCAAGAAGATCGGCCACCGTCTCCCACCGGCGGGACAGGTCGTCCCTACTCCGGAGCCTCACAAGAGAGTCGTGTTCCTTCCCCATTTTGTCCGCGGGCTCGGGTTTCCCCTTCACCCATTTGTTCGTGGAGTCAAGTATTACTATGGGATTGATTTTCATGATCTTTTCCCCAATTCTTTCCTCAATATCTCGATGTTCATCGTCGTGTGCGAGGCTTTTCTCCGGATTTCGCCTCACTTCGCCCTGTGGCTGAAGATTTTCAATGTGAAGCCCAAGGTGGTGAGTGGCAAGCACGCCGAGTGCGGCGGCACCATGGTGAGCAAGATGCCCAAGGTCGTTTGGCCGATGGGTGCCTTCAACGACTCCGTCAAGGAGTGGCAATAGCAGTGGTTCTATATCATCGAACCACGCGGCAAAAAGTGGGCTGCAGCTCCTGAGTTTAGATCCGGAGCCCCACTGCGGCTCACGTCCTGGCCCAAGAAGGGCCCGAACTGGTCCTCGTCCGATGAGCTGTCACTGCTCCAGACGCGCGTTCAGAGTGTGGTCGACAAGGACGTCAAGCTCGTCGACGTAGTCCAGGTGATGTTAGTTTGCCTGGTTCTCCCTTGCCAGCGCCGAGCCTGCAATTTTTGGGGGTACGACCCAACCGAGCACCAAACCCTTCGGGAACTCTATGATTCCTCCCACAAGGATATCTGGAAGGTGCTCTTTAAGTCCGGAAAATCATGGCCGGGCTCCACCGAGGACCGTGGGTATCAATTATCCCATTCTGCAAGCCCGGTAAGTTATAGCCACGCTCTGTCCATCCATGCTTCAGTTGGCATGTCCCGAGGGAGACATTTTTATCGTGCTTCATCGTGACCCCAGGGATGGATAAAGAAGGTGGAGCGAATGCATTGTCCGGCCCCGCTTCCGGAGGAACCGGCCGGACCTCTTCTGACGAGGATGATGGCCCTGCGCCTTACGAGGCGCCAAAGAAAGAGGCCTCCAAGAAGGTCAAAAAGACCCGGAGTGGCCTCCGTCGCCGCGAGGCTTCGGATGCAAAATCTGAAGACTCCAGCGATGCTCCTTATTCCGAAGACGAAGAGGAGGAATCAGAGGAGGACGAGCCTCACTCTGGAGGTGGGAAGAAAAGGGCGACTTCCTCATCCCTGGAGGCCGAATCGCCCAAGAGGGGGAGAGGTTCCCACCCAGAGGCATCCGCCATGGCTACCGATAACAGCCCAGAGTGGGATCCCAGGGCCCAGCCCCTGGAAAAGTCGTAAGTATCTGAGATCTGAGCGCGCATATGCATCCAGGGTCGTTTGGGTATAGTAGTTTTAACTGTCGCCATATTTCGTACAGCGCGGCGAGGTCTCGCACCGGACAATCCTCATCGGAGGATTCGCTGAGCTCAGATGCTTTGGCGAGCAAGACGCCTCTAGAGGCCCCAGGAGCGACACCGAGGTGTCGTCTCAAAGAGACCCAGACCAGGGAGGCATGTCTCTTGGGCCGGACACATGGGGGCGGAGCCCCCCCGGCGTGTCGGTGATGGGGGCGATCTCGGGCTCGGACCACAGCCGGACAAGGTCCTGGAGACCTCTAAGGCTCCAGGATAGGGCGAGCAGCCACCTTTGATGGTGGGAGGCTTGCCTACTCCGCCGGCAACCTCTGTCCAAGCAGAGCTGCCAGGCGGTCTATCGGCAGCGTTAAGGAGTGCGTCTATCATCGATGAACATCGGACCCTCATGGGTGCGGTGGTTGAAAAGATCCAGTCCGCCGAGAGCGGGCTGAAGGAGTCATGCCTTGGCCTTATAAGTCCTTTGAGGTATGTTTTCTGAGAAACCTTTGAGGAATCGTCATAATATGAGTAGTAGCCCCTGATACACTGTCCGGCGACAGAGAGAGCCGGGCAGGGGATCAAATCCTCTGCTTTTGCAGGAGCCTTTGTTAATGATGTATACCCCTTTGTGTGAAACAGGCGTCTGCAGAGAAGACGACCGCTCATAATGTGGAAGTGTGTAGACTGAAGCAGAGCCTGGAACGGGCCGAGGAGGAACTTGGCCATGTGAAGAAGCAATTGGAGGACAAACAAGGTATGTTGAAACATTGTCTTGAATTTGGCACGAATGAGTAATTGTGCCTAGTGAAAAGTATTTGTATTGTATGCTCTAGGAGCGAGTGCTGAATATGAGGCACTGAAGAAGGCTATGGCTGATGCCAACAAGAAGGCTGCCGCCGAACAGGTGCTTCGTGAGAAACACGAGGCCAGGGTCATCGCAGCTGAGCGAGAGCTCCAGGAGGCTGTGAAGAAAAGCGAGGGCTTGGAGCAGAGTCTAGTAGGGAAAGAATCCAAACTTGCCCAAGCTCTCCAAGCCGCGAAAGATGCTCGGGAAGAAGCCCGAGGTGCCATGCAGGACATTCAGGAGGCCCGGAAAGTTGCGGCTGGTAAGGCCTTTTGTATTCATGGCCATTTTTACATGATAGTGGGAAGAACTCTAAGCGACAAGCTGAATTCTTGTTTTTCCAGGGGCGTTTGTAGATCTGCCTCGCAACATATCAGATGCCGCCCAATTCTACCGGATCGAGGAGAACAAGTCTGCGGAGAGGAATTTCTGGTCGCAGTATTTGGTGCCGAACTATCTGGTGCCCTTTATCGATCAGCTGAAGCAGCTGGTCCAACTGCACCAGGCGGCCGAACTAGCCATGAAGGACTTGATTGTCCGGCTGTGGCCCGCGGAGCCAATTCCAAGCAGTTACTTCAGACTCGTCAAGCGGATTGTGGGCGCCTGTCCTCGGCTTGATGCTGTTAAGCGATTGGTCTGTATAGAGGGTGCGTGCATGGCGTTTGCCTGTGCAAAGGTGCATTGGGGGAAGCTTAACGCGGAGAAGCTGATGACTGAGGGGCCGCCAGAGGGTAAGGGGCACTGCAAGCCCGAGTTATACTATGAAGGTGTACTGGAGGGAGCCCGCCTTGTGGCGGATAAGTGTACCAAAGACATTATATTTCCCTGAGGGCATTCATGCCGTTATTTGTAATATCGGATAATGGCACTTTTATTATTTATTCCTATTTTTTTTGAACATTTGTTCTTCCTGTGCGGCTGTTTAGTGTATGTAAATCCTGAGAGTTGGCCAGTCGTCGACTTCTGCCCCCACAAAAGAAATACGGGGGTGTTCGGGACATACCTGAACACTCTTTATCCCATGGCTGGGTCCTTTTAAGGAGGTGTTCCTTACCACGAACCAGGCAATCGGACTATAGGGCTTTACCACTCTCACTTAGCCATAGGAATTTGAGTATGGTCGGCGCAGCCCCTAGTGTTTGGAAGGCCGAACTAGGGGCTCTATTGGCGCATGATCGGAAGACCAATCCGTCACACTCTGCATTAATATTGGCGTTATGCAGAATAAATCTTTAAGGATTTTACAACCTCTCGAACAGCTGACCAGCTCTCGCTGTATCATGACAGTCAGTTTTCGGCTTTCTCTACTGAGGTGCTCGTCCGGCAGAACCGGGATACAATCCCAGTAGTTCTCCCAGCGCTACCTTAGCCGATGGGGCGGAAGTAAGGTACCAAAACATGGGAGCCGGGCAAACCCAACCAATGACCCAAGACATGATTCGGAGCTGATGCATATAGTGCTATAAGTTTGGGGTGCCGAGTGACCAAAAAGGTGGTCGGACTTTATAGCCGTACTGTGAAGCCCTTGGCATAATCAGGCGTCGTGGCTGCCCTTTTTTACAAAGAGGCGTCAATGAGAAACCACGGCCGGTAAGTGTTATTTAAGTCTACGCATTGTAGTAGGATGATATGTCTATGCATATGAGTATGATTTATGATTATGAAAAGAGGTGTTTTTGGCGGAACCTGTGATGGCCGGACTGGAGGGGGCTGTGAGTGGATCTGAAGTGCATTCGGACTGTCTTCTTTGGGGGGGTTCACATGCATGTTCCTCCCCTTGTGTGTCCGGGCCGATTCCACGTCGCCAATCCTGTTCTGCGTCAAAGTTAGTTTGTAAAGCCAAATACTTGGAGGCAGCTGAACGTCCTCTTGTGGTTGGTCCGAGGGTTCCTGATTGGACCCTGGTTAACCCAGTCTTTATACTATGAAGTAGCGCGGACTCCTCAGTTGGTGTCCGGTTATATCAAAATTTTGATAGGCATGCACGACTCGCTACTCCGGTAGCTGTATATTTCCGCTCTAAGGGCGGGGTTCGGCCTTGCCCATAGGTGTGATTATATCACACGATGTTGGCCTAATGGTTTACCACGTGGAATCTAGTCAACGTGGTTCATCCCGTTAGCATATGGTAAATTACCGTAAGAGGGGAATGTGCCGAAGAATTATTCTTTGGCGTGGCATTTTTTGGTGATCCGAAGACAACCGTTAGAGTGGTGGGCCAATAAAACTTGGCCTTTGCACCTGGCATCTTTTAGAAGATGTTATTTGTGGTTTCATACCCGCGGGGGCTTTATGTGTTATGGAGCCCCCGGACTACTAGGTCTAGAGGTACTGCAATTGAATTGCTGTGGTTGATGTTGTCCGGACGGTTGTATGTGATCGGGGGAGATCGGCCGTACTTTTATGATCTGGAGGATCTTTTGACTTTGCCGTTGTTGGACTCCTCCCCTCATTGTTTCCGGCACACGACCGGCCGCTTTGCTTTGAGGACCCGACATTCTCTATTGGTGTGCTTGGCCGTCCTCCTAGGAGTACCATGAACTTCACATGGTTGATCGAGTATGTCGCTCGGGCCGTATAGGCTTGAGCTGTTCTTTGTCCGCTGACCGGACTGGGAGTTGCTGGATTTGGCACCAACTTCCCTGACTTGACATTTATGACAATTGCGCCGAGGCTTGAGGATGCCTCTTCGTGTATCCTTCATATTGTCTTGGACCGTTGTGGTGTGTTGACGTTGGGGTATGTGCCTTGGGTTCTCCTGCTTAGGTTGGGGTAGCGAATTATGCCGTGTGTGCCGTTTGTCGGGGCGGTCGAGTTTGTATTTTTCGGTGGCCAGGACCTTGGTCCATCTGTCCACGAGCAAATCTTGGTCGGCTTTGAGCTGCTGTTGCTTCCTTTGCAGACTCCTTGCCGTGGCCATGAGTCGTCGCTTGAAGCGAACTTGCTCCACTAGATCCTCAGGCACACCGCGTTCGGAATTGCCGAGGATAATCTCGTCTTCGGAGGGGGCATGTAGTTGTCCTCCTCCGGATATCCGTCCGTCGCCTGTTCGGCCTGCTCGAAGGCAGGCTGGTCGAGGTTGTATTCCTCTTCGGCACCATCCGGATTGTTTTCATCTCCTGGGCCGGTATTGCTATGGCGGGACTTGGAGCGGCGCCGACAACGCCCATGCTTTGTTTTCCTCCCTGAGGGGTTATCCTCCATTGCCTCATCGCCATTGGTTTCCTTCGAAGTGTCCACCATATATATATCGTATGAGGAGGTGGATGTCCACCGCCCTGTGAGTAGTGGTTCATGTACTTCTCCTGCATCGTCGTCCATACCGTCGATGTCTTCGGAGTCGAAGTCAAGCACGTCGGTTAGATCATTGACCGTGGCAATGAAGTGGGTGGTGGGTGGGCAGCGAATTCCTTCGTCGCCTGCTTCCCATTCGAGCCGGACATAGTTCGGCCAAGAGCCTCCTGACAAAGAGAGAGACTTTAATGAGTTCAGCATGTCACCAAAGGGCGAGTGCTGGAAGATATCCGTAGCGGTAAACTCCATTACCGGAGCCCAACCAGGCTCGGCGGGCTCGGGAGCGCGCGGACTGGAACCTACAACCGGACACGAGTTCGGGGGTCCGAAGTCACAGGCTTCCTTAGAAGTGAGGCCTATGTTCGGCTCTACCGCCAATGAGTGTGCGGCCTGCGGGGCAGGGTCCATCCACCCGTCCTTGGGCCACGCAGTCTGCTCCAGATTTAGGTCCGGGACTTCTACAGGGGTAATATCCCGAGCACTGTCCGACAGCAGGTCTAGGCCGTGCTCATCGTGACTGCTCGGCACTCCTGGCACATGCCCGATTCCGTCGAAGATCAAGTCTCTGCGGATATCGGTCGTGTAGTTCAGGTTTCTGAACCTGACCTGGTGGCCAGGGGCGTAGCTGTCGATCTGCTCCAGATGGCCAAGCGAATTAGCCCGCAGTGTGAAGCCGTCGAACACGAAGATCTGTCCGGGGAGAAAAGTCTCGCCCTGGATCGTGTTGTTGACAATTGAAGGCGCCATCAAGCCTTGCAGCGACGACACAGAGGAACTCTCAATGAAAGCACCAATGTCGGTGTCAAAACTGGCGGATCTCGGGTAGGGGGTCCCGATTTGTGCGTCTTATGCTGATGGTAATAGGAAGCAAGGGACACAATGTTTACCCAGGTTCGGGCCCTCTCGATGGAGGTAAAACCTTACTTCCTGCTTGATTAGTATTGACGATATGAGTAGTACAAGAGTAGATCTACCATGAGATCGTGGAGGCTAAACCCTAGAAGCTAGCCTATGATGATTATGATTGTAGTTGTGATCGGCCTTCTAAGGACCAACCTCTCCAATTTATATAGACACCGAAGAGAGCTAGGGTTTACATGGAGTCGGTTACAAGGAAGGAAATACAATATCCGGATCGCCAAAGTTGTCTCCCACGCAAAGGAGAGTCCCATCCGGACACGGGACGGAGTCTTGAGCCTTGTATCTTCACGCTCCAATAGTCCAGACGATGTATATAGTCCGGCTGTCCGGATACCCCCTAATCCAGGACTCCCTCACTCCCAACCGACATAATAAAGGGGTTGTCAATCCCTTCATGGCCACTTGCAAAAGTGAGATCTGATAGAGATAATAAGATAAGATAAATATATTTTTGGTATTTTATAATATAGATGTGAAAAGTAAAGATGCAAATAAAAGTAGATCGAAAGCTTATATGATAAAAGATAGACCCGGGGGCCATAGGTTTCACTAGTGGCTTCTCTCAAGATAGCATAAGTATTACGGTGGGTGAACAAATTACTGTCGAGCAATTGATAGAAAAAATAATAATTATGAGATTATCTAGGCATGATCATGTATGTAGGCATCACGTC
>NC_041393.1:372074268-372081326 GCF_002162155.2 Triticum dicoccoides
CCTTTTTTTCTTCTTTTGGCCTTTCTTTTTTTTCTTTTTGGGCAATGCTCTAATAATGATGATCATCACACTTCTATATATTAGAACATATGAATTACAACTCGAAACAAGAACAAGATATGACTCTATATGAATGCCTCTGGCGGTGTACCGAGATGGTGCAATGAATCAAGAGTGACATGTATGAAAAATTATGCATGGTGGCTTTGCCACAAATACGATGTCAACTACATGATCATGCAATGGCAATATGACAATAGTAAAGTATGTCATGATGATGATGAACGGAACGGTGGAAAGTTGCATGGCAATATATCTCGGAATGGCTATGGAAATGCCATAATAGGTAGGTATGGTGGCTGTTTTGAGGAAGATATAAGGAGGTTTATGTGTGATAGAGCATATCGTATCACGAGGTTTGGACGCACCGGCGAAGTTTGCACCAACTCTCAAGGTGAGAAAGGGCAATGCACGGTACCGAAGAGGCTAGCAATGGTGGAAAGGTAAAAGTGCGTATAATCGATGGACTCAACATTAGTCAAAAGAACTCATATACTTATTGCAAAAATTTAGAAGTCCTCAAAAATCAAGAACTACGCACATGCTCCTAGAGGGATATACTGGTAGGAAAAGACCATCGCCCGTCCCCGACCGCCACTCATAAGGATGCACAATCCAAGGACACTTCATGTTTCAAATTTGTTACACAACTTTAACCATACGTGCATGCTAGGGACTTGCTTACTTCAACACAAGCATTCTTTAAATTCATAATCACCCAACTAGCATGACTTTAATATCACTACCTCCATATCACAAAACAATTATCAAGTATCAAATTGATCATAGCATCCAATTCACTTCCTATGATAGTTTTTATTATACCCAACTTGGATGCCTACCATTCTAGGACCAATTTTATAACCATAGAAAATACCATGCTGTTCTAAAAGACTCTCAAAATAATATAAGTGAAGCATGATAGACTAGCAATTTCTACAAAATTAATCCACCGCCGTGCTCTAAAAGATATAAGTGAAGCACTAGACACTACAAAAAAAGACACATCCATGACATTTTGGGCCGAATGAATTTTTTTCTGTCATACATATGACACTTCTATGATGATAATTGTGACAAAACCCGGTATCATCATAGATGTGGTGGGATCCTACTTCTATGATAAAAAATCATGATAGAAAATGGGCTTTTCGTCCTGGGCGGGCCGGAGACGCAGCTGCATGACATTCTTTGGGCCGTCCATGATGGAAAAAACCGTGGTAGAAGCGAGGGCGAGGAAAATTTCAGGGAGTTGCCGGTTATGGTGGGAGGTCGGGGGCCGAGCGGTGCACGTTTCTCTCATACACGTACGCGCGTGTGTGCGAGGTGTTGGCTCTAACTGAACCCGAGCGAGGCGTTGGGCTCTAACTGAACCCGAGCGATTGCACTGTAGGCTACGCGTTACTGAACCCGAGCAATCGATCGATGGCTGTTAACTGAACCCGATCGAACGATTCCTTTGCTATTGCTGCTAACTGAAGCCGATTGATTGGATGAACAATGGACATTGCGGGGAGGGGGGGAGGTTGGATGAACAGTGAGCGGTGGCGTTGCCTCTGGATGAACAGAACCCCGTGGTGTGGAGGGCTGGACGAACAGTAGACGATGGAGGGGTGCCCGTGGAGGGGTGGTTGAACAGGACCCCGTGGTGTGGAGGGCTGGATGAACAGTAGATGGTGAAGGGGTGGTTGAGCAGTAGCCGGTGGAGTAGTGCGCGGTGGAGGCTGGATGAACAGGAGCCCGTGGAGGCTGGAGGAGGTCGACGGTGGAGATGAACAGTATCCCGTGGAGTCCTGTTTTGCGGTACGCCACAGCCCTCCCGATGAACATGACCCCCGTTTCGACCGTAGGAGGTCCGTTTTGCGGTACGTCACACCCCTCCCGATCAATAGGACCCCCGTTTTGATTGTAGGAGGTCCGTTTCCTCCGTTTTGCGGTACGCCACACCCCTCCCGATCAACAGGACCCCGTTCCGAACGTAGGAGGTCCGTTTCCTCCGTTCTGCGGTACGCCAGGCCTCATTTCCATCACCTGTTCCGTCCAAGCCCTCTCGATGAACACGACCACACATTCTGTTCCGACCCAGCCGGTTGGCTCCCACGCGTTCTGTTGCCTCCCCATGAACACGACGCATTCCGCTGCCTCCCCATGAGCACGGCGCACTCCGTTGCCTCCCCATGAACACGACGACGACGATGTTTCTCCATTCCGACCCAGCCATGTACACGAGCCCTGGCCGTACGTATGCGCGAGTAGGTGTTCGAGACCCCACCCATATGTACGTACATGGCCGTATTTTCTTTCTTGCACCCTGGCCGCTGCACGTACGTGTACATGCTACGTGCGTGCCTCTACTACGACACGTGCGCTCCTCTACATCCACCAGTATATATGTACGTACACGTTCGCGAGCAGAATGACAACGCTACGCACGCTTCGACGTGGGTCCCGACTGTCAGGCACTTCCTTGTGTTCGAAGATGTAGCTGGTGGGTCCCAGCAGTCAGGGGGGCAAATCGTTTTTTTTTGCCCGGACGCACTTCCTTGCATGCGAAGGTGTAGCTGGTGGGTCCCAGCAGTCAGGGGGGAAACGTTTTTTTTGCGAAATACGATGGCCCGTCCGGTGGGGTCCCAGCTGTCAGGTGGAGGAATAATTATTTTGCACGTAATAAGGAGGCACTTCCTTGCGGCCGCCATGGACCCAGTTGTCAGCCTCTCCACGCACAGTACTCTTCCGATGGAAGTCGGTCGTTGACCACATTGACCACGCCACGCCGAGAGCACCACGGCGATGAACGACGGTGAGGCCTAGGAAGGGGACGACGCGGAGCCGGGGAAGACGCAGCAGTGGATGCCCATGGGAAGAGGAGTACGAGGGTTCACTGGTTCGGCTGTAGTGTGAGGCTGCCGTCGCCGCAGAATAACAGGGGGTGTGGGTGAGTAGAGGGATAGCTTGGCTAGCGGTGGGAGTAGTAGGCGGCGGTGAGGCCTCCGCGGTATCATAGCCGGCCACGGGAGGCAGGAGCATGCGACACGACCGGCGCTGCTTTGGGCGGCTGGAGAACGAAGACCAGAGGTTGAAGAAGCACTACGGTCGTTGGATGGACATCGTACGGTCACTGGAGTATTGACTAAGTTCACAAAGCCCTCCGTCCTCGTCAACTTAGTAGGCCCACAAGTCAGCCTACCACTATACTGGGTCCCAGCTAGCAGGGGGAGTATTCAATTTTTTGCGTAATAAGGAGGCACTTCCTTGCGTGCGAAGATATAGCTGGTGGGTCCAAGCTGTCAGTGGCGGTAACGTTTTTTTCGCGAAATACAGAGGCCCTTTCGGTGGGTCCCAGATGTCAGGTGGAGGAATCATTATTTTGCGCGTAATAAGGAGGCATTTCCTTGCGTGCGGCCGTGGACCCAGCTGTCAGCCTCTCCACGTACAGTCCACTTTAGATGCATGTCGGTCGTTGACCATGTTGACCAGGCCGCGCCGAGAGAAGCAGGGCGGTGGACGACGGCGAGTCCTAGGAAGGGAACGACACGGAGGCAGGGAAGACTTGGCAGTTGTTGCCCACACGAAGGGGAGTATGACTGTACGAGGGTTTACTGGTTCGTCTGCCGTCGCCGGAGAATAACAGCAGGTGTGGGTGAGTAGAGGGATGGCTAGGCCAGCGATGCGAGTACGATGGGGCGGTGAGGCCTGCGCGGCAGCACAGCCGACCGCGGGGAGGAGGGAGCAGGTAGTCCAGCCGGTGCATGTTTGAGCTGGAGCAGGAAGAGCAGAGATTGAAGAAGCACGACGGCCGTTGGATGGACATCCAACAGTCACTGCTTGTGCGTCAACCTTTTTTTTTATGAAAGCCTCAAATCTGTGGAAAACAGCATACATCCCATCTGCCATTATTTCTAATAATTTACAGCCCATTTGCTAATTCTAAGGTTTTTTTAGCCCATATTCTTTTTGTTAGCATTACAGCCCATATTGTGGCCACTGTTAAAAAATTATATGAAATTTTGCATATTTCGGTGCGGTCCGAACTGTTTTTAATCCCGAAATTTCGACTCACATTCGAACTGATTTTAAAAATAAATGTATATCAATATAAAATCCAATAAATTCTCCATGCATAAAAATTAATGTAATTTAAAATCTCGAAATGAAAAAATGATATTTAAAACTAATTGTCGGTTTGATGTGTTTTAAAAATGTACAACCACCGATGGGCCATTTTCTCAGTCAACCGAATGAAGCTCTCCTCGCCTTGAAAGATTTGCAGCCGAACAGGCCTGACAAAGCGACTTACTTGGCAAATCACAAAAAACTGGGTTGTGACCGTGGACCCAGCTGTCAGCCTCTCCACGTACAGTACTCTTCCGATGGAAGTCGTTCCTTGACCACGTTGACCACGCCACGCGGAAAGCACCACGGCGGTGGACGACGACGAGGCCTAGGAAGGGGACGACACAGAGCCGGGGAAGACGCGGCAGTGGATGCCCACGCGGAGAGGAGTACGAGGGTTCTCTGGTTTGGCTGCGGCGTGAGACTGCCGTCGCCGCAGAATAACAGGGGGTGTGGGTGAGTAGAGGGATACCCTGGACCAGCGGTGGGAGTAGTAGGGGGCGGTGAGGCCTTCGCGGCATCACAGACGACCACGAGAGGCAGGAGCTCGCGGCACGACCGGTGCTGCTTTGGGCGGCTGGAGCAAGAAGACCAGAGGTTGAAGAAGCACTATGGCCGTTGGATGGACATCGTACGGTCACTGGAGCTAGAATCGTTCATATTGACTAAGTTGACAAAGCCCTCCGTCCTCGTCAACTTAGTAGGCCCACAAGTCAGCCACCCACTATGGTGGGTCCCAGCTAGCAGGGGGTATTCATTTTTTGGTGCGTAATAAGGAGGCATTTCCTTGCGTGCGAAGATATAGCTGGTGGGTCCGACCTGTCAGCGGGGGAAACATTTTTTTCGCGAAATACATAAGCCCTTCCCACGTACAGTGCACGTACAATGCGTAATAAGGAGGAACTTTCCTTGCGTGCGACCATGGACCTCGTGGGTCCCAGCCGTCAGGCTCTCCACGTACAGTCCTCTTCCGATGACTCTCGTATGTTGACCACACCGCGCCGAGCGCACCGAGGCGATGGACGACGGCAAGGCCCCATACTGGAACGACCCGGAGATGGGGAAGACGCGACAGTGGATTCGCAGACGGAGAGGAGTGGGAAACTTGACTGGTTCGGGTGCGGGGTGGGCCTATACTCGGCAGAGAATAATAGGAGGTGCGGAGTGGAGGGATGGCCTGGCCGTCGGCGGGGTAGCGTTTCGTTGAGGAGCGCAAAACAACACCGCTGGACGCCGAAGGCTGGAGCAAGCGGTTCCGGCAGCGTTTGGGGAAGAATACAAGAGATTGAAGAAGAATGCGGCCGTTGGATGTAAATCCAACGCCTTCTTAGGCTTCGACCTACTGGCCCACATGTCAGCCAGTCCAGTTGTTTTATTAGTTCATTTGGTGGGCTGGGTGAAACAATGATGTAGCATCTATGCAACCCGTTTAAATCCCATTTGCATTTTTCTTGAAATCCGTGGACTTGCTGGGATGGGTGAAAATATCATGTTGGGATAGACGGAGAAATGTTATAAAAACATAAACACATGATTGCACATCAGTAAAATCTTTGCAAGCTTATGTACGCAATCACTAGGAGTTAACTTGTCAAGTTATATATAAACAATTATCTATTATTATATAATTAAAACAAGAGTCAAACAAGCCATCACGTTTGTCCACATAAGCTAATCTTATTTACACCGTTTGATTAGAATAACAACGGCTGAGATTTTTAGTTTCTTACGTAACATGTAAAAATATAAGTACCAGCAATATTGAACTTCTACGTTGTCACGTTAGATGCATATATACGTAAAAGCATAACGTTACGCAAAAGCATAACGTACGTGGACGAAAAGGCATACATTGATCCGGATGTAAAATTGCATAGGAAAGAGTGTAAAGGAAAGACATGTTATGACTCAGATGTGATGAGTCGAGAATAAAAAGTCATTCATGACCATGGAGGCAAACATGCATGTATAGGAATAAACAACCCGTTCTTTATTTACCAATAAACAATTCTTTTAGTTACAATCGGAATCAGATATGGAACTGTACTAATCCTTCTTTTCAGAAAAAAGAGAACCAAAGTAATCTAATCATTGGTTGAGGATGTGAACTTGCGGGGAGAAGGGAGATTCCAAAAGACTGCTTTGAAGTCTTCGCCTGATTGACACATGGGTTTCACACATGCGAAGTACAATTTGATCAATTATTTTCTACTTGATTTTCATATGGCCTGATTGATTTCTTGCAACCATAGGCATCTACACACACAATTACACAAGGACGTCGTACACATGAAGGAGAGAGAAACTCCCAATGCATGCGAAGAAACATGATGGCTTTGAACACACAAGCGCCGCTCGCACGCCGGGTAGATCGAAAGCAAGACTGCAGCCTATCCAATATGCTTTCCATCATGCCATAGGATCAAAAACACGATGCATCCAGTACGCTCCTACGACATTTTGGCACCCAGCTAGCATCAAAAGAAGGCAGACAACAAGTCATCAAATTTAATTAGGTAATAACTTTGCTGACTCCATGTGTGTTTAGATGTTTCCATCTGATGAGCAAGTCTTGATTTCCAATCTCCTGCAAAAAAATCTAAATTTCTAATAAACTTTCATACATACACTGTCGATAAAATGTAAATACTTCTTAAGATATTTTTGAAGGCAACAACAATTTGAGGTTCAAGAAGGAACCGATCCATGACATCCATCAATGTTAACAAAACAATTTGCACTGCTGTATATTTATAATGATTCTAATCAAAATTTAAGTTTACTCGCATCAAAATCAAGCTGAAGCAAAGATCAATTATTCTTATTACTCCAAATATGCATAGGCACTCGGCAGAAAGAACTTAACAAAAATGATTGGGATAGAT
>NC_041393.1:372082162-372090355 GCF_002162155.2 Triticum dicoccoides
AATTAAAATTGAAAAATTAGTGCCTTTTTGCTAGGACATGGTAACTACAAATAAGAGAACACTTTACAATGCTATGGTGGAATTATAAGGAATAATATGCATTAGGAATGATTCTTATCATCAACACTTACATTTGGTAGGAGGGCAACAACTCATAGGCCGCCTGCACACGCTGCTCACATTTTGCTGCTATTTATTTATCGCGCGATCTCATCATATGACTCTGCCTCTGTTACCCCATACCTCTTAAGGACCATAGACACAATGCCCCCTTTATCATTTGCCTCAGATTCAACCATTCTCCATCAGCCAACCATTATTTTCTGCCATACCCCGCCCTGGCATTGATGACCCGGCACCAACAAGCTTAAACCCAGTAGGATGATTTTGTCCAGGAAATTCAGGAATCAGTACTCCATACTCTGTGAGACCCCTCACTGCTCATTGGATGAGAAATCTGAAGAAACCCAAAGATTATGCACCAAATTAAAATGTGGGACAAGACTTATGTTGAGATTCAATCTCAAAAATTAATAATCTCAGCTTCGTCAAACAAAATTATGCTATAAACTGTGCCTGATGACAGGCTTCGGATCTTGTAACTGAACCAGAAAGTTGAGAAGCTAAAGGCACATATAATCCTCTAAGATTAACTACTACATTTGTAATTTTCTTCACTGATTGATCCTACATGCTGCCGAAGTGTTCAAGAAACAATATTTTAAGTTGGGTAGAATGTCCACTGAAGAAAATAATGTAAGCTCTAACCCCTACAAAATCGGAAGGGAGATCAATGAAAATTGAAATAATAACTCTAAGATCCACATTCCCTAAATAATCCATACAAAAACAATTATGTACGAGGAAATGTACTAATTAAATTATAGTTACACTACATACTTAGTGGTTCATTGTAACAACAGACGCTTCAGAAATCAAAGTTTAAAACTAGCACGTTACCTTTGAAATACATTCACAAAGCAACTAAATAAATCAGCTTATAACACGCATATATACTGCCAAGAGGAGAATGGAGAAAACGATGAGAGAATATGAAGGGATTAATACATGTCTCCTAGCCAACAACCCATACGTGTTATATGTAGGTGACATGTACAGGATATTTCACTAATGATATGAACCGGCAGTTTTCTAGGTGATAAAAATGGGCCTGCATCACGACCCTAGGGCCTATACCAGCCCATTAGGATTGATACATGGTTTACACAGAGTTGGGTTCAATTTCCTTTTTCTAATACCTTGATCGACAAGAATACGATTTCTACTCGGTATCAATGAGATATGCAAATTGGATTCTGTTGTGCTACTCCCTGTGTAACTTACTATAAGACGTTTTTGGACAATGTCAGTGTCAAAAAAATGTATTATATTAAGTTACCAAGGGAGTATTAAATTGTCTGCAAACGACTAAGCATTCGGATAGTCACCCCGTCCAACACTGCATCAACACTTTTAGTCATAGTTCAGGAAAACTTTGCATCTCAAGCACATCAAGGAACAGTAATTAACACACTGTATCGCATAGAAATATAGAACATCGAGGAACAGTAATTAACACAGTGTATCACACAGAAATATATCACATCAACCACACAAGCCAGTCTTCAGTCAAATATTACTTCATTCAGTTCAAAAGCAAGCCAATAAGTAAGGGGTCGAAGACACCAAATCTTTTAATTTATACTTGATGAAGTACAAATGATGTGGGAACTTACAAATACAAAGAGATTCATACCTATTGCTCTTCCTCAGGCTAGGACGAAAAAGAAACAACAAGCCTTTCAATGCAGCGCCAAAGTTCTCTGTCCCGGCACCCGTCACCTGCCCGGTGACCAGCATCCGCCTTTCCAGATTAGTGACGCGAGATGCGGCCTCGCTGGTGCCGGCGCAACATCAGTAGCTCGAACGCGCGGCCCACACCTCAGTCAGAGCTGGCCTCCAGACTATGCACTTACAAGCATCCTACTCGATTTGGTACAACCAGCTTGGAAGATGAGGACGCACGAGTTCGTCCAGGAAATCTGTTAACCAGTGCGCCCTCTGTCAGCTGCGTCACCGCCTGCTTCGCGCCACCAACCTCCAGCGCCGTCGCCACGGCCGCTACCCGCTATCCGCCGTACATGACGAGCTTGAGCAGCTTGCCGCGTTATTCAGTGCTCTCCCTTGCCCAACCCATGGCCGCGCTTATCCAAATCACAGCCGGTAGAGAGAACGGAAGAGAAAGGGGAGTTTGGTTGTCTCCGTGATTCCAGTCAAACGATAGTTTTTTTATTCCTGCTTTTTACTATGGTAGCAAACTGAATGATGTAAAAACATTTATAGGAGTATAACCAAAGGAAGATAAAAAATAGTAGCTACAGAGAAGGTGAAGACACAAAAAAGTGAAATGTACGACCAATGGTAACTCACACAATAGTGTACATTCATTTTCTAAATAAAACTATATACAAACGTAGCCATCCAAAGGCACATTTCTTCAAAAGAGTTTGATCAAATGGATACAAAAAAATCATATGGTGAAAAATATGTTAGAGTTTTTTGCCGCCAAAACACAAATGAAATACCTTCAATCCTGTGAAAGAAAATAAATTGTTATGAATGATTCTTATATGTAAAACATTGTACAATGTACAACAAACCTCATAGAACCTTGAATGAATAAAAAAATACTAATACCAATCTATGGGAATAAGTGAAATACAAAAATAATATGAAGTTAAAAGAATATGCATATACATGGGTTTATTATACAATAATTATAAACTTCTGTACGGGGTTAAAAAATCAAATACCTAAACCAAAATATCAAAAGGCAAATGACTCATTGCAAATATAAACATACCAAATGCTAGCCGCGCAATTGCGCGGGTGCACCCTCTAGTTATTATTATTTTGTAAGCACTTTAAACTTACGAAATAAAATATCATTTTAATTTGATGAGTTAATAGTACGTGGGGTATTATTATTTTTTAGGCTAGACGTGGGACAGTTGAGTTGGTTCTAGGGGAAAGTACTGGGAGAAAACTCAGTTTACATCGAAAAAGAAAGTAGGAGAAAATTCAGAGACCTGCTGGGTCCACCTGAGGAGGGGAATATGTTGGGAGGAAGGAGATTCAAAGCACGGCAGCCGAGTGAACTAATTTTTTTTGTGGACAAGTGAACTAGTTTACATACATAAGCAAATAGCCACTAAAAAAAGCAATCAGGTTAATGGGTTCTTAAAAGAGATATTTTGGACAAAACAGATAATTACGACACATAGGCTAATGCATGAAACACTCAGATGATAAAGGTGCTTATAAACAGATAAAGTACAACATCTAGACCTTCCTAGCACGCTTGATCATGACGCTGCGGCTGTCCGTATACTCATCGGTTACGGGAAGCAGACACGCCCTCATGTCCAAGATCTGCCTATACATGTTGTAGCATGCATATGCGTCCTTGGCCGCGTAGGTTATGTAGGCTAGATTCAGAGGTACCTCCCACGTGTTCAGGTCGTCTTCTTTCATGTTGGCGTATCAGGGGTCGATGATGGTCTCAGCGAGGTCAACCACAGAGTCCTTCTCCTGCCCGTTGCTGATGATCTTGTATTGCTTCTGGATGTCGACAAGCTTGTTGCACTAGATGACCGAATCATTGCGTTCTTCCTTCTCTCCACTGTAGCGAAGGTGCAGTCGGTGTTGCCGATGAAACGGACGAATGCTCCAGAACCTGGTGCAGCCATAGGACTGAGGCAAGGCAGAGCTTCACCGAGTCCGTATCGTTGGTGTACATCACATTCAACTTGGTGCAGCCATAGGACTGAACAGCGAACTCAAAGGGGAACTCCTTGCTGAAGTCCATACCAGCAGGCTCACCCCTCGGATCGCCATTGGAGTCTCTTCTTGTGAACGAGTGTGTAGGCGGCGGCAGCAGTTCGTTTTTCAGCTCTTGGGGAACTGGATTCAATAGTAAGCTGAGTGTGTACATGCGACAACAGTTACTACCCCTCCCTCGTCCACTGCACGCCCGGCAGAAGATGCACCCTCGGCGCATTCAAACGCCTCCATTAAGAAACCTACTTCGGCCACACGTCAGTTCACGAGCGGGTCTGTATTGGTACTGTAATAACAGGAGTTAGTGGTCACTTTACTTAAATTTAATTAGCTTTAATAGAAATTTGTACTTAAAACAAGCAATGCATTCGCTCGTTCTATCAGTGCCACAGGATCAACATGCACAACAATTAGAATTATTATTCTCAGGACGCACACGATCAGCACATTTGTCGCACTTTCACAAAGATAATACTACCAAGTTTGAACTGTTTGTTATGGTTGTTGTCCTCTGCATCATCATGCCGTGTTTCTCAGCTTGCAAGATTCAGAACCAACAAATAAGATCCAAATAATAAGTACAAGAAAGATGCCTACACATCTCATTGATTCCCAGCTTGCAAGATTCAGAACCAAAAAAATAAGATCCAAATAATAAGTACAACAAAGATGCCTACACATCTCATTGATTCCCAGCTTGCAAGATTCAGAACTAACAAACAAGATTCAAATAATAAGTACAACAAAGATGCCTACACATCTCACTGATTCCCAGCTTGCAAGATTCAGAACCAACCCATTAGAGCCTTTTGATAAAGTGAATATCGGGATTAAATCCATCTTGGCTAGCAATGTCATACAATCGAAGAACTTGGCGAATGGTCTTGACCGTCACAACATCTGTAGTTGAGTATTCCTGTTTGCACAACACAAACAAGGAGACAGGAGAGCATGATTTCACTTTAATAGCGGCCTCCTTGAACTCAACCTCCAGCTCTACATGGATGAGGTCTGCCTGGAGTTCCATGATTCAATTCATGCGCCTTTTTCTGCAGTTCACCTGAACTGAAACAAAGATTGCATCATTCAGCTAGCAAGAAGTACTTGCTCTTGTGAGCTGGCAGGTTCTTCTTTAGTAGTTGCACTAAAATTGAGGAACATTAAGGTTGGCTGTCCGGCTCATGTAAGGTGCAACTATAATTTTCTTATCTTTTTGTGCAGTTCCACTAAAATAAAGTGCCATTGTGGTGACAGTGATGGCTCCATCTTGCAAAGGCTAATAAAATGTTGCACGAGATTACTAGCAGAACTTGACGGAGATTTTGGAAACTCCAATCACCATTTTGTGCAGTTCCACCAAAATTGAGAGATGTTGCCCACGTGACATTTTAGTTGAACTACACAAGACACTCATTCAAAAAATGTGTTTTGTGCAGTTCACCAAAAGGTCACAATAGCAACAAGGTGAAATGGATATCCCTATTTGCACAAAAAGATAGAAAGTAAACAGTTGCTGGTCAATAAGAATATACGAAACATATATAAAATGAAAAGAAGCATCTTAATTATGTTCATGGCAATCACGCAAGGACAGTAGAAATTTTAAAACGTCAGCAATGCTTCATGTTACCAGAAGCATTACAATCAACAATGAGATTCCTCAAATATGCGATTACTTTAATGGTGGAATTGCTTGTTTACCAGACACAGTAAATCAACAGCAGCAAAAGAGTTGGTTTAAGGGCATGGGACCATGGGGACACCAGGACACTCAGTAGCGTAAAGGAGCAACTTACTTATCATACTGGCAAAAACAGCAGGAGTGCCATTTGTAACATAGTTTAATTGCATCTTATCACTGGAGGCATTAGATTAACAATAACACTGGTTAGACATGTCCCTTAGGTAACAGTGTAATCGCTTCGTTTTGCATGCGCCCTTACATTAACAACAGCAAAAGGTTGGTATAAGGACATGCGACAGTGGACGCATCAGCACAATGTACCTACAAGGAGGCATAAAGTGGTGATGCCGAGTTTGTTCATGCTATGTGAGGGCAGCAAACATAATCCTGGAGATCTTGTACTATGTGAGGGCAGCAAATCTAATCCTGGAGACCTTTTACTTTGTGAGGGCAGCAAATCTAATCCTGGAGACCTTTTACTCTGTGAGGGCAGCAAATCTAATCCTGGAGACCTTTTACTATGTGAGGGCAGCAAATCTAATTCTGGAGACCTTTTACTATGTGAGGGCAGCAAATCTAATCCTGAAACCTTTTACTATGCGATGGCAGCAAATCTAATCCTGGACATACTCTGTTGACTTGTCCACCAGCCACCACTTTCTATCCTTTTTTCAACCAATAATAGATCTATTCCTTATCCAGTTTGTACTGCGTTTTCCCATTATTTTCCTTTTCAACCAAGAGACCGGTTGGGTATCCGGTCTCTACTACTTTCACCATATTATTTTCTCTTTGAATCAAGTCCTAGATTCATGCTACAACTTTCCCCCCTTTCTTCGTTGTTTGAACAAAGCCCTAGATTTGAATGCATGAAGTAGCTTTACCTCTAATAATACTAAAAATTTAGGTGGCTTTGGAAGAGCTGATGGGAGTAGAAAAAGATGCACATGCAGACACGTGGGGAGCTGGGGCAGTAGAGCAAGGCCGCTTTCGAAGAACTTATACCCGAGGGTCACCGGGATGTCGGCGGCGATAGGTTGGATCTGCGGACAATACGACAGGGGAGGAAGAAGGCTCGGAGGACCTCCCGAGCCGTCGCTGTGTCGAAGAGAACGGCACGGGCAGAGGATCGGGCCCCTCCGACAGTTGTGGGTTTCCTCCCTCGGTGGCGATGACTGCGTGAACGATGCACCTTTTAGTCCTCTACACACACACCGGCTGAAGGGATCCAGACGGATCTGTGACCAGCGGTGAGCAGAGAGAAAACGTCGCGACCGTTGTCTTGTTTATATCTGGAGAGGATGAGAGAATGAAGAGAGCAACCCTAGTAAAGCAAGCGCTCAGGCCCCTGTGTCCATATATAGTGGAGTGATTATCTTTTTTCTCTCCACAACAAGCGTTTCAATTTGTGTACGTGGCATTAAAGAAACGAATCTCTCTATTTAAGGTGACTATTGTATGACTCCTACTTACTACTACCTCCGTCCTGGTTTATAGGTCCCCTTTGTAGTTTGTGGCAAATTTTGACTAAAGATTTAACTAACAAAATGTTAATGCATGTCAAGAAAAATTATCTCATTGGATTCGTATTTGAACATAGTTTTCAAAAATATAATGTTTGGTGACATGCATGAAGATTTTGTTAGTTTAATCTATGGTCAAAATTTGGCACGAAATACAATGGGGACCAATAAACCCGGACGGAGGTAGTACTAGTAGTACTACAGTATTGTTCACTTGTGCTCCCCTCCCTCGATTCATTGAACAACCCCACGGGTGAATAAACATACAACAAGTACTATATTTATATAGAACAAACAAGCTCAAACTATTTTCGCGTAGTTAAACATTGAGGGCGGGGCTTTTCTCGGGCAGTACGCGCGGCAGTTTTCGAGTAGGCGGTTTGACAGAGAGGCGAGGAGGGTGAGCGAGTGGGGCCGTGCAATTTGACGGCGCGTTACTGCTGGAAAGACTTGTGATATGACCACTCACTATAGTCATGAATTACTGGCGCTCCGACCGAGGTGATGCCCCCCTTCCGTTCCGCGCTCTAATCTGGTGCATGACACATCGACCCGGATGCTGGCTCTCCCACATGTCGGAGTAGTAAGAAGGAGCAAAGAATGATGCGGTATATACTAGTACTATACTACTCCCTCTGTTCCTAAATATAAGTCTTTGGAGAGATTTCACTATGGACCACATACGGAGAAAAATGAGTAAATCTACACATAAAATGCATCTATATACATCCGTATGTTGTCCACAGTGAAATATCTACGAAGACTTATATTTAGGATCGGAGGGAGTACTACTCAGGTCGGAGGAGTGCGAACCACGGTAGCCCAGTGAACCAGCAGTGCGAACCACGGTAGCCAGTGAACCAGCAGTAGAAAACAATGTGGTGATATGGCCATAAAAACAATGTGCTACGGTCCACATTGTAGCATGTACAGTAACACTCCTCTTTGTTTGGATCCATGAGTTAGAGCTAGTTTGGGTTGAAATAGCCTCAAATTATCGAAACAAGAGGGGTTAGTTTGAGCTAGTTTGCTCTAACCCAGCTAAAAAAACTAGCTCGGTGGAGAGGTTCTAATTGGGTTAGTTATCCTCGGGCCCACTAAAAGAGAACTAAAAAAATCTCCCCTGCCCACACCAGATCGCCCCCC
>NC_041393.1:372091724-372092633 GCF_002162155.2 Triticum dicoccoides
AGTTAGTTCAGGGTTAGAATCTAACTCTAACCTCTAACTGAGTTAGAGTTCTCCTCGTCTCAGTTCATCGCCATCATACTTTCCCCATTCCTGTGTTTTCAGTATCCTGCGAATCAAAGAGGCCCTTTTTTTGCGGGAAAAATCAAAGAGGCCCTTAGACTAGTTTAGGTCCGATCATTTTTTATAAACGTGTTATGTCCAAAATTTAATGAACGTGCTCTGGTTTCCACGAAAATAATCCGGTTTCATGTAGTAATTCATTCATTTATTTATTCTTCTACGGGGGGTTTGCATGTAATTTGTGAGGTCTAAAATGTAAAGTACTCCGGCATATGCTCCGAGTCGTGCATGCACTATGACCCAGATGCTCTATGTCCCACATGTCGGCGAATGGGAGCACGTGGAAATAGCCTAGGAGTACATATAGGAGGATAAATGCGTGAAAAAATATGTACTGTGAAGCGTAGCCGCGGTTCGAAAAGGAGACCTAAAGTGATGACAGGTATAGGTCGCACGCACCCAACTAGTGGTACTAGACATACGACTAATTTTTCCCTCAAAAAAAAGAGGCACGAGTGCTCAGTACTCCTATTCTATAAACACGAGTCCCATCTGACAACAATGTCCGTGCTACAACTAGCTCTCCTCCCTCGTTTCTCTCTTCTAATTCTAAACTCGGCCGACGCCCGGTGGGCGGGGTGGTTTGCTCAACTGCGGCCCCACCTCACAGTGAAAACGTTACCACTGGAATAAAAATGCCATATACTCCATCCGTTCATAAATATAAGCCTTTTTAGATACTATTTCAAATGGAATACAACATACAGATGTATGTAGACATAGTTTAGAGTGTAGATTCACTCATTTTGCTCCGTATGTAGTAATCACTTGCTGGAATCTTTAGAAAGA
>NC_041393.1:372093350-372106674 GCF_002162155.2 Triticum dicoccoides
GTCCAAAGATTCCAGCCACTGGAAGAAGGCCAACGTCTTTCTGTCCTCGCTTGCCTTGCAGTGGCCTATGTAAATTATTTCCTCGTATACGTGGATGTGTAGGTCGACGGTTTCTTGCATGGCGAGGCGCTGCGCGGCGAGCGCGGCCTCGAGGTGCACATTCTTTGTCGTGACCTCCGGCACCTGCAGGGCCACCAGGGCTTGAAAGAGTTCGTCACCATGGAGGCCGATGAGGGTGGCAGGCAATGAGGAGCCTGGGCGCGCGGGCTGGAGCAGTACGGCAAGGTCGTCCGCGCGACGACGGTGAACTTGCGGATGGATTTGACCATCATGTCGTCCATGCGAGAGGCGAAGCCGACGTCGGCGAGGGCTATGATGCCTGCGGTCGCCAGCACCGTCTGGAAACGCTGTGCGGTGCGGGGCCGCATGCCGGCGCCTTGGATGATTTGGCACAGCCGACTGCCGCTCGCGTCCATCGCCTCCATAGGTGCTTGTGGCTTCTGGTCACTTGGTCTTGGATTGGAGTGAGCAGTGTTGCGCAGAGACTCGGGAGTAGATGGATTGAAGTGGTGGGGCGCCTTTATTATATAAGAGTCCAAACTCTGTTGCATTCACATCGTGCTGGCTCTATTCTGCTTCTCCAATTAATTCCCTCTGCATGTAATTGAGGATGCATCATTGACCGTTCAACGTCTTGGGAACCGCTATCCTCTCCCTCCTTGGTATTCAAGCACCTATGGACCCGTCGACGACGAGGTGCCTATGGTGACTTCGTAAATTTCAAGATGATAGTGTCGTGCGTGTGTGTGTTCATAGGAGTGAGTGTATGCGCGTGTATATGAGCGCTTGCGTCTGTACTGTGTCAAAAAAACGTAAATGCGTGTCAAAAAGAGACTAGTCAGTATACTCAATATTGTGCACCTCGGAGAGGAAAACGATAGAACTAGTACGTATTTATTTATGGTGCAAATTCACTCATTTTACTCCATATGTACTCCATCTCGGTGTAGTCTAGTCACTTGTTGAAATCACTAGAAGGGCAAATACTCCTTTCTGGTTTACAGGGCTATACTAGCAAGTTGTTGTACGTACTAGTACAATAGTGGGGTCACATAGCAATTTTGTCTCATGCAAGAGCCTGGCTATATGCGTGCTTCAATGTTCGGAACTGCAACGTTCAGTTTGCGCTTGGCTCTTCGCCTCTTTGAGAAGACGAACAATGATGTTACTACTACTGCTTCTATAGTGTCGAATCCACTGCTGCATGTCCGTCCACCGCGAGCGAGACAGATAGCTTGTTGTAGAAGTACTACTAAGCAAAAGCCTGTCCTCGTTCGCGAGCAACCGCGCGCATGGGCGAGGGAGAAGGCTTGTAGTAAAATCAACCTTCTCCCCATTGTACGAGTTGACGCGACACATCATAGCACTGGCCCCACATGCTTGCCTCTAAACTTGACTGAAAGACCCGCAGTGTAGAATATATTTGCTGCAACCTCTAACATTTACCCACCACAAATTAAAATATATGTGGCCGTATGCATCGTTTAATGCAGAGGCCGGGGAGTCCCCCATTTTTGAAAAAAACAAATTAAAATATATATTCCTGTCTTGACCAGATGAGCGTGCAAACCACAATCACCAGGGTGACAGGTAGGGCCAGAAGACTATTTTAATATATTTTTTAAACTTCGAGACGGCCACATAGCATGGAGCTGACCCCAACGATTTTAAGCTTACAGGCACGGTACACGCTATCCTAGACTACTCTACACATGAAACTGCCACACAAGCGTCCGGGCTGCGCTTGGCTCTTCGCCTCTTTGGGAAGTCGAACAATGATGGAGTACTACTGCACTGGAGGAGTACTACAATACGCTTCTAGCCATCTGACACCGATTGAACTGCTGCATGTCCACCGCGTGCGGGAGGGAGAGCGTGTAGCGAAAGCTTCTCCTAGTCTTGCCAGCCACCATGCTCATGGGTGAGGAAGGGACGCTCCTGCCTTTGCATGTATGTAATACGTCTCCAACGTATCTATAATTTTTTATTGCTCCATGCTACTTTATCTACTGTTTTAGGCAATATTGGGCTTTATTATCCACTTTTATATTACTTTTGGGACTAACCTATTAACCGGAGGCCCAGCCCAGATTTGTTGTTTTATGCCTATTTCAGTGTTTCGAGGAAAAGGAATATCAGACGGAGTCAAAACGGAACGAAATCAACTGGAGAAGTTAATTTTGGAAGGAAACCAATCTGTTAGGCTTGGAGTGCACGTCAGGGGATTCCCGGGCTGCCCACGAGGGTGGGGGCGCGCCCCTCCCCCTTGGGCGCACCCCCTACCTCGTGAGCACCCCGGAGGTCCACCGACGTACCCCTTGCACCCATATATACCTACGTACCCTAAAACTTCCAGAACAGAAGATAGATCGGGAGTTCCGCCACCGCAAGCCTCTGTAGCCACCAAAAACCAATCGGGACCCTATTCCGGCACCCTGCCGGAGGGGGATCCCATCACCGGAGGCCATCTTCATCATCCTGGCGCTATCCATGATGAGGAGGGAGTAGTTCACCCTCGGGGCTGAGGGTATGTACCAGTAGCTATGTGTTTGATCTCTCTCTCTCTCTCTCGTGTTCTCTCTCGTGTTCCTCTATGGCACGATCTTGATGTATCCCGAGCTTTGCTATTGTAGTCGGATCTTATGATGTTTCTCCCCTCTACTCTCTTGTGATGAATTGAGTTTCCCCTTTGAAGTTATCTTATCGGACTGAGTCTTTTATGAACACTTGATGTATGTCTTGCCGTGATTATCTGTGGTGACAATGGGATATCATGTGCCACTTGATGTATGTTTTGGTGATCAACTTGCGGGTTTCGTGACACTTGGGAACCTATGCATAGGGGTTGGCACACATTCTTGACTCTCCGGTAGTAGCTTTGGGGCACTCTTTGAAGTACTTTTATGTTGGTTGGATGAATCTGAGACTGTGTGATGCATATCGTATAATCATGCCCACGGATACTTGAGGTGACAATGGAGTATCTAGGTGACATTAGGGTTTTGGTTGATTTGTATCTTAAGGTGTTATTCTAGTAGGAACTCTTTTATAGATCGATCCGAAAGAATAGCTTTGTGGTGGTTTCGTACCCGACCATAATCTCTACGTTTGTTCTCCGCTATTAGTGGCTTTGGAGTGACTCTTTGTTGCATGTTGAGGGCTTGTCATATGTTCTATCTATGTTATTATTGTTGAGAGAACTTACACTAGTGAAAGTATGAACCCTAGGCCTTGTTTCCTATCATTGCAATACCTTTTACGCTCACTTTTACCACTTGTTACCTTGCTGTTTTTATTATTTCAGATTACAAAAACTTATATCTACTATCTATTTTGCACTTGTATCACCACCTCTTCGCTGAACTAGTGCACCTATACAATTTACCATTGTATTGGGTGTGTTGGGGACACAAGAGACTCTTTGTTATTTGGTTGCAGGGTTGTTTGAGAGAGACCATCTTCATCCTACGCCTCCTACGGATTGATAAACCTTAGGTCATCCACTTGAGGGAAATTTGCTACTGTCCTACAAACCTGTGCACTTGCAGGCCCAACAACGTCTACAAGAAGAAGGTTGTGTAGTAAACATCAAGCAGTTTCTGGCGCCGTTGCTGGGAAGGCTAGGTAAAGGGTACTCACACTCCGTCACTAAGCTCTTTTCTGGCGAGGTGAGTGCTTGAATGTATATCTTTAGATCTTGCAATCGAATCTTTTTGTTTCTTGTTTTAGCACTAGCTTAGTTTATAAAAGAAAATTACAAAAAAATGGAGTTGAGTTTGTCTCATACACTTCACCTTTTTAATATCTTTCGTGAGTATGATGGAAAGGATAATTGTGCTCAAGTGCTTGAAGAAGAAATCTATAGAATGTTTGGTACTAAATTTTTGAATGATGAGCATGATTGCAATGTTGTTAGTATGAATTCCTTGAATATCCATGATGCTAATGATATGCAAAGCACAAGCTTGGGGAAGCTATGTTTGATGGAGATGGTATTTTTTGTCCCCCAAGCTTTGATGAGCAAATTTACTATGATGAAAGCATGCCTCCTATTTATAATGATTATTGTGATGATACGTATGCTATAAAGAAGAAGTTTGCTTATGTGAAGAGTAGTAAATTTTCTATGCTTGTAGATCATGAAAAGAATGCTTTAGGTGCTGGTTATATTGTTGAATTCATTCATGATGCTACTGAAAATTATTATGAGGGAGGAATATATGCTTGTAGGAATTGCAATAATATGAAGTTTCCTCTCTATGTGCTTAAAATCTTGAAGTTATGCTTGTTTTACCTTCCTACGCAAGTTGATTATTGTTCCCATAAGTTGTTTGCTCACAAAATCCCTATGCATAGGAAGTGGGTTAGACTTAAATGTGCTAGTCATATGCTTCATGATGCTCCCCTTATGTTTCAATTCTTATCTTTTATGTGAGCATCATTGTCATCATCATGCCTAGCTAAAAGGCATTAAAGAAAAGCGCTTGTTGGGAGACAACCCAATATTTATCCTTACTGTTTTTGTGTGTCCACATGATTATGATACTGTAGTAATCATGTTTTATAGCTTTTGTTTCAATAAAGTGCCAAGTAGAACCTTTGGGAAGACTTGGGTGAAGTTTATATGATCTTGCTGTGAAAAACAGAAACTTTAGCGCTCACGAGATTAGCTGCCATTTTTTACTGGAGAGTGCTTTTAGGTTGATTATTTTTGCAGATGATTAATAGACAAATTTCTCAGGTCCATCAATTTATTTCATAATTTTTGGGGTTCCAGAAGTATACGTTTTATACAGATTACTACAGACTGTTCTGTTTTTGGCAGATTCTGTTTTCTATGTGTTGTTTGCTTATTTTGATGAATCTATGAGTAGTAACGGAGGGTATGAACCATAGATAAGTTGTATTACAGTAGATATTACACCAATATGAATTTAGAATGAGTTCATTACAGTACCTAACTGGTGGTTTTATTTTCTTATACTAACGGAGCTTACGAGTTTTGTGTTGAGTTTTGTGTGGTTGAAGTTTTTAAGTTTTGGGTAAAGATTCGTTGGACTATGGAATAAGGAGTGGCAAGAGCCTAAGATTGGGGATTCCCAAGGCACCCCAAGGTAATATTCAAGGACAACCAAGAAACTAAGCTTGGGGATGCCCCGGAAGGCATCCCCTCTTTCGTCTTCGTACCATCAGTAACTTTACTTGGAGCTATATTTTTATTCACCACATGATATGTGTTTTGCTTGGAGCGTCATTTTATTTTGTTAGTTTTTGCTTGCTTTTAGTTAGAATAACGTTTTGCATCTTTAGTTTCAATAAAAAAGTCAAGGATAGCCTTTGCCATGCTTATTTTGCTAGTTTGCATGTTGCTGTTTGAAAACAGAAAGTTTACCACTGTTGCAAAAATTCCCTAGAAAAGTCAGAAAGTGGTATAATGTTTAATCTTTTTGCATATTGAGCTCTGATAAATTTATTACAGTGGTAATTTTAGTTCACAATTTTTGGAGTCAGGGAAGTATTGATACTCTTGCATTCTTTACAGACTGTACTGTTTTGGCAGATTGCTGTTATGGTTGCATTGTTTGCATATGTTTGCTTGTTTAATGATCCTATTTGAGGATAGGAGTGTTAAATATACAGAGGCATTTAGTATTCAATGTTGAATAATAATGTTAGTGATTTGTTACAGTAGAAGATGATAAGGTTTTGCATTGGTTTATACTAACCTATCTCACGAGTTCTTGTTGAGTTTGTTGTGAATGAAGCTTTTGATAAAAAAAAGAGAAACCATGATATGAGAGGAATTAAGGAGACACAAAAGCTCAAGCTTGGGGATGCCCAAGGCACCCCAAGATAATATTTCAAGAAGTCTCAAGCATCTAAGCTTGGGGATGCCCCGGTAGGCATCCCACCTTTCTTCTTCAACAACTATCGGTTAGTATCGGTTGAGCCTAAGTTTTTGCTTCTTCACATGAGTTGTGCTATCCTTGCAATGTAGTTTTATTTAACTTTTCTTGCTGTTTGAATAAAGTATCGAGATCTGAAATTCTTTAATGAGAGAGAGCCTTACATGAATTGGAATTTGTTAGAATACTCTATGTGCTTCACTTATATCTTTTGAGCTTGATAGTTTTTTCTCTAGTGCTTCACTTATATCTTTTAGAGCACGGTGGTAGATTTGTTTTAAAGAAACTATTGATCTCTCATGCTTCACTTATATTATTTTGAGAGTCATTAATAGCATGGTAGTTTGCTTAATGTTAATATACTTGGTGTGCAAGATATGTGAAACTTTCTTTTGAGTGAATTGAATACTAAGATAAGTTTGATGCTTGATAATTGTTTTGAGATATGGAGGTGATAATATCAAAGTCGTGCTAGTTGGGTGATTATGAATTTGAGAAATACTTGTGTTGAAGTTTGCATGTCCTGTAGCATGCACGTATGGTTAAAGTTGTGTAACAAATTTGAAACATGAAGTGTACCTGGCTTGTGCATCCTTATGAGTGGCGGTCGGGGACGAGCGATGGTCTTTTCCTACCAATCTATCCCCCTAGGAGCATGCGCGTAGTACTTGGTTTTTGATGACTTCTAAATTTTTGCAATAAGTATATGAGTTCTTTTGACTAATGTTGAGTCCATGGATTATACGCACTCTCACCTTTCCACCTTTGCTAGCCTCTTCGGTATCGTGCATTGCCCTTTCTCACCTTGAGAGTTGGCGCAAACTTCGCCGGTGCATCCAAACCCCGTGATACGATACGCTCTATCACACATAAACCTCCTTATATCTTCCTCAAAACAGCCACCATACCTACCTATCATGGCATTTCCATAGCCATTCCGAGATATATTGCCATGCAACTTCCATCATCATCATCATCATCATCATGACATACATTACTTTTGTCATATTGCCATTGCATGATCATGTAGTTGACATCGTATTTGTGGCAAAGCCACCATGCATTATTTTTCATACATGTCACTCTTGATTCATTGCACCATCCCGGTACACCGCCGGAGGCATTCATATAGAGTCATATCTTGTTCTAAATTTGGAGTTGTAATCCTTATGTTGTAATCAATAGAAGTGTGATGATCATTATTATTAGAGCATTGCCCAAACAAAAAAAAGGCCAAAAAAAAGAAAGGCCCAAAAAAAGAAAGGCCAAAAAAAGAAAGGCCCAATAAAAAAAATAAAAAAAGGGCAATGCTACTATCTCTTTTTCCACACTTGTGCTTCAAAGTATCACCTTGTTCTTCATGTAGTCAGTCTCATATATTTTGCTTCAAAGTAGCACCTTGTTCCTCATGTAGTGAGTCTCATAAGTTGTCTTTTTCATACTAGTGGGAATTTTTCATTGTAGAACTTGGCTTGTATATTCCTACGATGGGCTTCCTCAAATGCCCTAGGTCTTCGTGAGCAAGCAAGTTGGATGCGCACCCACTAGTTTTCTTTTGTTGAGCATTCATAGCTCTAGTGCATCCGTTGCATGGCAATCCCTACTCCTCATGTTGACATCAATTGATGGGCATCTCCATATCCCGTTGATTAGCCTCGTCAATGTGAGACTTTCCCTCTTTTTGTCTTCTCCACAACCACCGCTCTATTCCACATATAGTGCTATATCCATGGATCACGCTCATGTATTGCGTGAAGATTGAAAATGTTAAAGTATGAAACAATTGCTTGGCTTGTCATCGGGGTTGTGCATGATTTAAATACTTTGTGTGGGTAAGATGGAGCATAGCCAGACTATATGATTTTGTAGGGATAACTTTCTTTGGCCATGTTATTTTGAGAAGACATGGTTGCTTTGATTAGTATGCTTGAAGTATTATTATTTTTGTGTCAATATGAACTTTTGTCTTGAATCTTTCGGATCTGAATATTCATATCACAATTAAGAAGATTTACATTGAAAGTATGCCAAAGTATCACTCCGCATCAAAAATTCTTTTTTATCATTACCTACTCGAGGACGAGCAGGAATTAAGCTTGGGGATGCTTGATACGTCTCCAACGTATCTATAATTTTTGATTGCTCCATGCTACTTTATCTACTGTTTTAGGCAATATTGGGCTTTATTATCCACTTTTATATTATTTTTGGGACTAACCTATTAATCGGAGGCCCAGCCCAGATTTGCTGTTTTATGCCTATTTCGGTGTTTCGAGGAAAAGGAATATCAGACGGAGTCAAAACGGAACGAAATCAACTGGAGAAGTTAATTTTGGAAGGAAACCAATCTGTTGGGCTTGGAGTGCAAGTCAGGAGATTCCCGGGCTGCCCACGAGGATGGGGGGCGCGCCCCTCCCCCCTGGGTGCGCCGCCCTACCTCGTGAGCACCCCGGAGGTCCACCGACGTACCCCTTGCACCCATATATACCTACGTACCCTAAAACTTCCAGAACAGAAGATAGATCGGGAGTTCCGCCGCCGCAAGCCTCTGTAGCCACCAAAAACCAATTGGGACCCTGTTTCGGCACTCTGTCGGAGGGGGATCCCATCACCGGAGGCCATCTTTATCATCCCGGCGCTATCCATGACGAGAAGGGAGTAGTTCACCCACGGGGCTGAGGGTATGTACCAATAGCTATGTGTTTGATCTCTCTCTCTCTCTCTCTCGTGTTCTCTCTCGTGTTCCTCTATGGCACGATCTTGATGTATCCCGAGCTTTGCTATTGTAGTTGGATCTTATGATGTTACTCCCCCTCTACTCTCCTTTGATGAAATGAGTTTCCCCTTTGAAGTTATCTTATCGGATTGAGTCTTTTATGAACACTTGATGTATGTCTTGCCATGATTATCTGTGGTGACAATGGGATATCATGTGCCACTTGATGTATGTTTTGGTGATCAACTTGCGGGTTTCGTGACACTTGGGAACCTATGCATAGGGGTTGGCACACGTTCTTGACTCTCCGGTAGTAGCTTTGGGGCACTCTTTGAAGTACTTTTATGTTGGTTGGATAAATCTGAGATTGTGTGATGCATATCGTATAATCATGCCCACGGATACTTGAGGTGACAATGGAGTATCTAGGTGACATTAGGGTTTTGGTTGATTTGTATCTTAAGGTGTTATTCTAGTACGAACTCTTTTATAGATCGATCCGAAAGAATAGCTTTGTGGTGGTTTCGTACCCGAACATAATCTCTATGTTTGTTCTCCGCTATTAGTGGCTTTGGAGTGATTCTTTGTTGCATGTTGAGGGCTTGTCATATGTTCTATCTATGTTATTATTGTTGAGAGAACTTACACTAGTGAAAGTATGAACCCTAGGCCTTGTTTCCTATCATTGCAATACCGTTTACGCTCACTTTTACCACTTGTTACCTTGCTGTTTTTATTATTTCAGATTACAAAAACCTATATCTACTATCTATTTTGCACTTGTATGACCACCTCTTCGCCGAACTAGTGCACCTATACAATTTACCATTGTATTGGGTGTGTTGGGGACACAAGAGACTCTTTGTTATTTGGTTGCAGGGTTGTTTGAGAGAGACCATCTTCATCCTATGCCTCCTACGGATTGATAAACCTTAGGTCATCCACTTGAGGGAAATTTGCTACTGTCCTACAAACCTGTGCACTTGCAGGCCCAACAACGTCTACAAGAAGAAGGTTCTGTAGTAGACATCCATATGGCAGGTGGGCCCGATAGGTGTGTGGCCAACCTGTCATATAGACAAAGGCAGGTGAAGTTAAGTCCGCGAGGGAGAGGATAATCAAACTTCTCATTGATGTACGAGTTGATGCGACATATCAAAGCACTACACTCGATATATTTCAATAATTTGCATTTACCGATGCATTAATTACAACGCATGCATGCATGCCGTGACTCTCCTTTTGATACTTGCATGTGTTGATTTAATGCACCTTGAAGTAGTATAAAATATGTGATGGTAAAGCTTTGTAATACCCCGACCCAAGTCGAGAGATGGTTGTGCACGAGGAGGGCGAGATCTTGCAGACCGAACAGGACCCGACGATGGAGCTCTCTAAGGTCTCGATGGACCTCACCGTGCTCCACTGCCCCTTGTGCCTCCGCCCCTTGATGCCTCCAGTGTATGAGGTTCGAATGTGCCTCGTCCGTTCGGCTGATTGAGCAAGGTGCAGGTTTCTTGATTGATGTGCTATTTGATTGATTTCTACAGTGCAAGGGAGGGCACTTGACCTGCGCGGACTGCCGCATTGAGCGCCCCGGGAACCAGCGGCAGTGCCAGAAGTGCGAGCGCGGCAGTGGCTTCGATGTGCGGAACACGGCGGTGGACTCCGTCCTTTCGTCGGTGAGGGTGGAGTGCCCGCACGAAGGCTGTGGGCTCTACGTCACTTACCACAAGCTCGCCGATCACCAGAGCGTGTGTCCGCTCGCCCCCTGCAAATGCCCCGTGCCCGTCTGCGGCTACGAAGGCCCGCCGCCGGCGCTCTACCACCACATCAGTACCGCGCATTCCATGCCCGTGCACAGGATCCAGTACGGCAAGGTGCTCCAGCTGCAAGTGCCACTGTCGGAGCCACGGCTCTTGCTGTTCGCGGAGGAGGACTGCCGCGCGTTTTTCTTGGTCGGCGGCGTGCTCGACATTGGTGCGCCTATCGCCGTGTCGTTCGTCTGCATCAGAGCGGGGGCGTCCCCACTGCCGTACTACGTGGCCAAGCTATGGGCGAACGGCCCACCGGGGGGGCCCAAAGGCACGACCGACGCTGTCAAGGTGGAAATGGAGGTGACAAGCAACAAGGATCCCGGTGACGTCGACGTGTAGGAGCTGACCTTCTTGACAGTTGCGCCCAAGCTGCTGGCCGGGGATAAGCTTGTGTCCCTTCACATTCAGATTGACAAGCTCACGTCCTAAATGTTTCTACAGTGCCTTCCGTTTATTTTAGTAATATGCTAATATAGGGATTACCTTGGTCTACTTTAGCTTAAGAAATGGTGGGTTTTGGTGGCGATGCAGCAATTACTTCGACATCAGATTAGTAATTTCCAACAGTTGAACGGATATTTTGTGTCTATTGGATATAAAGTTCCTTTGGGTAAGAAGTACTACTTGTCATCAAAATGGATAAAAGGAGATGTATGTAGACGTATTTTGTTTCTAGATACGTCCCTTTTTATCCATTTTGATGACAAGCACTCCCTCCGTTCCACAGTACATGCCTTCCATTTGTCAAAATATAGATGTATCTAGACTTGTTTTAGTATATAGATACATCCATGATAGAGCCAATCGGATGGTTGAGAACACTACAATTCGTAGCTACAGATGCGTGTGTGACTCCCAGATGCACAGGCCGGGGGTCATCATCCTCCTTTTCGAGAAAAAACAGACACGTGTGTGAGAGGACAAGTGTGTGCGTGCACCTCTTCTCTTCCTGTATAACGTACTACTAAACTCAGAGTACAAGTTTTTGTGGGTGGCACGATGGTGCGTGCGAGAAGTCCCGAGAGATAGGTTTAATGCGTCTGAAAAAAGACTAGCCTAGAGCTCGCCACGCGGCTATTCCTGTCAAACGCCCCATTAACCATAAGATATGTATACGATGGTGCCAGTTATTGCATGTACACAACAGGACTCCCTCCTTTCCGGTTTATATGGCTTAATTCAAAAATCTCACCAACCAAGATGGTGAGTGGTGGAATATTTTTTGTAGTTTGCAAAAGCACCTAATTAATGCTCTTATTTTTCTCAAAAAAATTATGTTTATCAATGCATTAATTGCAATGCATGCATGCATAAAGTACATGCATTGGTCAATTTTCTCTTAATACTTGCATGCAATGATTTTATGCACCTTGGAATCTGAACATGTGTTGGGGAACAACCAAATTGAGCCTTATAAAATGGAAAAACTAAAATTTTGAGATATGCCCTATAAAACCGGAAAGGAGGGAGTAGAAAAAGAACTACTCCATCCGGGAATAGTGCCGCACTTCGAAACTAGAACCGTCAATAAATTTTGAGCTTGCGTCTCGTCACATTCCAAATTACTCCACGCTATATTGAATTGCAAACCTGTTCACACAGATCACAACCTAAACGGTTTCCCACTTAGGAGCATATTAGTACTCGGTTATAAATACTAGTATGCCAAGATGACTGCACATTCCTCCTCAACTCCTCATCCACAAAAACAAACAAGTCATTCAACATCCTTCCCTTACGCCTGCCATGGCCAGCGTGAGTTCTGGGTCGAGAGATTGCCACCAGGGAGAGGCGAGCATGGAAGCGGAAGCACGAGAGATGTCCCGCCTCGCTGCGAGAGCAGCCGACATGTCCCGCCGCGCGGAAGTAGCAGCACAGAGGTCCCGCCGCGCCACCGAAGCAGCACAGAGGTCCCGCTGCACCGTCGATGCAGCAGACTGGTCCGGCCACGCCGCGGAAGCAGCAGAGATGTGCCACCGCGCCACGAATGCAGCAGAGATGCCCCACCGCGCCGCGGCGGCCTAGGAAAATTTCTCGCGGGCAGGCGACGACTGTTACAGGCGCATGCATGCGATCGTCCATAGCCAGATGGATCAGATCTCCGGCTGGGCGAGGTTGTAGGACGACACAAAAGCCTTGTTTGAACAGGCTACCAGCGTCATCCGGCAACTAAGGGAGGGAAATGAGAGGCTCCGGGCCGAGCGCGACCTGCTGAGGGAGAAGATCGTCCGAAGTGCAGACCAGCAGGAGGAGACCAGTGCCTTGTTGAAGAGGACCGGCGTCATCGTCAAGAAACTGATGGACGAGAATGACATGCTCCGCAGTGAGCGCCAAAGGCTGGTGGAGGAATCCCTGGATGTTCTCAAGCAGTGTCTTGAGGACACGAAAGAGCTCATCGCCGCTCGCCGCGGAGACTAGTTCCCGTGGCCTGCAGCAACGCATCAAGAAAGTAGATATCAGCGAGCCAGATCCTTGTCCTCCTTCTTCTTTTGCCCTTGTGTATTTCGGGCATAGCCACATGTGGCTTTTTTAATTATCTTTCTAATTATGTGAGACAATTAATCGTCCTTATCTTTCTGTGGAAGATCAATGTTGCGAGGCTGGAATGAAGAAAACTCTTGCTGTGGCGACCTGGCGTTGCTGTTCTTCTAGTTGTTGCTGGGCTTCCTTCAGTTTCCTGGTTTCTTTTGATGTAATAATTGGTTTAGGATGTGGATTGTGTCGTCGGTTGTGAAATGTTGGGTTCTAGCGCGGATGTTTGGCCTTTGTTGGCCTCTTGGGATGTTGCGATTTCAATCTGGTAGCTTTTAGTCCTTCGTGTTAGG
>NC_041393.1:372106751-372107419 GCF_002162155.2 Triticum dicoccoides
TGGAGTTGTGCTGAACTTCTTGTGAATTGTGGTGGTTTTCAATAATAAAAATCGGAAGGGGCAAGACCTTCTTTCATCAAAAAATAAATTAATCGTCCTTATATATTCATCAGTCTTGCTATAAGTCGCAGTAGATGCTATATAGGTCCGTCGGATCTTACATCAAGATCCGTGCTTTCAGATTTCTTTTTTCTCTCTTAAATCTCAGTCGAGTGAGACATAGCCACATCATTGAACAGAGGCTCGGGCGCCATTAATGGAGACCTTGGGAGAGAGGTGGACGGCATATGGAGGTCAAAGGGCTCTCCTCCCAATAAGCACGCGCAGGGGTCTGATCGCATGCCTCTCGTACTCAAATAGCTACCCTGCATGGCGCCTCCTAGCTAATAAAAAATGGGGATGCGTGGCGGCACGTAAATGGTACTAGTAAGTAGAACGCCCACGGTTTCAATAATACTTGTGTTTTCGATTGTAACGTGACATCACTTGTTCCAAAATGACTTTGTTGATTGTTAATGTGTGCGCCTTCGCAAATCGGACTGCAAATTTACCACAGCATGTTGGTACCATGTCATGGCTCCAAGCCAAGTTTCATTATTTTCATGTGTGTTTTGGATTTACAGGAATTAAAAACCTAAGTTTCTCAATGTTTCCAACCCAGCCACAAC
>NC_041393.1:372111065-372119853 GCF_002162155.2 Triticum dicoccoides
CTACTTTATCGTTCAATCTTGAGTTTTGAATTGCCCATGGGTCTCATATTGAGCCAGCAACGAATAGTATCTGTCTACTATCTGGTTCATCTGGGGTCTTCTATGTGGTTCATGTTGGGTGGGCAACAAACAATAGATGATCCATTGTCTATCTTTTTAAACTGAAGCTATAATCTACCTGCTATCATTAGTTTTGGATCCATCCACTCGTTTGCTACCATCAGTCTTGATGTTTGCATGAACCCCTTAGGCCTTACAAAATCTAACTATTTTTTTATTATGCATGTCAGATATTGTACACAATCGTACTGAACATGTAGAGAAAAAGAGAAGACCGTTGCGTGCGAATATAATGTCATGCAGACGCCGCTCCATGGTGGGCGAAGTGCCCCCTCCTGCATTTCCAGATTGTATTCCAGAGGAAGATAACTGTTCAGATGGAGATTCAGAAGGAGCCGACCACGCATGTTTACCACCTGAGGTGTTTGCTCTAACCTGGCATGCTGATGTTGGTCATATCATGCATATGGCGCCTTGCATTGCTTACATTATACATCTTATATGTCATCAGCTTAGTTTACATTTGCTTTGTGTGAATGCCACCTGTTCGGTTTCTATATCATACTCCCACCATTCCTAAATATTTATCTTTTTAGAGATTTCAACAAGTGACTACATACGGAACAAAATGAGTGAATCTACACTCTAAAATATGTCTATATACATCCATATGTGGTAGTCCATTTGAAATCTCTAAAAAGATAAATATTTAGGAACGGAGGGAGTATATGGGAATTATGCAATGCCATCTTCTTTAGCCAGGCATCATATACGTGAATCATGCAATGCCATCCTGTTTAGCCAGTCATCGTATATGTGAACTGTATCGTGCCATATTTTTTTTTCATAATGTATTCCATTTGTCAACAATGTTTATACATTCATCTACTCTTCCTGTGCATCAGCCATTTGAGTCGGTCATGGGAAAATCTGGAGTGAAAACAAGGTCTTCTGAGTAGTCAGTGCTACCTGTCGATGCAGATTTCTTGCTGGTTACAGATAGCTCCCAGAGAAGGATTCGGAGACAGATGACCAGTCGTATCCCCCCCCCCCCGAGGTGCATGCTCTAACTTGGCTGGGTTATATTGCTCATATCATGCATATGGTGTCTTGCATTGCCATGCCATCTGCTTAGATTAGACATGCTTTGTGTGAATGCCTCTTGTTTGCTTTCTATATCAGATATGTGAATTATGCAATGCCATGTTTTTCAGCCAGTTATCATATATGTGAATTATGCACCGCCATGGAGCCAGGCATCATATATGTGAATTATCTCATGCCATCTTTTTTTTCATTACGTATTCCATTTGTCGACAATCTGTGTATATTGAACTATTCTTCATGTGTATCAACCATTTGAGCCGGTTATGGAAAATGTGGAGTGAAAACAAGGTCTTTAGAGCAGGCAATGATACCTGTTGAAGCATATATGTCGATGGTTACAGGGAGCTCCTCAAAGGAGGATTCAGAGACAGATGACCAGTCCTATATCCCACCTGAGGTGTATGCTCTAAGTTGCAATGTTTATATTTCTCATATGATGCATATGGTGTCTTGCATTGCTTAGTTTAGACATAATATGCACAATATTGAATTCTGTCTGCTTAGTTTAGAGATCATACATGCGAGTGCCAGCTGCTTAGTATATATGTCAATTATATCATGCTATCCTGTATACTTAGACAACATGTATGTGAATTATTTCATCCCAACCTATTTTAGAAAGACATCATATAGTTTTGTCATGTCATCCTGTTTAGGTACTCATCATATGTTGAATTATGCCATTATATCATGTTAAGTTATCCATCATATATCTGCAACTGTGTCATGCTATCCTGTTTAGTTAGGCATCATATATGTGAAATTGTGTCATGCTGTCCTGTTTGGTTAGACAACATATATGTGAATTACCACATCTGTCTATCATACAATGTCTGTATGTTCAATTTCTTTTCTTGTTTACCAACCATTTGAATTGGAGGGGGTGATGGCAGTATCTAAGGGAGCAAAAATCCGTTCTTCACAAAAGACAGTGCTACCCGTCGATGCAGATAGAACCATGGTTGTACTGGCCCACAAACTAGCCCCACCACACATAATTGAGACTCTTCCAGATTGCACACTTACACCGTTGGGCAGAGAACCAGCTACAACCCATCTAACCGCAACCCCAGCGGATAGTAACCCAATTATAGTTGACAAAGCACCATGTTCACCACAGAGTACCCCCACACGAGCAGTTTGTAAAGCTACTGAAGTGCCCAAAGCACGAAGACCACCACAGCTAACCCAAACTCCACGTTAATTTAAAGCAGAAGATCAACTGTTCTCAGGTCAGATTCCGTAGCTATGGTCCATACTCCTTTGCTGTTGCATCACTGTATTTACTCATACCAACTACTTTCGAATTTGAAGGATCCAATTGAAACTCCAATGGCGCAACAGGTATGTTTTAAACCTATTTCTTTAACTGGATTATTGTTCTAACTTCTTGCTCTATGTTGATTTCAGTTTAAGTTGTATAAACAGTTATGTTCTCATGTGATGCACATTACAAGTGCTGCCAATGCGGTGTAGTTTCTCACACTTATATTCTGTCTATGCTGCTGTGTCTTAAAAATATATGAGTTGAACTGTGTCTCTATCTTGATTAGGGAACATAAACTAGAATGATATGGACAATACAGTGACCATAGTACATAGATATATGTTTGTTTCATGCTGTTATCCTGTCCACCTTACTACTGAACCGGTTTACCAAAATGAGTTTCGTATACTACAAGCTAAACCTGTGATGTGTCTGCTTGTTTCTCTTGTAGTATGCAAACAGAATATTGGAGAAGAGCACTGATACGTCTCCAACATATCTACTTTTCCAAACACGTATGCCCTTGTTTTGGACTCTAACTTGCATGATTTGAATGAAACTAACCCGGACTGACGCTGTTTTCCGCAGAACTGCCATCATGTTGTTTTATGTGTAGAAAAGAAAAGTTCTCGGAATGTCCTAGAAATCCACGGAGGCACTTTTTGGAATTAAAAAGAATTTTTGGCGAAAGAATCAATACCAGGGGGCCCACAGGCTGTCCACGAGACAGGGGGTGCGCCCCCCTAGGGCGTGGCCTCCTATCTCGTGGGCCCCCTGGACCTCCACCGACCTCAACTCCAACTCCATATATTCACGTTCGGGGAGAAAAAAATCAGAGAGAAAGTTTCATCGCGTTTTATGACACGGAGCCGTCGCCAAGCCCTAATCTCTCTCGGGAGGGCTGATCTGGAGTTCGTTCGGGGCTCCGGAGAGGGGGATTCGTCGCCGTCGTCATCATCAACCATCCTCCATCACCAATTTCATGATGCTCACTGCCGTGCATGAGTAATTCCATCGTAGGCTTGCTGGACGGTGATGGGTTGGATGAGATTTACCATGTAATCAAGTTAGTTTTGTTAGGGTTTGATCCCTAGTATCCACTATGTTTTGAGATTGATGTTGCTATGACTTTGCTATGCTTAATGCTTGTCACTAGGGCCCGAGTGCCATGATTTCAGATCTGAATGTATTATGTTTTCATGAATATATGTGTGTTCTTGATCCTATCTTGCAAGTCTATAGTCACCTATTATGTGTTATGATCCGACAACCCCGAAGTGACAATAATCGGGATACTTCTCGGTGATGACCGTAGTTTGAGGAGTTCATGTATTCACTATGTGCTAATGCTTTGTTCTGGTTCTTTATTAAAAGGAGGCCTTAATATCCCTTAGTTTCCGCTAGGACCCCGCTGCCAAGGGAGGGTAGGACAAAAGATGTCATGCAAGTTCTTTTCCATAAGCACGTATGACTATTTATGGAATACATGCCTACATTAGATTGATGAATTGGAGCTAGTTCTGTGTCACCCTATGTTATAGCTATTACATGAGGAATCACATCCGGCATAATTATCCATCACTGATCCATTGCCTACGAGCTTTCCATATATTGTTCTTCGCTTACTTACTTTTCCGTTGCTGCTGTTACAACTACTACAAAAACCCCAAAACATGTATCTTTACTTTTGCTACCGTTACCTTTATTATCATACAACTTTTGCTACTAAGTACTTTGCTGCAGATACTAAGTTATCCAGGTGTGGTTGAATTGACAACTCAACTGCTAATACTCAAGAATATTCTTTGGCTCCCCTTGTGTCGGATCAATAAATTTGGGTTAAATACTTTACCCTCGAAAGCTGTTGTGATCCCCTACAGTTGTGGGTTATCAAGCACCCCAGTATGCAGTGGTAAAGAAAGTAATGCAGATAAGGTTCAAGATAGTGAGACAACCCTGTTGGTCTCCAAGAAAGGTGATAAAAATGATCTTGTAGACAATGAGAAAACCCCACAGTCATGTGTTGATGTAGTGTTCGAGTTACTGGCCAGTACCGCTGGCACAAGCTCTTCAAACTCGCTGCCTAAATCACTTCGTCTTCTTCAGTCTCAGCTACAAGCTGAAAGGCATCAGTCAGCTGTGCTGCGGCAAGAAGCTGAAGGACTGAGGAAGTCCTTGCAGAATTCAGATGCGTACTTTCTTGTGCAACAGCAAGCGCTGGAGGATTTAAGCGCCAAACAAGAGAAAGTTAATAAGCTTGCTAAGCATCTTGCCAGCATTATGGGTACCCAGGATATTGTTTCTTGAACTCTTCTGAAGTGGTTTCAGTTCTGGACTTGTTTTGCTGCGGCGTTTATATGCTGCTTTGTTCCCTATATTTGCACTGGTGGCGAACTTAGATGCCCAGTGGATGTAATATGTGTAATAGCCGTGATAGCCTAGCATAAGTTGCTTGCTTATTTATTTCCTTGTTGTCTTGTTTATTTGTTTGCTTGTAGTCAGTGTAGTTCTTTTTCCGCGGTTTGCTAGTGGCTGCAATAACCTATTTTTTAAAACTAGGCCACAATAACCATGGGCTAATATTTACTGTAGTGACACTGGGCCTCCTACAGGCCATAGAAACAGTGAGCCTTCTATGGGCCGTAGAAACAGTAGGCCTTCTACGGGCCGTAGAAACAATGGGCCTTCTACGGGCTGTAGATACAATGGGCCTTCTACGGGCCGTAGAAACAATGGGCCTTCTGCGGGTTGTATCATCAATTGGCCTTATACGGGCCGTATGATCGATTGGCCAAACATGGGCCAATAACAGGCCGCATTATGGCCGTAAACAGGCTAGAGTTGGAATCATCCGTTCATGGGCTGACCATAACGGGCCATTGTTAATAGGCCATATTTGATGACGCTATGAAAATGGCCCAACATATTAACGGACCACAAACGGGCCGACTGTAACAACAGGCTGAATTTGGCCCACAAGCAGAAAATGACAGTAACGGGCCGTAAGTAAACGAATGCTGGAAATGAGCCCAAGAATAAATGGGCTCTGAGAAGGCCGAAAGATAACATGGGCTGGAAATGGCCCAACGGAATAATGGGCCGTTAATGGGTATAAAGTGATACACTATTCATTACGGGCCAGTTTCACCATGGCCCGTTAATGGGTGTAAAGTGATACACTGTTCATTACGGGCCAGTTTCACCACGGGTCGTTAATAGGCCAAGAGTTACATAGGGCCTCATATGGGTCGAAAGACATCATGGGGCATACATGGGCCAGAAGTGAAAACGGGCTGGAATCATATTGGATGGCCCAGATGACGCTACTGGGCCTAATTCGGATAGGGCGTAACGGGCCTTGGGTTAGCAGGCTGTAAATGGGCTATATGCGAACATGTCATTAACAGGCTTTCCATGGGCCGGCCCACCACCTTTTGACCAAGTCAAACAGGCCGGCCTTTTCACAGGAATGGGCTGCTGTTGGGCTGTGCCACGTGTCGACGTATCATAGGCGCCTTCTGTCCAATGAGTAGATGACATCTGTCCCAACGATGAGCCGACACATGTTTCCTCCAGCCAATGATGATTTTACACGTGGAAAATCCCCATTGGTCGGGGCTGTTAACGGGTTATCGGATCCAAGACCCGACCCGATAGCTTAACGGCGTTCCGTTAGGGTGGATGCCACATGCCGGTCACCCTTGACGAAAGCACTTCTATGACGCGCGATTTATCGTCATGGAAGTGGACACTTCCGTGATGATAATTTTGGTAATGTCATGGAACACTTCTACCGCAGCACAGGTATGACTATCTTGATTCTGTCATAAAATCGTCATGGATGTACATGCATGACAAAAAACGCGACCTACTGTGACAAACACGTATCATCACGGAAGTGTATTTTTTTGTAGTGAGAGCAAAAACTATCAAGCTCAAAAGATATAAGTGAAGCACATAGAGTATTTTAACAAATTCAATTCAAGTGGGCTTCTACCAAAAGGTGTGTATAGCAAGGATGATTGTGGTAAATTAAAAGGCAAAGACTAATATAATACACACTGCTCCAAGCAAAACACATATCATGTGGCGAATAAAAATATAGGTCCTAGTAAAGTTACCAATGAACGAAGACGAAAGAGGGGATGCCTTCCCGGGGCATCCCCAAGCTTAGGCTTTTGGCTATTCTTGAATATCTTGGGGTGCCATGGGCATCCCCAAGCTTAGGCTCTTGCCACTCCTTATTCCATAGTCCATCAAAGCTTTACCCAAAACTTGAAAACTTCACAACACAAAACTCAACAGGAAATCTTATAAGCTCCGTTAGTGAAAGAAAACAAAACCACCACATATGATACTGTAATGAACTCATTCTTTATTTATTTTGGTGTTAAACCTACTGTATTCCAAGTTCTCTATGGTTCATACCACTTAATACTAGCCATAGATGCATCAAAATAAGAAAACAACACACGAAAAACAGAATCTGTCAAAAACAGAACAATCTAGCAATCTGTAACTAACGGAAACTTCTGGAACTTTAAAAATCCTACGAAAATAGGTAGTCCTGGACAATTTGTCGATTGATCAGCATAAAAAAGAATCAACACAAAAGCACGTTATGTGATTTAACAAAGCTAATTTTGTGCGCGCAAAGTTTCTGTTTTTCAGCAGAATCAAATTAACTATCATCATAGGTTATCCTATAGGTTCTACTTGGCACAAACACTAATTAAAAGATAAAAACACATCTAAATAGAAGGTAGATGCAAAAATTATTACTAAACAGAAACAAAAACAAAAAACACAAAGAAAATTGGGTTGCCTCCCAACTAGCGCTATCGTTTAATGCCCCTAGCTAGGCATAAAAGCGAAGATAGATCTAAGTAGTGCCATCTTTGGCACTCAATTCATAAGTAGTCCGCATGATAGATTCATAAGGTAATTTGACTTTCTTTCTTGGAAAGTGCTCCATGCCTTTCTTTAATGGAAATTGGAATCTAATATTCCCTTCCTTCATATCAATAATCGCGCCAATCGTTCTAAGGAAAGGTCTACCAAGAATAATAGGGCAAGAAAGATTGCAATCTATATCAAGAACGATAAAATCTATGGGCACCAAATTTCTATTTGCAACAATGAGAACATCATTGATCCTTCCCATTGGCTTTTTAATGGTAGAATCCACAAGGTGCAAATTTAAAGAGCAATCATCAAGATCATGGAAACCTAGAATATCACATAAAGTTTTCGGAATCGTGGAAACACTAGCACCCAAATCACACAAAGCAAAACACTCATGATCTTTAATTTTAATCTTTATAGTAGGTTCCCACCCATCATTAAGTTTTCTAGGTATAGAAACTTCCAAATTAAGTTTTTCATCATAAGATTGCATCAAGGCATTAACGATATGTTTCGTAAAAAGCTTTATTTTGACTATAAGCATGAGGAGAATTAACAACGGATTGCAACAAGGAAATACAACCTTCTAAAGAACAATTATCATAATCAAATTCCTTGAAATCCGAGATAGTGGGTTCAATGCTATTTAAAGTCATGACCTCTCCAATCCCACTTTTACCAAATTTAGCATCAAGATCTAAAAACTCTGAATTCTTGGGATGCCTTATAACTAAAGTTGACTCATCTCCAGTCCCATTATTATCAAGATTCATATTGCAAAACAAAGATCTAATAGGAGACACATCAATAACTTTAAGATCTTCATCATTATTTTTATGGAAACTAGAAGAACACGCCTTTACAAAGCAATCTTTTTAGCACGCAATCTAGCGGTTCTTTCCTTGCACTCATCAATGGAAATTCTCATGGCTTTGAGAGACTCATTGTATCATGCTTAGGAGGAGAAGATCTAAGTTTAAGAGAATCAACATCAAGTGAAAGTCTATCAACGTTCCTAGCCAAATCATCAACCTTGAGCAATTTTTCTTCAAGCAAATCATTAAAATTCTTTTGAGAAATCATAAATTCTTTCACACTATTCTCAAAATCAGAGGCCATCTTATTTAAATTACCATAAGATTTATTGTAGGAATTTCCATAATTATTAGAGGAATTACTAGGGAACGGTCTAGAATTAAAGTTTCCTCTATAAGCATTGTTTCCAAAACTATTCCTACGAACAAAGTTCACATCCATAGATTCATTATTATTCTCAATCAAAGTAGACAAAGGCATATCATTGGGATCAAGAGGAGTATTTCTAGTAGCAAACAACTTCATAAGTTCATCCATCTTTCCACTCAAAACATTGATTTCTTCTATAGCATGCACTTTTTTACTAGAAGATCTTTCGGTGTGCCATTGAGAATAATTAGCCATAATATTATC
>NC_041393.1:372120118-372122258 GCF_002162155.2 Triticum dicoccoides
AGCAGTATTGATTTCACAAGACTCAACATCATTAAGAGGAGCAATCGGAGTACTAAGGAAATCATTATTATTGGTATTGGAGAAATCACACAATTTGGTATTATTTTGCGCCATGGCAACAAGTAATCCAACACACGAGCAAACAGAAAAGGGCAAGCGAAAAAGAGAGGAGAAGATTGGAAAAGAGAGGGCAAATAAAATGGCAAGGGTGAAGTGGGGTAGAGGAAAACGAGAGGAAAATGGCAAATAATGTAAATGCGAGGGATATGAGTTTGTGATGGGTACTTGGTATGTCTTGACTTGAGCGAAGACCTCCCCGGCAACGGCGCCAGAAATCCTTCTTGCTACGTCTTGAGCTTGCGTTGGTTTCCCTTGAAGAAGAAAGGGCGATGCAACAATAGTAGCATAAGTATTTCCCTCAGTTTTTGAGAAGCAAGGTATCAGTCCAGTAGGAGGCTCCTCAAAAGTCCCAGGCACCTACACAAACAAACAAAGAACTCGCAACCAACGCAATAAAGGGGTTGTCAATCCCTTCACGGCCACTTGCGAAAGTGAGATCTGATAGAGATAATAAGATAAGATAAATATATTTTTGGTATTTTATAATATAGATGCGAAAAGTAAAGATGCAAATAAAAGTAGATTGAAAGCTTATATGATAAAATATAGACCTGGGGGCCATAGGTTTAACTAGTGGCTTCTCTCAAGATAGCGTAAGTATTACAGTGGGTGAACAAATTACTGTCGAGCAATTGATAGAAAAATGAATAATTATGAGATTATCTAGGCATGATCATGTATATAGGCATCACGTCTGCAACAAGTAGACCGACTCCTGCATGCATCTACTACTATTACTCCACACATCGACCGCTATCCAGCATGCATCTAGAGTATTAAGTTCATAAGAACAGAGTAACGCATTAAGAAAGATGACATGATGTAGAGGGATAAACTCAAGCAATATGATATAAACCCCATCCTTTTATCCTCGATGGAAACAATACAATACATGCCTTGCAACCCTTTCTGTCACTGGGTAAGGACACCGCAAGATTGAACCCAAAGCTAAGCACTTCTCCCATGGCAAGAAAGATCAATCTAGTAGGCCAAACCAAACTGATAATTCAAAGAGACCTGCAAAGATAACTCAATCATACATAAAAGAATTCAGAGAAGCTTCAAATATTTCGCATAGATAAACTTGATCATAAACCCACAATTCATTGGATCTCGACAAACACACCGCAAAAAGAGTTTACATCGAATAGATCTCCACAAGAGAGGGGGAGAACATTGTATTGAGATCCAAAAAGAGAGAAGAAGCCATCTAGCTAATAACTATGGACCCAAAGGTCTGTGGTAAACTACTCACAACTCACCGGAGGGGCTATGGTGTTGATGTAGAAGCCATCCATGGTCGATTCCCCCTCCGGTGGAGCATCGGTGAAGGCTCCAAGATGGGATCTCGCGGATACAGAAGGTTACGGCGGTGGAAATTGTTTTTCGTTGGCTCCCTGGATGTTTTTGGGGTACATAGGTATATATAGGAGGAAGAAGTACGTCGGTGGCCACCTGTGGGGTCCAGGAGACAGGAGGGCGCGCCCAGGAGGGGTGGGCGCGCCCTCCTATCTCCTGGCCGCCTCGTTTGCTTCTTGACTTGCACTCCAAGTTGTCCGGATCATGTTTGTTCCAAAAATCACGCTCCCAAGGGTTTCATTCCGTTTGGACTCCGTTTGATATTCCTTTTCTTTGAAATACTGAGATAGGCAAAAAAAATAGCAATACGGGCTGGGCCTCCGGTTAGTAGGTTAGTCCCAAAAATGATATAAATATGTAAAATAAAGCCCATAAACATCCAAAAGGGGTAATATAATAGCATGGAATAGTCAAAAATTATAGATATGTTGGAGACGTATCAAGCCTCAACTGGAAGGACGTCTTCGAGCTAATCGTGTGCTAAACGCGGAGGGCCATATGTTTGGTGCTTGGATTGGTTGGATCTTGAAGACGTTCGACTACACCAACCGCGTAAACTAAACGCTTCCGCTTTCGGTCTACGAGGGTACGTGGACACACTCTCCCCTCTCTTTGCTATGCATCACATAGAAAGATCTTGCATGATCGTAGGATTTTTTTT
>NC_041393.1:372124207-372124730 GCF_002162155.2 Triticum dicoccoides
TGCACCATTGCTATAGTTCATCGTGCCGAGACACCACGTGATGATCGGGTGTGATAAGCTCTACGTTCACATACAACGGGTGCAAGCCAGTTTTGCACCCGCAGAATACTCGGGTTAAACTTGACGAGCCTAGCATTTGCAGATATGGCCTCGGAACACTGAGACCGAATGGTCAAGCGTGAATCATATAGTAGATATGATCAACATAGTGATGTTCACCATTGAAAACTACTCCATCTCACGTGATGATCAGACATGGTTTAGTTGATTTGGATCATGTGATCACTTAGATGATTAGAGGGATGTCTACTCTAAGTGGGAGTTCTTTAGTAATATGATTAATTGAATTTTAATTTATCATGAACTTAGTACCTGATAGTATTTTGCATGTCTATGTTGTTGTAGATCAATGGCTCGTGCTACCGTTCCTTTGAATTTTAATGCGTTTCTAGAGAAAGCTAAGTTGAAAGATGATGCAGCAACTACACGGATTGGGTCCGTAACTTGAGGATTATCCTCATTG
>NC_041393.1:372124999-372203286 GCF_002162155.2 Triticum dicoccoides
TGCATAGAAGAATTACATCCTGGAAGCACCATTAGGTGTACCACCCGCGCCCGCAACTGCAGACATTGTGAATGCCTGGCAGACGCGTGTTGATGACTACTCGATAGTTCAGTGTGCCATGCTTTATGGCTTAGAACCGGGACTTCAACGACGTTTTGAACGTCATGGAGCATATGAGATGTTCTAGGAGTTGAGGTTAATATTTCAAGCAAATGCCCGGATTGAGAGATATGAAGTCTCCAATAAGTTCTACAGCTGTAAAATGGAGGAGAATAGTTATGTTAGTGAACACATACTCAGAATGTCTAGGTACCACAACCACTTGACTCAACTGGGAGTTAATCTTCCTGATGATAGTGTCATTGACAGATTTCTTCAATCACTGCCACCAAGCTACGAAAGCTTTTTATGATGAACTATAATATGCAAGGGATGAACAAGACTATTCCCGAGCTCTTTGCAATGCTAAAGGCCACGGAGGTAGAAATCAAAAAGGAGCATCAAGTGTTGATGGTCAATAAGACCACTAGTTTCAAGAAAAAGGGCAAAGGCAAGAAATGGAACTTTAACAAGAACGGAAAAAAGGTTGCTGCTCAAGAGAAGAAACCCAAGTCTGGACCTAAGCCTGAAATTGATTGCTTCTACCGCAAAGGGACTGGTCACTGGAAGCGGACTGCCCCAAGTATTTGGCGGATAAGAAGGATGGCAAAGTGAAAGGTATATTTGATATACATGTTATTGATGTGTACTTAACTAATGCTCGCAGTAGCGCCTGGGTATTTGATACTGGTTCTGTTGCTCATATTTGCAACTTGAAACATGGGCTACAAATTAAGAGAAGATTGGCTAAGGACGAGGTGACGATGCGCGTGGGAAATGGTTCCAAAGTCGACGTGATCGCGGTCGGCACGCTACCTCTACATCTACCATCGGGATTAGTTTTAGACCTGAATAATTGTTATTTGGTGCCAGCATTGAGCATGAACATTATATCTGGATCTTGTTTAATGCGAGACGGTTATTCATTTAAATCAGAGAATAATGGTTGTTCTATTTATGAGTAATATCTTTAATGGTCATGCACCACTGCTGAGTGGTCTATTTTTATTGAATCTCGATAGTAATGATACACATATTCATAGTGTTGAAGCCAAAAGATTGAAGTTTAATAATTATGGTGCAACTTATTTGTGGCACTGCCATTTGGGTCATATCGGTGTAAAGCGCATGAATAAACTCCATACTGATTGACTTTCGGAATCACTTGATTATGAATCTCTTGGTGCTTGCGAACCATGCCTTATGGGCAAGATGACTAAAACTCTGTTCTCCGGAACAATGGAACGAGCTACTGACTTATTGGAAATAATACATACCGATGTATGCGGTCCATTGAGTATTGATGCTCGTGGTGGGTATCATTATTTTCTTACCTTCACAGATGATTTCAGCAGATATGGTTATATCTACTTAATGAAGCATAAGTCTGAAACATTTGAAAAGTTCAAAGAATTTCAGAGTGAAGTGGAAAATCATCATAACAAGAAAATAAAGTTTCTACTATCTGATCGTGGAGGAGAATATTTGAGTTACGAGTTTGGTCTTCCTTTGAAACAACATGGGATAGTTTCACAATTAACGCCACCTGGAACACCACAGCGAAATGGTGTGCCCGAACGTCATAACCGTACTTTATTAGATATGGTGCGATCTATGATGTCTCTTACCGATTTACCGCTATCGTTTTGGGGTTATGCTTTAGAGATGGCTGCATTCACTTTAAATAGGGCACCATCAAAATCCGTTGAGACGACGCCTTATGAACTATGGTTTGGCAAGAAACCAAAGTTGTTGTTTCTTAAAGTTTGGGGTTGCGATACTTATGTGAAAAGCTTCAACCTGATAAGCTCGAACCCAAATCAGAGAAGTGCGTCTTCATAAGATACCCAAAGGAAACTGTTGGGTACACCTTCTATCACAGATCTGAAGGCAAAATTTTTGTTGCTAAGAATGGATCCTTTCTAGAGAAGGAGTTTCTCTCGAAAGAAGTGAGTGGGAGGAAAGTAGAACTTGATGAGGTAATTGTACCTTCTCCCTTATTGGAAAGTAGTTCATCACATAAATCAGTTCCAGTGATTCCTACACCAATTAGCGAGGAAGCTAATGATGATGATCATGAAGCTTCAGATCAAGTTACTATCGAACCTCGTAGGTCTTCCAGAGTAAGATCCGCACTAGAGTGGTATGGTAATCCTGTTCCGAAAGTCATGTTACTAGACCATGATGAACCTACAAACTATGAGGAAGCGATGATGAGCCCAGATTCCACGAAATGGCTTGAGGCCATGAAATCTGAGATGGGATCCATGTATGAGAACAAAGTGTGGACTTTGATGGACTTGCCCGATGATCGGCAAGCCATATAAAATAAATGGATCTTTAAGAAGAATACCGACGTGGACGGTAATGTTACTGTTTACAAAGCTCGACCTGTTGCCAAAGGTTTTCGACAAGTTCAAGGAGTTGACTACGATGAGACTTTCTCACCCGTAGCGATGCTTAAGTCTATCCGAATCATGTTAGCAATTGCTGCATTTTATGATTATGAAATTTGGCAAATGGATGTCAAAACTGCATTCCTGAATGGATTTCTGGAAGAAGAGTTGTATATGATCCAACCGGTAGGTTTTTTCGATCCAAAGGGTGCTAAGAAAGTGTGCAAGCTCCAGCGATCCATTTATGGACTGGTGCAAGCCTCTCGGAGTTGGAATAAACGCTTCGATAGTGTGATCAAAGCATATGGTTTTATACATACTTTTGGAGAAGCCTGTATTTACAAGAAAGTGAGTGGGAGCTCTGTAGCATTTCTGATCTTATTTGTAGATGACATATTATTGATTGGAAATGATATAGAATTTCTGGATAGCATAAAGGGATACCCGAATAAGAGTTTTTATATGAAAGACCTTGGAAAAGCTTCTTACATATTGGGCATCAAGATCTATAGAGATAGATCAAGACGCTTCATTGGACTTTCACAAAGCACATACCTTGATAAAGTTCTGAAGAATTTCAAAATGGATTAGTCAAAGTAAGGGTTCTTGCCTGTGTTACAAGGTGTGAAGTTGAGTCAGACTCAAAGCCCGACCACTGCAGAAGATAGAGAGAAAATGAAAGTCATCCCCTATGCTTCAGCCATAGGTTCTATCATGTATGCAATGCTGTGTACCAGACCTGATGTATGTCTTGCTATAAGCATAGCAGGGAGGTACCAAAGTAATCCCGGAGTGGAGCACTGGACAGTGGTCAAGAACATCCTAAAATACCTGAAAAGGACTAAGGATATGTTTATCGTTTATGGAGGTGAAAAAGACCTCGTTGTAAATGGTTACGTCGATGCAAGCTTTGACACTAATCCGGATGACTCTAAATCACAAACCGGATACGTATTTTTAATGAATGGAGGAGCTGTCAGTTGGTGCAGTTCCAAGAAGAGCGTCGTGGCGGGATCTACGTGTGAAGCGGAGTACATTGCTGCTTCGGAAGCAACAAATGAAGGAGTTTGGACGAAGGAGTTCATATCCGATCTAGGTGTCATACCTAGTGCATCGGGTCCAATGAAAATCTTTTGTGACAATACTGGTGCAATTGCCTTGGCAAAGGAATCCAGATTTCACAAGAGAACCAAGCACATCAAGAGATGCTTCAATTTCATCTGTCATCAAGTGTCGGAAGGGGACATAGAGATTTGCAAGATACACACGGATCTGAATTTTGCAGAACCATTGACTAAGCCTCTTCCACGAGCAAAACATGATCAACACCAAAGCTCCATGGGTGTTAGAATCATTAATATGTAATCTAGATTATTGACTCTAGTGCAAGTGGGAGACTGAAGGAAATATGCCCTAGAGGCAATAATAAAGTTATTATTTATTTCCTTAATTCATGATAAATGTTTATTATTCATGCTAGAATTGTATTAACTGGAAACTTAGTACATGTGTGAATACATAGACAAAACATATAGTCCCTAGTATGCCTCTACTTGACTAGCTCGTTAATCAAAGATGGATATGTTTCCTAACCATAGACATGTGTTGTCATTTGATGAATGGGATCACATCATTAGGAGAATGATGTGATGGACATGACCCATCCGTTAGCTTAGCATTATGATCGTGTTAGTTTCATTGCTATTGCTTTCTTCATGACTTATACAAGTTCCTCAGACTATGAGATTATGCAACTCCCGAATACCAGAGGAACACTTTGTGTGCTACCAAACGTCACAACGTAAAAGGGTGATTATAAAGGTGCTCTACAGGTGTCTCCGAAGGTGTTTGTTGGGTTGGCATAGATCGAGATTAGGATTTGTCACTCCGTGTTTCGGAGAGGTATCTCTGGGCCCTCTCGGTAATACTCATCACTATAAGCCTTGCAAGCATTGTGACTAATGAGTTAGTCACGGGATGAAGTATTACGGAACGAGTAAAGAGACTTGCCGGTAACGAGATTTAACTAGGTATTGAGATACCGACGATCAAATCTCGGGCAAGTAACATACCGATGACAAAGGGAACAATGTGTTATGCGGTTTGACTGATAAAGATCTTCGTAGAATATATAGGAACCAATATGAGCATCCAGGTTCCGCTGTTGGTTATTGACCGGAGACGTGTCTCGGTCATGTCTACATAGTTCTCGAACCCGTAGGGTCCGCACGCTTAACGTTCGATGACATTGGTATTATGAGTTTATGTGATATGTTGTACCGAAGATTGTTCGGAGTCCCGGATGTGATCACGAACATGACGAGGAGTCTCAAAATGGTCGAGACATAAATATTGATGTATTGGACGACTATATTTGGACACCAGAAGTGTTCCGGAGAAGTTTCAGATAAAACCTGAGTGCCAGAGGGTTACCGGAACCCCCCGGGGAATTAATGGGCCTTGATGGGCCCTAGTGGAGAGAGAGAGAGAGGGGATGGCCAGGGCAGGCTGCACACCCCCTCCCCCTGAGTCCGAATAGGACAAGAAGGGGGGGCCCTTGCCTTCCCTCTCTCCCTTTCCTTCCTTCCCCTCCCTTCCCCAAGTTGGAAACCTACTGGGAATAGGATTCCTAGTAGGAATCCTACTTGTGGCGCGCCCTAGAGGGGCCGGCCGGCCTCCCCCTTGCTCCTTTATATACGGGGCAGGGGGGCACCCTAGAATACACAAGTTGATAATTGTTTAGCCGTGTGCGGTGCCTCCCTCCACAGTTACACACCTCGGCCATATCGTCGTAGTGCTTAGGCAAAGCCCTGCGTCGGTAACTTCATCATCATCGTCACCACGCCGTCATGCTGACGAAACTTTCCCTCGGACTCAACTGGATCAAGAGTACGAGGGACGTCTCCAAGCTGAACGTGGAGGTGCCGTACGTTCGGTGCTTGGGTCGGTTGGATCACGAAGACGTTCTACTACACCAACCGCGTTAACTAAACACTTCCTCTTTCGGTCTACGAGGGTACGTGGATACACTCTCCCCTCTCATTGCTATGCATCACATATATAGATCTTGCGTGATCGTAGGATTTTGTTTGAAATTACCACGTTCCCCAACAAGCACAACCCACCAGGGCGTGCCAGGAGTCCCAGGTGCGCCTTGGTGGGTTATGCCCACCTCGGGTACCCCCTGAACCGCCTCTTTGCTATATAAATACCCCAATATTCTAGAAACCCTAGGGGAGTTGATGAAAATTAATTCTAGCCGCTGCAGAGTCTAGAACCACCAGATCCAATCTAGACACCATCTCGGATGGGGTTCACCACCTCCATTGGTGCCTCTCCGATGATGCGTGAGTACTTCTTTGTAGACCTTCAGGTCCGTAGTTAGTAGCTAGATGGCTTCCTCTCTCTTGCTGAATTCTCAATACAATGGTCTCTTGGAGATCCATATGATGTAACTCTTTTTGCAGTGTATTTGTTGGGATTGGATGAACTTTGAGTTTATGATCAGATCTATCTTTTTATATACATGAAAGTATTTGAGTTTCTTTGATCTCTTTTATGCATGATTGCTTATAGCCTCGTATTTATTCTCTGATATTTGGGTTTTGTTTGTCCAACTCGATCTATTTATCTTGCAATGGGAAGAGGTGCTTTGTAGTGGGTTCGCTCTTACGGTGCTTGATCCCAGTGATAGAAGGGGAACCGACATGTATGTATCGTTGCTACTAAGGATAAAATGTAGGGGCGTAGCTATGTAGAGCTAGCCGGTGTCACCGGCACCGGGTCCAATTTAAACTTGCTTAATGTAATCCATTGATTCAGTGTGTAGATCATTGAATTATTTGATATGTAGGCATGCATTCTTCTACGTGGACACCGGGAAATTTCCAATCTAGGTCCGCCCCTGATAAAATGATGTGTCTATCTCTACATAGATAGATCTTGTATACATCATGTCATCATTCTTATTGCATTACTTCGTTTCTCCATGAACTTAATACACTAGATGTATGCTGGATAGCGGTCGATGTGTGGAGTAATAGTAGTAGATGCAGGCAGGAGTCGGTCTACTAATCTTGGATGTGATGCCTATATAATGATCATTGCCTGGATATCGTCATGGTTATTTGAAGTTCTATCAATTGCCCAACAGTAATTTGTTTACCCAACGTTTCCTATTTTTCTCGAGAGAAGCCACTAGTGAAACCTACGCCCCCCGAGTCTCTTTCTCATATTATTTGCCTTTGCGATCTATTTTCCTTTGCTTTTATTATCGGATATATTAAACTAAAAATACAAAAATACCTTGCCGCATTTTATTCTTATTTATTTTATTTGGCGTTCGATCTATCAATCTACTACAATTTTATCTCCCGTCCACATGCCAATTTCTGGCGCGGTTACCCAAAAGGGATTGACAACCCCTTTAACACATCGGGTTGCGAGTGGTTGTTATTTGTGTACAGGTGTTGTTTATGTTGTGTTGCTTGGTTCTCCTACTGGTTCGATAACCTTCGTTTCATCACTGAGGGAAATACCTACCACTGATGTGCTGCATCATCCCTTACTCTTTGGGTAAATATCGATGTAGCTCCAAGCCGCATCAAAAGGAATTTCAGGCGCCGTTGTAGGGGAGGATCTTCAACATATACCATGTTCCTAATCACAAATCTCATCTCCTAGCAATTTACATTATTTGCCATTTGCCTCTCGTTTTCCTCTCCCCCACTTCACAAAAAATTGTCGTTTTTATTCGCCCCTCTTTTTTGTTCGCCCTTTCTTAGCGGATCTGTTTTTGAGTGCAATCTTGTTACGTAGTCATCATGACTCAAGAGAACACCAAGTTTTGTGATTTCTCAAATACCAACAACAATGATTTTATTGGCACTCTGATTGCTCCTACTGCCACTATTGCGGAGTCTTGTGATATTAATACTGCTTTGCTGAATCTTGTTATGAAAAATCAATTTTTCGGCACTCCTAATGAGGACGACGCATCCCATCTTAATACCTTCGTGGCATTATGCGATATGCAAAATAAAAAAGATGTGGACAATGATGTTGTGAAGATGAAATTATTTCTGTTTTCTTTGCGTGATTCTGCAAAAATTTGGTTCTCTTCTTTGCCTCGCAATAGTATCGATTCTTGGAATAAGTGCAAAGATGCTTTTATCACTAAGTATTTTCTGCCCGCAAAAATTATTTCCCTTAGAACCTAGATCATGAATTTCAAGCACTTGAACATGAGCATGTTGCACAATCTTGGGAAAGGATGAAAATGATGCTAAGGAATTGCCCAACTCATTAAATCTTTGGATGATCATACAATTTTTTTATGCGGGATTGGATTTTGTTTATCGTAATCTTTTAGATTCCGCCGCGGGTGGTTCTTTTATGGAAATTACTTTGGGTGAAGCCACCAAATTACTTGATAATATTGTGGCAAATTATTTCGCAATGGCATATCAAAAGAGCTCCTACTAGTAAAAAAAATTAATTCGGTTGAACAAATTTCTTCTTTGAGTGAAAAAGTTGATGCTCTTATGAAATTGGTTGTTAGTAAGAGTGCTCCTATTGATTTTAATGATATGCCTTTGTCTACTTTGATTGAGAAAAATAGTTATGCCATAGATGAAAGTAAGAAAAGAACTTCTATGCTTAGAGCTAAAAGAGAATTTTTAGAAAAAGCATTTTTCTAGTGATTACTTTCGTATAAGTGGTGAAGATCTTAAAATGATTGGTGTTTCTTCTATTGATTCGTTGGTTAGTAAAGTTAAGATTGATGAAAAAGGGACTGGAGAAGAGTCAACTTTACTTAGAAGGCGTCCCAATATTTTGGAGGGTGAAAATCTTGTTCAGAAAATTGATGAAAGTGGGTTTGAAGAGGTCAAAACTTTAACTAGTGATGTGTCCACACTTTTGGATTACACAGACTTTAATTATGATAGTTGCTCTTTGATTGATTGTATTTCTTTGTTGCAATCCATGATAAATTCACCCCATGCTTATGAACAAAATAAAGCTTTTACTAAACATTTGTTGATGCTATGATGAAAGCTTTTGAAGAAAAATTGGAATTAGAAGTTTTAGTTCTTATAAAATTGCATGATGAATGGGAACCTACTATCAAAGTCAAGATCAAAAATTATGAGTGTTTTGCTTTGTGTGACTTGGGTGCTAGTGTTTCTACTATTCCGGAATCATTATGTGATGTGCTTGGTCTTACCAATATTGAAGAATGTTCTTTAAATTTGCACTTGGTGGATTCTACTATTAAAAAGCCTATGGGAAGAATTAATGATGTTCTTATTTTTTCAAATAGGAATTATGTGCCCATAGATTTAATTGTTCTTGATATTGATTTCAATCCGTCTTGTCCAATTATTCTTGGTAGACCGTTTTTACGCACTATCTGTGCCGTGATTGATATGAAAGAAGGTAATATTAAGTTACAATTTGCTTTAAGGAAGGGTATGGAACACTTTACTGGAACAAGAATTAGGCCACCATATTAATCAATCATGAGGGCATCTTATGGATCTCAAAACAAAGACGACAAAACTTAGATCCTTGCTTTATGCCTAGCTGAGGGCGTAAAGCTATAGCGCTTGTTGGGAGGCAACCCAATGTATAAAATTTATTTTTGCTTTTTTGCTTTCTATTCTTGAGTGTTTGCACAATTATTCTACTGTTATGATTGTGTTCTTTGTGTTTTAATTAGTTTTTGTGCCAAGTAAAGCCTTTAGGATCTTCTTGGGTGATAGTTGTTTGATCTTGCTGAAAAACATAAACTTTTGCTCTCACGAAGACAATTCTCATTTTCTACCAGAGCGTGCGAAAATGCCAATTCTTCTGTCAGTACATTTATATACAAATTTCTCAGGTCGTCCTAATTTTTCAGAATTTTTGGAGTTTCAGAAGTATTCGAAATAGTCATATTGCTACAGACTGTTCTGTTTTGACAGATTCTGTTTTCTTTGTGTTGTGTGCTTGTTTTGATGGCTCTATGGTTTTCTTTGATGAGTTTTTGCCATAGAAAAGTTGGAATACGGTAGATATAATGCAAAAAAAATATGAATTGGTTTTATACAGTACTTATAGTAGTTATTTGCTTTCTTGTACTAACGGATCTCACGAAGGTTTTGTTGAGTTTTGTGTGATTGAAGTTTTCAAGTTTTGGGTTATCTTACAATGGATGAAGGAATAAGGAGTAAGAAGAGCCTAAGCTTGGGGATGCCCAGGCGTCCCAAGCTATTATCCAAAAGAGAGCAAGCAACTAAGCTTGGGGATGCCCCGAGTGGCATCCCCTCTGTCTTCTAACGACCATCGGTATTTTACTCGAAGCAATATTTTTATCCGTCACATACTATGTGTTTTGCTTGGAGCATCTTGTATGATATGAGTCTTTGCTTCTTTTATTTTGTGTTTTATGTCTTGATTCCGTGCTGGACACACCTATTTGAGAGAGCGAAAATTATGTCATGACTTGTTAGAATTGCTCTCTATGCTTCACTTCAATTTTTATGAGCTATGGACTTGCTCTAGTGCTTCACTTATATCTTTTTGAGCACACTGTGCTTTAGTAATTTTGAAGAAATGCTCTCTTGATTCACTTAGATTTATTTGAGAGTTAGTAAAATTTTCAAGAAATTCTCTCTTGCTTCACTTAAATTAATTTGAGAGAAAGAAAATTTATTCTCATGGTCTTCACTTATATTTGTTTGAGCTTGTGAAAAGCAACACATGAAAATTAGTTCCAAAGTGATAGATATCCAAGAAGGATGTAATAAAAACTTTCATGAAGGTCATTGGACAAAATAAACTTGATTCTTAGTAATAGTTTTGAGATATGATGATGTGATATGCGAGTCATGTTGATGAGTAATTATGCTTTAGTAAGAATATTGGTGTTAAGGTTTGTGATTCCCTATGCAAGCACGAAAGTCAATAATTCTGCAATGAAATTATATCCTACTTGTGGTGCATTATTCGGTGTTAATTATGCTTAATGCTCGCTTATGAGATTATTCGTTTCTTGGTTGGTCGCTTCTCAATCTTTTGCTAGCCTTCATTTTGCACTAAGTATGATCTCTACTTGTGCATGCAAAAACCTTTAAACTAGTTTTGCCACGTGAGTCCACTATATCTACCTATATGCGGTATTCTTTTGCCATTCTATGAAAATTTGTATGTGCCATCTCTAATTTTCAAAAAAACTTCTCTTTTGTGTGTTCGTTTCGCTCGCGGAGCGGTGAGGGGTGGCTAATATTTTCCATGCTAGATGTGTTATTCTGACGATGAGTGTTTATTCACTTGTCATTGCACGAGAGTATGGCAAAGGTATTAGGGATGCCCAGTCCCGAAATGAAAAATGAATTTACTTTATGTTGTCAAATAAGAAATTCCTTGGAAAGTGTTGGTATGGAAGGCAACCGTGGATACGACTAGCCATGGAAAGTGAAAGTATGGTCAAAAAAGGAATAAACTTTATTTTCTGTTTGGGAGCCGCCTATGATATATCTAGCATGGAAATTGTTGGGAACTCTAAGTCATTTTCGTTGGTGGGAAGGACACACCTCCCAAAATGTTTTTATCTCTAAGTTTTTCGCTTTGAGCTATGGCACCTCTACAAATCCCTACTTCCCTCTGTGAAAGGCCTTTCTTTTACTTTATGCGATTTTTATTTTTGAATTTGAGTCTCCATCTTCTCTTATAAAAGCACCAACTAGGAGGCAATATGATCGTACTTGAGCATTGGGTGTAGCTAATATGCGAGTGTGTTTCATGAATGGATCAATGATTGAGCATGATGGGCTAGGGATAGCTTATTTTAGCATTGATATTTTGAAAGACATTGTTGCTTGTTGATATGCTTGAGTATTTAAGTTATCATGCCAAAACTAGACTATTGCTTTGAACAATATAAAAGTCCAAATGTCCATGCTATAAAGATAAGAAATATGATATGAAATGATAGGCATCATTCCACATCAAAAATTCTGTATTTATCACTTACCTACTCGAGGACGAGTAGGAGTTAAGCTTGGGGATGCTGATACATCTCCAACGTATCTATAATTTTGATTGTTCCATGCTGTTATATTATCAATATTGGATGTTTTATAATTATTTTATATCATTTTTTGGTACTAACCTATTGACATAGTGCCAAGTGCCAGTTGTTGTTTTCTGCATGTTTTTCACATCGCAGGAAATCAATAACAAACGGAGTCCAAATGCAACAAAACTTTATGGAGATTTTTTTGGACCTGAAGGCACCTAATGGGCCAAGGCTATGCCTGGTGGCTGCTCCGAGGAGAACACAACCCACTAGGGCACGCCAGGAGGCCCAGGGGCGCCCTGGTGGGTTCTGCCCACCTTAGGTGCTCCCCATACCGCCTCTTTGCTCTATAAATACCCCAACATTCCAAAAACCCTAGGGGAGTCGATGAAAATCAATTCCAGCCGCAGCGGAGTCCAGAACCACCAGATCCAATCTAGACACCATCTCGGATGGGGTTCACCACCTCCCTTGGTGCCTCTCCGATGATGCGTGAGTACTTCTTTGTAGACCTTCAGGTCCGTAGTTAGTAGCTAGATGGCTTCCTCTCTCTCGTTGAATTCTCAATACAATGGTCTCTTGGAGATCCATATGATGTAACTCTTTTTGCGGTGTGTTTGTTGGGATCGGATGAACTATGAGTTCATGATCAGATCTATCTTTTTATATCCATGAAAGTATTTCAGTTTCTTTGATCTCTTTTATGCATGATTACTTATAGCCTCGTATTTCTTCTCCGATATTTGGGTTTTGTTTGGCCAACTTGATCTATTTATCTTGCAATGGGAAGAGGTGTTTTGTAGTGGGTTTGATCTTACAGTGCTTGAGCCTAGTAACAGAAGGGGAACTGACACATATGTATCGTTGCTACTAAGGATAAACCGATGGGGTCTATCTCTACATAGATAGATCTTGTCTACATCTTGTCATCGTTCTTATTGCATTACTCCATTTCTCCATGAACTTAATACACTAGATGCATGCTGGGTAGCGGTCGATGTGTGGAGTAATAGTATAGATGCAGGCAGGAGTTGGTCTACTAATCTTGGATGTGATGCCTTGTGACAGCCTGGTTTTTGGCCCTTTCTTTTTTCTTTTGTTTTTCCGAGGTTTTTGCCTGAGTTTTCTTTTTTCCGTGGCTTTGTGGTCTGGAAACTGAAGAAGTTGACCTCTTCTTTGCTTCCAGAGTGGCTTGTCATTCCCAAATCCTTCCCTAGACCTTTCCATTTCCATCCTAGCCCAAATCCCAATATTCTTTTTATTGAGAATATTCCTTTTCTATTAAAGGAATAACTCAAATTGCCCTAGGTTGTGAAGTAACCTATATTTCCATTACTCCTAAAATTCCCAAATAATTCTCATAAATTGTTTGGGTCATATCTTGATCAAATATGGCAAAAGTTTCATTGCCATGTTCAAAAATAATCCTCCAATGATTCATTTTCTATTCTGCCCTGAATGGCACTTTGTGAAGTAAGTGTCATTTATATTTCTGCTATTGACTCCTAAACTTTTTGGGCATGTTTATATGTCCAAATAATTGCCCGATGCACAATTTCAAATTTATTTGCCTAGCCAATCTTCCTCAGGGAATTTTCAAAGTTTCTGTCAAACAGAAGGCTTTGTGAAGGAAGTACTAGCTAGGAGTACCCAAATGAGATGAACTTTTGCACACTCCTTAATGTGCTCTTATTAATCCCATTCACCCATTTGTAGCCCCATCCAATCATCTATGTGAGCACAGGAGAAAATCTTTGTTTCTGGCAATATTTTCAGGTTGTGAAGCAAGTGTATTTTATATTGCTTCAAAAATCCTGATAAATTACCAGATCATTCTTATACCCATAAAACATCTCTCCACCCATTTTGGCATCATTTCATTGAGCCATTTGATCACCATAATTATTCCAAGTTTCTGTCCAGAGGAGATGTTTGTGAAGCAAGTACCAGTTTGGCTTTGCCAAATGGTATGAGACTTTTTGAGCATCTTCATTTGACAAAATGACTAAGCTTTGCCCAATTTGAGCTCAAGTGGACACTCCATGAGAGTGCATCTTGCTGATCTTCATTTCTAGACCAAGTATGCAGTTGTGAAGCAACTGCAGTAAATCTTGATCCTTTTACCCTCACAGCCTCCAGGATCATAGTCCTTCCTAGCCTAAACACCCCAGAAAACTTGTTTGGCTTCAAGTAACTCCCTGTTGATCACATTGAGCTTGTAAAGTTTACTGCAGTAAACTTTAGAGCTCTAACTTTTTAACCAGAGCCTTTTTAGCCAAGTTACCACCACAGTTCAAACCACCATTCAAAGGACTATCAGCTAGACAATGTTTTAGGTGTTGTAGATCATTTAATGCCCATGTTCACGTGGTGACCACACAACTGGCATGCGTGTTGGCGCGCTCTGTGTGCAGCGGCCGCGTCTAGAGCACTGTTTGTGCTGGACCCCCTCCTCCTCTCGTCATCTTAGAGCCCGTGATCATGTCCAGTGGATTCCTCTCCTTGTCGCCGTTCCCCTGGACCCCTCTCCCCCTCTGTCCGCTTGCTCACCGACGCTCGCCGACGAGCGCCCATGAGAGCACAGTGCTTCGGCCGTCATCTTCCTCCTCGGCCGCATCCTCCCTGCGCCCCCTTGGCCTCCTCTGCCCATGAGGACTCTCCCTTGTGCCCTCCCCGTCGTTTGCCCCCGAGCCCATGCACGAGCACACGCGTCCGCGGCACCGTCCACGCGTCCACGACGGTGCCAGCTCGGCCTCCCTTGCCTCGCCTATAAATGGCTATCCCCGAGCCCTCCCGAGCTCACCAGCAGCCAGTGGCGAAGCCACCTCCCGGCTACCCGGGGCAGCCGCCCGGGCTCAACCATGCATTCTCTTTTGAACCATAGCACTAAATGGAGGGCTAACCATCATTTTGTAGGGGCAAAGAACACAAAAACAACAACGCCGTTTACTTTGCCCCGGCTCACCGGCTGAGCTGGCTCCGCCACTGCCAGCAGCCTCGCCACCCTCCTCTTCCCCTCCCTGACCACTAGCCCGAGCTCCGAGAGCTCTCTGTGCCCCCATGGACGCCATGGCCGCCACCTCTGCCCTCCCTCGATTTGGTCGAGCCCGAGCCCCTCCCTCTCTCCTTCCACCACCAGTGAGATCCACTCACTCCGGCGCCCATGCCCATGCCCTTTCCCCCTCGTTGGAACCACCGTGGCCGCGAGCACCAACTCCTCCCGAAGCATCTCCGCCGAAGTCTGCTCCCTCGTCGCTCTGGTCCTTCTCGGCGTCCGTGCCCAGGTGGGATGGATGCGGCGCCTCTCCCCGATGTCTCCAGTACCCGTAGCCTCGCCGGAGGCGGTCTGTGGCGCCGGTGCTCATCGCCGAAGCTCGCCCCGTCCTCTCCTCCATCGGGCGGCATCGGGAAGAAGAATACGACGACCCAACCACCCTGCCAGCTGGCCGCGGGCCCCGCCAGTCAGTGGCTGGGTGTTGACCCCGCGGGCCAGCGTGGATAAGTGATGGGCCCCACCCATGGGACCCGCATGCGTCAGCCCTGCCACTGTTCCTTTGGATAAGGTGAAAGCATATTTTCCCCAAATTACGTTGTCACTTTTTTGTTCAGGCCCTTGGTTGAAAATATTTTCATTACAGATGGGTCCCTGGCAGAAAAACTTCCATATCTTTTTATCCGTAACTCCGTTTGAGGTGAATCCAACACTCACTTCTTCGTTTCGTCGAGCCCGTTCTATTGGTCATGTTATCACTATGGTTTGACTCTGTGAAAATGACCTTTATTCCCTTGCCCTCATTCAGCCCCCTCCGAGAGGGAACGTTTTCCAGCGTTTCGTTCCGCGGCTTCACCGCACTTCTCCCCGGTGCCTTCTTCATCCCCAGGCAAGCCGCAATACCCACTTGCATGATAGTCATGCAGTAGCCATGGTTTTCAACTTGAATCTTTATTAAATGTTTGCTTGCTGAAATGATGGTTATCAGATTTGCATGTTCACTTTTGGTCCTATGTTGTTTTGTACTTTGTGAGCATGTTATACCTACTAGTATTTACTTTCAGATGTTTATGCTTGCTGGTAGTACATGTTGATGTTGGTGATGGTCATGCTAGTCAGTATGCCATGCTCAGTGGAAATGATTTATTGTTGATATGGTGGATATTTATGTGACCCTCATGATGATGTTGATATCATGTTCATGCACTTTATCATGGCTCAACATATTTGCATTCAAGTTAACCGGATTAAATTGAACTTGAACACCTGTTGGCTGAGTCATGGTGCCGCTAAATCGATGCTGACCAGTGCAACCACGCTTACCGGTATGGGACGGTCCTAACTGGGTCTATTGTTGTGCCTCTCGCCGGTGGCTCTAACGAGGGAAGGTTATGGACGCGCGCTACCCTTATCAGGTAGGAGGACATAAGCCTTGTGTGCCCGTAGTTGTTATAGACGGCGGATCCCCGTGTGGGGATCGTTTATGTTTTGGCCACAGCGGTGGTCATTGTGTCTGGAGGTAGACACGGGGCCACCCATGACTTAGCCCAGTGGGGAGTGAGTCGGAGTGGCCAGGAGAGTGTCATGGCAGTAGGACGGTTTTGTCGGAACGCCGTTGGTCCACCCGAATGGGAGTGCGAGGCCATGGGTTCCGTAGTGTGGGTATAGTGTACTAACCTCCGCAGAGTGTATATTAAATCTATCGATAGCCGCGCCCACGGATAAGGGCCCAGGTCGAAAGTAGGTCACACCATGAGTCAACAGTAAAAAGAATAATGTGCTTAATAACAGTGAGATAAGTGGGTTGTGATCGCCGTAAGGATCACGGGACAAGTGTTGGTCGGGTTGTGATCACCGTAAGGATCACGGGCCAAGTGTTGGTCGGGTTGTGATCGTCGTAAGGAGCACGGGCCAAGTGTTAGTCGGGTGGTGATCGCCGTAAAGATCACGGAGGTATCGAGGATACCGAGTTGTTGCATATTCGTGATGTTGTATGAGAGTCGTGGGTAAAAACCAAGCTCCTTGTGGTCATTTACTGATCACTATGGTATTTTTCATACCAAGCTTGATTTGATCCTGAGATGATCGTGTGATGTCCGAGGTTGGTAAGTGATGCATATGTTGGTTACGAGGTAACCCGAGCAGAATAAGTGGAGCATATAGTGTCACCATGTTGCATGCTAATATTGTCAAATTAATATGTTAATGCCATGTTCATGTTGTGTTAACTGTATCATATTCATGTTGTCCATGCTATATTGTTCTGTTAATATCATGATAATTCCTGTTTAACCAGCAATTGCCATGTTGTTGTCTGTCTTGAATTCTTCTGGATGGTTATGAGCTTGCAAGTACATTCAATGTACTGACCTGGCGTGTCATGCCAGTTTGCAGGTCATTCCGGATTTGATTGCTTGCTTGTCGTGGTTTCCGTTCGTGCGAGCTAGGCTAAGCGTTCTAGCCAGAGTCCCTGCGGAGTGGAGTTCACCACCGTCGTCGTTGTTCCGCTGCTAGAGTTCTTCCGCTGCTTCGAGTTGTTCTGCTGCTTGCATATACAAACTGAGGATGGCGTAGTGTCGCCGTGCCAATGTTATTCATTGTAATATCGGAGACCTTGTATTCTTATTCATGTAATAATAGAAAGCTGGTTTGTTATATGTTAAGCAGTGCTGTATTCCAGAAGACTTCTCCTTGATCTCTGGGCTGGAATATGAGGCGTTCCGGTTTTCTCTGAGCCGGGGTGCCACAATGCTTGGTACCAGAGCAGGTCTGGCTGTAGGACGCCCTAGACCGCGCGAACGTTAGAAATCGGTAGTATAGAGTCTGGCTTGTTTATTGCACTTGATTGCTGCATTTGTTTGTTGCATGGCATGCATATAGCATTATTATTTAGTCGCTAATGGTTTATCTGGTGAGGGTAGCTGGCATCGGTTCGAATCCACTACAGCTCAACCTTTGCATTTCTCCAGTTCCTTTTTCTTTCGGTGTCTGGTGTCATTTTTGTCCCAGCAGAGTGATGCCAAGTGATCCCGACACTATTTGCAAAATGGTGCTCAGGTATCGCACCGATATATTTCCTTCAGTCCCGCCTATCGTTTCGATGATGGACATGTTTCGATCCCGGATCGTTCTTTTATTTTGTCGTGTTGGCAACCCTTAATGATCTTAGTTATCCAGAAAGGGCAATGTGAGCAGCCTCAGTTTTTCCCCGCTATCCTATTTCTTGGACGAGTACAGATCTTTTTCCGTCTGCTTGATAATAATGTGGTTGTGACCTTCGTGTCCCACTGCAGGATTACCGAGTGTGTCCTCGCCTCCGAGCTAGTCCAGGTTGCTATTTGGCTAAGCTAGCACTTGGTGTAGCCCTGTTTACACCAATTCTCCCACACATTTATTCATTCTCGTGCACATCGTCACAGCATGCTAGATCGTAGTACCGGAGATTCCGTGAAATTTGTGTGCTTAAGTAGGCATGCATATTGTGTGACTAGCAGTAATATGTGATGATTGCTTGATTAATTATATTAGTAGAATGCTTGTGTGCTTTTGTTTTAGTTGTTTCTGTTGTTTCTTTCTTTGGGCCTTTGGTGTTACAAAATTTTCCCCTATTAAAGTTGCTCGCCAGCCGACACTGGACCCGAAGAGTCAGCAAGAAATGCATATATTTGGAAACTCAGTTAAACAGAACGGAATTATCAGCTGATTGCAGTGAAACTAGAAATTATCTTGTCTGGATGCAAAAGAAATCCTGGAAGGACCGTCAGTATCAAGTTTGCATGAGCGTACACTCATCACAACAAAATGATTAAATGAGCAAGAAGATAAATTATGTGCAAGGTTGACAGAATATCAAAGGTATGGCTCAGATACAAGTTTAATTTTTCGTTGATGATGATTTTGGAACTCGATGTACCCGGAAGCAAGCAAAAATATGGCATATACTCAGAAAGGAGGATAGTCCTACAAAACCCCGTTTCATGCAAGAAATCAATAGCAAAAATATTCAGATGGTATATATATGTGGAAATCGGTCCGCATATCAAAATAAGAAGCTTCTGGTGTAAGCAACCCAATCTTCTCTCGCAAGATACCAGAGAAGCTTCCAAGGCAAGATTCATCTATCTTCCTCAGTACGATACATGGATGACTTCTCGCACAAGGTACTCTACCTTCATCAGTAAGCAACCGCAAAAGCTTCCGGCATAAGGTACTGAGTTTTTCCCCAGCAAAGTCTTTAAGGGGGTAAGCTTCTGAAGCACGATACCCAGTCTTCTTCAGCAAGCTGTCCAATGAAAGTTTCGAGCACAAGCCAGCAAATATTCCTCAGTAAGACATTGGTACAAGGTAGTACGCTATGAATTGATAGCATATGGCAGTGAATCCCGAGTATCAGATCCGCAACATTTTGGTCAGAATCAAGAATCAGTCAGAATACACGTCTGTGTCGGAATCAGGTCCTCATAAATATGCAATGAGCATACCATCAAGATCTTACAAGTCACTCGGATGAGGATCTGAAAACCACGTGAGGATGGTTACGAGAATAAAGCCAGTATACACCACAGTGTGATAGGATTATGAGGATTGACAACATCAATGAGCTCAATACAAGTACCCGTGAACCTGGAAAATGATCCTGATGAGCCCTTGTCCCCTTTTTCTCCAATGACGGCACCACGCCTGTGATCTGAGCTGTTTCTAGTTATCCGGGATGGATGCTGATTTTTGTTTCTCTCTTCAACGACTGTCACGAGTCTGAGCTGCTTTTCGTCCTTCTCGTACAATTGTTGAGTTTCTTTTTGTGACAGTAGCCCTATAGCTGCTTTTTGGCTATTTTAGTGAGCTGCCACCTTCTTCTTATCGACCCGGTCTCATGCTCTGAGCTGCTTTTTCCGTCCTGAGCCGTGGTTGAGTTATTTCAGTAATGTCCCAGATCTGAGTTGTAAAGACCGTTCTGGTGGCTACTGATTTATTTGCCGATTTCTTGCAAGGGTTTCGGATGATCATCTCCCAACAATCAGAATTTGAGAGTGTTGAAACTGCCATTTAATGGTTTACCCTGTCAGAAAAAACCAGGATAAGCTAGATTGCCGAAAAATTGCACCGATAGTACCTATGGTCATACGAAGAAGCAAGATGACCCAGCTCTTTCAGCCAAAGATCCAGACCAGGAAAACAATAATGAAGGAGCAAGACTAGTGATGCAGGTATGAAAATTGCACACGACCCCCCATGGTGTAGATCCCCAGACAGTCTAAGTCAGTATTGATCCACATGGATATGCCTGCAGCATGAGTAATCGGTATGAGGAATAACAGTCTGGAAGCCTGAGTCCTCACTTATATGAATCCTCATGGATAGCCTGTCGAGAACAAAATTTTTCCATCAGAACCACCGTCAGCCAAGTCTGCAGATATTATCATACAGGCCAAACCCTTTATGCTGGCCGCGACAGGAGACAATCAAATATTTGGTACGGATCCGATACTCACGGTAGTGGAACCGGTTAAGATGATTCAGAAACGTCTGCTATGAGTCAGAATCTGTCAGGAAACGGTTATGTTTTAGCTCACTGTTTGGAACCCAAAGGACCTGCATTTAGTGGAGAAACCCAATGCAATGAGTCAGAGCTTGAGTTTTCATCAGAAAAATCTAATCATCATTACATGAAAGGTTGTCAGTGCCGGGTGGCACACCCAACAGAAATCACTTTTGGATTTGTGAGACGGACATATATTTCAGTCGTGATAATTAAATCACACTCAGCTAGTCAGCAGATCTAAAAGGAAATTGGAGCCTATATAAGCATGAGCAAGCGAGGTAAGATCTGTCAGAATGTGGATACAGTGAATCAAACCACGCCAGGGCTAGTCAGATAAAAATTTAATGGGAACAACAATAAAGGAAAAAGGATACCCGAGTTGGAAACGGTTTCCTTAAGTCAGAATATTCATACTTGTTCCCTGAGCAACCAAATCTCGAGGATGAGATTTCTTTAAGGGGGTAAGGTTTGTGACAGCCTGGTTTTTGGCCCTTTCTTTTTCTTTTGTTTTTCCGAGGTTTTTGCCTGAGTTTTCTTTTTCCGTGGCTTTGTGGTCCAGAAACTGAAGAAGATGACCTCTTCTTTTGCTTCCAGAGTGGCTTGTCATTCCCAAATCCTTCCCTAGACCTTTCCATTTCCATCCTAGCCCAAATCCCAATATTCTTTTTATTGGGAATATTCCTTTTCTATTAAAGGAATAACTCAAATTGCCCTAGGTTGTGAAGCAACCTATATTTCCATCACTCGTAAAATTCCCAAATAATTCTCATAAATTGTTTGGCTCATATCTTGATCAAATATGGCAAAACTTTTAATTGCCTTGTTCAAAAAAAAATCCTCCAATAATTGATTTTCTATTATGCCCTGAATAGCACTTTGTGAAGGAAGTGTCATTTATATTTCTCCCATTAACTCCCAACCTTTTTGGACATGTTTATATGTCCAAATAATGCCCCATGCACAAGTTCAAATTTGATTGCCTAGCCAACCTTCCTCAGTGAATTTTCAAAGTTTCTGTCAAACAGAAGGCTTTATGAAGGAAGTACTAGCTAGGAGTACCCAAATGAGATGAACTTTTGCACACTCCTTAATGTGCTCTTATTAATCCCCTTCACCCATTTGTAGCCCCATCCAATCATCTATGTGAGCACAGGAGCAAATCTTTATTTCTGGCAATATTTTCATGTTGTGAAGCAAGTGTATTTTATATTGCTTCAAAAATCCTGATAAATTACCAGATCATTCTTATACCCATAAAACATCTCTCCACCCATTGTGGCATCATTTCATTGAGCCATTTGATCACCATAATTATTCCAAGTTTCTATCCAGAGGAGATGTTTGTGAAGCAAGTACCAGTTTGGCTTTGCCAAATGGTATGAGACTTTTTGAACATCTTCATTTGACCAAATGACTAAGCTTTGCCCAATTTGAGCTCAAGTGGACACTCCATGTGAGTGCATCTTGCTGATCTTCATTTCTGGACCAAGTATGCAGTTGTGAAGCAACTGCAGTAAATCTTGATCATTTTACCCTCACAGCCTCCAGGATCATAGTCCTTCCTAGCCTAAACACCCCAGACAACTTCTTTGGCTTCAAGTAACTCCCTGTTGATCACATTGAGCTGGTAAAGTTTACAGCAGTAAACTTCAGAGCTCTCTAACTTTTTAACCAGAGCCTTTTTAGCCAAGTTACCACCACAGTTCAAACCACCATTCGAAGGACTATCAGCTAGACAATGTTTTAGGTGTTGTAGATCATTTAATGCCCATGTTCACGTGTTGACCAGGCAGCTGGCATGCCTGTTGGCGTACTCTATGTGCAGTGGCCGCGTCTAGAGCACTGTTTTTGCTGGACCCCCTCCTTGTCTCGTCGTCTTAGAGCCCGTGATAATGTCCAGTGGATTCCTCTCCTCGTCGCCATTCCCCTGGACCCCTCTCCCCCTCTGTCAGCTTGCTCACTAACGCTCGCCGATGAGCACCCACGAGAGCACAGTGCTCCGGCCGTCGTCTTCCTCCTCGGTCGCATCCTCCCTGCGCCCCCTTGGCCTCCTCTTCCCCGTGAGGACTCTCCCCTATGCCCTCCCCGTCGTTCGCCCCCGAGCCCATGCACGAGCACACGCGTCCGCGGTGCCGTCCATGTGTCCGCGACGGTGCTAGCTCGGCCTCCCTTGCCCCGCCTATAAATGGCCATCCCCGAGCCCTCCCGAGCTCACTAGCAGCCTCGCCACCCTCCTCTTCCACTCCCTGACCACTAGCCCGAGCTCCGGGAGCTCTCTCTGCCCCCATGGCCGCCATGGCCGCCGTCTTTGCCCTCCCTCGGTTCGGTCGAGCCCGAGCCCCTCCCTCGTTCCTTCCACCACCAGTGAGATCCACTCACCCCGACGCCCATGCCCATGCCCTTTCCCCCTCGCCGGAACCACCATGGCCGCGAGCCCCAACTCCTCCCGAAGCATCTCCGCCGGAGTCCGCTCCCTCGTTGCTCCAGTCCTTCTCGGCGTTCGTGCCCAGGCGGGATGGATGCGGTGCCTCTCCCCGATCTCTCCGGTGCCCGTAGCCTCGCCGGAGGCGGTCTATGGCGCCGGAGCTCGTCGCCGGAGCTCCCCCCGTCCTCTGCTCCCTCGAGCGGTGTTGGGAAGAAGAAGACGACGACCCAGCCACCGTGCCAGCTGGCCGCGGGCCCCGCCAGTCAGTGGCTGGACGCTGACCCGGCGGGCCAGCGTGGATAAGTGACGGGCCCCACCCATGGGACCCGCACGCGTCAGCCCCGCCATTGTTCCTTTGGATAAGGTGAAAGCGTATTTTGCCCAAATTACGTTTTCACTTTTACTGTTCAAGCCCCTGGTTTAAAATATTTTCATTACAGATGGGTCCCTGACAGAAAAACTTCCTTATCTTTTTATCCGTAACTCCGTTTGAGGTGAATCCAATGCTCACTTCTTCGTTCTGTTGTTCATGTTTTCACTATGGTTTGACACTATGAAAATGACCTTTATGCCCTTGCCCTCATTCAGCCCCCTCCGAGAGAGAACGTTTTCCGGTGTTTCGTTCCGCGGCTTCACCGCACTTCTCCCCGGCGCCTTCTTCATCCCCAGGCAAGCCACAATACCCACTTGCATGATAGTCATGCAGTAGACATGGTTTTCAACTTGAATCTTTATTAAATGTTTGCTTGTTGAAATGATGGTTATCAGATTTGCATGTTCACTTTTGGTACTATGATGTTTTGTATTCTGTGATCATGTTATACCTGCTAGTATTTCCTATCAGATGTTTATGCTTGCTGGTAGTACATGTTGATGTTGGTGATGGTCATGCTAGTCAGTACGCCATGCTCAGTGGAAATGATTTATTGTTGATATGGTGGCTATTTATGTGATACCCTCATGATTATGTTGATATCCTGTTCATGCACTTTATTATGGCTCAACATATTTGCATTCAAGTTAACCGGATTAAATTGAACTTGAACAACTGTTGGCTGAGTCATGGTGACGTTGAATCGATGCTGACCAGTGCAACCACGCTTACCCGTATGGGACGGTCCTAACTGGGTCTATTGTCGTGCCTCTCGACGGTGCCTCTAACGAGGGAAGGTTATGGGCGCGCGCTACCCTGATCAGGTAGGCGGACATAAGCCTTGTGTGCCCGTAGTTGTTATAGCCGGCGGATCCCCGTGTGGGGATCGTTTATGTTTTGGCCACAGCGGTGGTCGTTGTGTCTGGAGGTAGACACGGGGCCACCCATGACTTAGCCCAGTGGGGAGTGAGTTGGAGTGGCCGGGAGAGTGTCATGGTAGTAGGACGGTTTTGTCGGAACGCCGTTAGTCCACCCGAATGGGAGTGTGAGGCCATGGGTTCCGCAGTGTGGGTACAGTGTACTAACCTCTGCAGAGTGTGTATTAAATCTATCGATAGCCGCGCCCGCGGATAAGGGCCCGGGTCGAAAGTAGGTCACACCATGAGTCAATAGTAATAAGAATAATGTGCTTAATAACAGTGAGATAAGTGGGTTGTGATCGCCGCAAGGATCACGGGCCAAGTGTTGGTCGGGTTGTGATCGCCGTAAGGATCACGGGCCAAGTGTTGGTCGGGTGGTGATCGCCGTAAAGATCACGGAGGTATTGAGGATACCGAGTTGTTGTATATTCGTGATGTTGTACGAGAGTCGTGGGTAAAAACCAACCTCCTTGTGGTCATTTACTGATCTCTACGGTATTGTTTATACCAAGCTTGATTTGATCCTGAGATGATTGTGTGATGTCCGAAGTTGGTAAGTGATGCATATGTTGGTTACGAGGTAACTCGAGCAGAATAAGTGGAGCATATAGTGTCACCATGTTGCATGCCATGTTCATGTTGTGTTAACTGTATCATGTTCATGCTGTCCATGGTATATTGTTCTGTTAATATCATGACAATTCCTGTTTAACCTGTAATTGCCAAGCTGTTGTCTATCTTGAATGCTTCTGGATTATTGTGAGCTTGCAAGTACATTCAATGTACTGACCTGGCGTGTCATGCTAGTTTGCAGGTCATTCTGGATTTGATTGCTTGCTTGTCGTGGTTTCCGTTCGTGCGAGCTAGGCTAAGCGTTCCAGCCAGAGTCCCTGCAGAGTGGAGTTCACCACCGTCATCGTTGTTCCGCTGCTAGAGTTCTTCTGCTGCTTCGAGTTGTTCTGCTTATTGCATAGAGCAACTGAGGATGGCGTAGTGTCGCCGTGCCGATGTTATTCATTGTAATATCGGAGACCTTGTATTCTTATTCATGTAATAATAGAAAGCTGGTTTGTTCTATGCTAAGCAGTGCCGTATTCCGGAAGACTTCTCCTCGATCTCTGGGCTGGAATACGGGGCATTCCGGTTCTCTCTGAGCCGGGGTGCCACATGCCTATATAATGATCATTGCCTGGATATCGTCATGATTATTTGAAGTTCTATAAATTGCCCAACAGTAATTTGTTTACCCACCGTTTGTTATTTTTCTCGAGAGAAGCCACTAGTGAAACCTACAGCCCCCAGGTCTCTTTCTCATATTATTTGCCTTTGCGATCTATTTTCCTTTGCTTTTATTTTCAGATCTATTAAACCAAAAATACCTTGCTGCGTTTTGTTCTTATTTATTTTATTTGGCGTTTGATCTATCAATCTACTACAATTTTATCTCTTGTCCACATGCCAATTTCTGGCGGCGTTACCCAAAAGGGATTGACAACCCCTTTACCACGTCGGGTTGCGAGTGGTTGTTATTTGTGTGGAGGTGCTATTTACGTTGTGTTGCTTGGTTCTCCTACTGGTTCGATAACCTTGGTTTCATCCCGAGGGAAATACCTACCACTGCTTTACTGCATCATCCCTTCCTCTTTGGGGAAATACCGACGTAGCTCCAAGCCGCATCAAGCCTGTTCAAATAGTTAAGGTAAGTAAGTCACTGTATCCACAGTTCAATTGCTTGTTTGTTTCAGGCATAGTTAAATTGCTCTTTTCAATTGCTTTATATGTCGTCAGTTAATGAGATGCCCAAACAATGATGCCTGATGTTGGGTACTTGTATAACTATTAGTTGACATAATTAAAGGCCTTACCATTTAATTACTCTGGCGAAGTGTGCCTGGAGCTTTGAAGTCTATTAACCAACTATTATTGCATGAGGCTCACAATCTGGTTTATACTAGGCTAATGATTGCATAGTTTTGCTTGCGGTAGTAGGTTTGTATGAATCCCTATGCTATTCATTATGCTCCCTAAGATTTTAATTGAGCTACAGAATGGCCAACTGCTTGCTTATTTATACGCAACGTGTTGTCTAAATTTGTAACCTGTCTGTGTTTTGCATTTGGCCCCAACATCATGCTCCTCTGGTGAGCTAAGAGTGGTTTCTGTATGTCGGCTGCACAGACTACCATTTTTATAATTTTTAAAATATCACCTGCTTGTGCTTCATGACGTGTAACATTATTGTTAGTCCTATTTTGCCATGTACAAAATAGTCTGTCTTGCTCGCTTCACTGTTCTAACTATATTTTTGCCCTAGTCATGTGTACTTACAGAAACATTTCAGGATGAAATGGTATCAACACAAAGATTTGCGAGCAGTGCAGCATGGCCTTTACCAAATGATTATGGATTGGAATTGGAATGTGCTAATGTTCTTGAGCATCAACTAGAGGTGGCAAGACAATGCGTACATGATTCTCAACGTGCAATCAAAAAGTTGAGACTGGATTTGCAGGTACTAGATACAGGAGTGAAAAAAAATGAAATGAGACACTGATGTAACCACAAAGGAATTGGAGATTTTGCAGACTGAAATTTGTGCTATCTGAATCTAGCCAATCCTATTTTCTGAAGAGATTATAGTTCAAATGGTAAGTTCTATTGATGTGTGTCCATGATGTATGAGCTTTATTTGTCCAGTGTATGTAATTTTCTATTTGTGTACACCCAGGGGGTATATTCGGCTGTAATTTCTTTATTGTATAGTGTAGGATTATTCTATGTTTCTATGCCTTAGTCTTTGTATTGTATAGTTATGTTTTTTAGAGGCGACAGTATAGAGTAGGATAATTCCTATATCGTTGAAACAGGGGCCAACACACCCAAACATTTCCTGGACGCCATACAAACGAACAAACATGTGTAGTCAAAGTGGGCCTTAATTGGGCTGGTCAACATAATATTTAGTGGAGCGCAAATGATGTGGCCCACTGTAACAACGGCTCTTAGCAGGCCGTTAACAGGCCAAAAGCTCGATAGGGCCGTATAAATGGAAATGGCCCGTGGGCCTCTAGCTGGCCAAAATAAATGTGAATTTTGTCTCGGCCCTTTTACTTTACGAGCCGGTAAGAGGCCGAAAGGGTTATGGGCCAGAGGAGGCCCAATTTGCAAACTAGGCTTTTAACAGGCCGAAAGTCGCGTCGGGCTAAAAATTTTCCCTGCGAAACGTGGGCCCCTAATGGACCCAATTGCAAAGGCCTAACTGTTGCGCGGGCCGTTAACAGGCCGAAAGACAAAATGAGCTAGGAATTGATCCATTTACCGAATGGGCCAGGGACGGGCCTAAAGTCACAACGGGCTAGAAATGGTCCAACTGCGGAATGGGCCGGGAAAAGGCCGAAAGACGTTCTGGGCCGTTAACGGGCTGCAACTGACGATGGGCTGCTAACAGGCCGAAAGAAGCTCGGGTCGTAATTGGGCCCAAAGATGTAGCAGGCCGTTAACGGGCTGAAACTAACGATGGGCTGGAAATTGTCAAATCTATAATGGGCCTTTGATGGGCCAATCTGTGTAACTTGTATGGGCCATGCTTGTGTATGGGCCTGACTCAAGTAGGCCACTAATGGGCCCACCCGCTTATTTTGACATGCCCGGCCTTTTAACCTGAATGGGCTACTGTTGGGCCGAGACACGTGTCGACCTATCATAGGCGTGTTTTGTCCATTTGCTGGATGACAACTATCCGAACCTCAGGCCAACACGTGGATCTGTCGGCGAATGAGAATTTTACACGTGGAAAATCCCCATTGGTCCGTACTGTTAACGGGTTATCAAATACAATCCGAAACCCGATAGCTTAATGACGACCCGTTATGGTGGATGCCACATGTTGGTTATCCTTGAAGAAAGCACTTCTATGACGCGCAATTTATCGTCATGGAAGTGGACACTTCTGTGATGATAATTTTGGTAATGTCACGGAACACTTCTACGACAGCACAGGTATGACTATGTTGATTCTGTCATAAAATCGTCATGGATGTACATGCATGACAAAAAACATGACCTACTGTGACAAACACGTGTCATCACGGAAGTGTATTTATTTGTAGTGTGTAGACATAGAAATTTGAGAAATACATACAGATCTGAATGTGGTAGACCTGTTGACTAAACTTCTCTCACAAGCAAAACATGATCACACCTTAGTACTCTTTGGGTGTTAATCGCATGGCGGTGTGAACTAGATTATTGACTCTGGAAAACCCTTTGGGTGTTGATCACATGGCGATGTGAACTATGGGTGTAAATCACATGACGATGTGAACTATTGGTGTTAAATCACATGGTGATGTGAACTAGATTATTGACTCTAGTGCAAGTGGGAGACCCAAAGGCAATAACAAAATATGCCCTAGAGGCTATAACAAAGTTATTATTTTATATTTCCTTATTCATTATAAATGTTTATTATTCATGCTAGAATTGTATTGACCGGAAACCCAAATACATGTGTGAATACATAGACAAACACTGTGTCCCTAGTAAGCCTCTACTTGACTAGCTCGTTGATCAAAGATGGTTAAGGTTTCCTAACCATGGACATGAGTTGTCATTTGATAAGGGGATCTGTTGGGGATATGACTATTAGGTATGTCCCGCCCAGGAGGTGCCGGGCTATACCCACGGCGGTTCATAGAGATGAAACCCATGAGGATATTGAAGATGGCGGTTCTCAGGCAAGGGACCAAGGCCCGAAGGCGACTTAAGGACCGTATGAGTAAACCGCCATATGTGTAAGACTTGTATTGTAAGGCATATATAGCTAGACACCGAGCCGGACACGTTGTCTATGAGCCGACCGGGACCCCGTGAGCCGCTGGGCGTCAACCTGTGTATATAAAGGGATGACCGATGGCGGTTCAGGGCAAGAAACAAGGGATCGAAAGCTAGGTTAAGTGTATTCGCTCCCTGGTAATCGAAACATAAGCAATACCACCTCAAACTGGATTAGGCCTTTACCTTCACCGCAAGGGGCCGAACCAGTATAAACTCTTGTGTCCTTTGTCTCGTGCAACCCCTTTAAGCTAACCTAGTTGCGATGGCTCCACGACCAAGTCCTCACACTAGGACATCTGCCGTGACTATTCCATGACAGTTGGCACCCACCATGGGGCCAGCGCACGGTGGTTTCAAGGTCTTAAAGGGAAGCTTCAAAGGGATCAAGGGATACGCGATGGGACGGATGACCAAGAGTCATCGCGGCAAGCTCTACATCGACGATTCAGGCTGGGGTCCCGAGGCCGGCTCAATTGAGTACGGGCACCGGGTCCCCTTTGGCGGAATTCACGTCTTCATCGGCAAGATCGGTGAGCAGGGCCCTGAGCCAGACATTTGCACCGACCTCATCGAGACGGCTCAGCGTGCATGACCCGCCTGAGCCCAGCCCGTCGTGAAGCATGCCTTCATGGGATTCATCCATGGGGTGGAATTTGATGAGGGATCCATGTCTAGCGGTGAGACACCCATCTATTCTGATGATGAGTCATCCACACGCGAGACCACTTCGTTGTATCAACTGCAAGATGGCAGGCTTGGGGGTTGCTCCGACAGCGACAGTATTCTGGACCCCTATGAGCCTCCGAACAGGGTCGCAATCTTCATGGCCGGTACGCAGCCTGGGTAGAATTCTTCAACTGCGGCAACAATGATCTCCGGGTCAGCAGAGGCGATGGCAGCTGGGGCAGGAGGCCCTGTGTGCCCGCCGGCTCAGGTTTTTACTGATTTGTTGGATAAACTGATAGCCTTGTTAAGAGAAGAGGTTAACCCGGAAAATCAAGCTCAGCATAACACGGAAATTGCAAAACTGCGTGACGAGGTAGCACAAGCCAATGAAGACCTGTCGGCGGAGGATGTTAGGATGAGAGCGGAGCGAGCCATTTTGGAGGCTCAAGCACAACTGATCCAGGCTAGTTCCTTCTGGATCTCATTGGATCAAAACACTTCAAATGAAATCATGAGAAGAAGGCACCGGAGTCGTCTGCCGTCGGTTTACAAGGTGAGGAATCTCTTTGGTACGCCTAGGGCAGGGACTAATAACCCGCCGGAGATAAACCGGGTTGAAGCACCTGGGGCTAGAGCACCGGCTCAACCGCGCACGACGGAGCCACATCGTCTGAATAATACTCCACCTCAATATGTGCCGACACCACCTATTCCAACCCTTTGGATAATATGATCGCTGCAGCAACACGGTTGGCGGCTCTCCCAGTTGAAGGCGACTCTCCAGCAATAGTTGAGACACGGAGGGCTAGAGAGCTTCTCCAAACAGCACTAGTATAGCAGGAGGCATATTCTTACAGTCGAGAGAGGATTCATTCAACCCCTCGCCCAAGCCGGAGTTATAGCAGACATATGGACTCACCAGCCATTTCAAGCAAGGACTAGCGCCGTAACCAGTCGCGTGGGCATGACCCGCCGTGTGATGGTGCACATGGTATGGCTGATCAGGATAGGGCACGTCGTGAAGCTGAGCAGGTGGCCCATCAGGCGGCTCATCAACATCTTTCGGTTTATCTAACAGTTTCGGTGGAGGCAGGTGTGACCTCTAAAACTACATGTATACCTTGTTTGGTGTCGGCTCTGCATAATAATCGTTTGCCCAAGGATTACAAAGGACCTCGTAAGGTGCCTAACTACACAGCCGACTTACCCCCTAAGGCGTGGATTGAGAGTTATGAGATGGCCATGGAACTGTTGGAGGTCAGCGATGCTGCGTGTGCCAAATACTTCATCATGATGCTGGATGGGACAGCCTGTACTTGGTTAAAAGGGCTGCCTGCCAATTCCATCGGGTCATGGGATGAGCTAAAAGCCTGGTTTATCCAAAACTTTAAAGATACGTGCTAACTGCCCATGTCGATTGTGGATTTGGATGCTTGCGCCCAAGAGGAGGGCGAGTCAACAACCCATTGGGTGAGCCGGATCAAGGCTATCCTACACTCATCAGCTAACATCAATGCTGGCTCAACAGTTCTAATGTTAGAGAAGAATTGCCGTTTTTTGCCTCTCAAGCAGAAGCTAGGGCGGCTCAAGCACGATTGCAATGATATGGGCCAGCTGATGGCGGCTGTAGTTAAATATGCTGACTCTGATAGTACTAAGGACCCCGAGTCTGATGATGAAAAGCCGAGAAAGGGAAAGAAGAGCGGCAACACCAAGGGTCCGCAGCATAACCCGACAAGTCAGGGGGGCAACGGTAAGGGCAAGGCCGATAGTAATTAAGATTTTGTGTTCAATACCAGTACACAGAATAATGGTCAGCATCGTAAGGGGAAGCCACCTCCTCGGACAGGTGGATCAGGTGTCAATCTTGAGCACTTACTGAATCAATGCTGCCCAAAACATGGCACGAAGGAAAGGCCATCCACTCACCTTTGGAAAGATTGTCAAATTATGAGGGAGTTCAAAAATTCTGATTTTTTTCAGAACAATCATAGGCCGGGCAGCGGCTCAGGTTCTAGTGGCAGTGGTTCTCATGGCCCGGGTTACGGAGGTGGCGGTTCTAGTTTCGACTTCCAGGGTCACCAACACCATCAAGGTAACCAGGGTGGTTACACTCAAGGTAATCAGGGTGGTTACAATCAACAATCCGATCAAGGGGTTCAGCAGCAGCAGTAGTCTGGATATCAAAGTCATCCAAAGCAGTTGAGTAGTGGGCAGTACCACATCTTCACCACAAGTCTATACAAGTGGGACCAGAAGCTCCACAAGAGGGCTGCGAACACCGTTGAGCCGGTAGTTCCCCATTACTTGCGATGGTCTGAGCAACCCATTATGTGGAGTCAAGAGGATCACCCGCCCCAGGTTGATAATCCGGGTCACTTAGCTTTGGTGGTGGCAGCTCAAGTTGGTGGATACAAATTCACTAAGGTACTCATGGATGGGGGCAGGAACATTAATATCCTTTACTATGATACTTTTCGTTGCATGGGGTTGACTGAGAAAAATCTTAAGCCGTCCAATACTGTTTTCCATGGAGTGGTACCTGGTAAGTTGGCGTACCATGTAGGCAAGATTGAACTAGAAGTAGCCTTTGGGTATCGTGGTTCCTGGTAAGTCAGCGTACCCTGTTTGCTTGTTGAGAAAATTACATTTCTGTCTGCCAGAAGCTTTTATCGAGGTATCTTGCTGAGAAAGACTGGGTATCATGGGCCGGAAATTGTTCCCATATCATGCTGAGGAAAATTTGAGGAGCCTTGCATCATAAATTTCTTCCAATAGCGTGTGGAAGAATATTGGGTTTCTTATATCCAAAACTTCATACTGATATGTAGACTGAAATCCATACACACGCCCATAATATTCTGAGGCTGATTATTTACATGAGAAAAATAGTTTGACTGTCTTCATTGAGCATATCACATTCTGACTTTATTTCGGATAGTAACATATTTCAAGCATCATGCATTGTTGAGCCAAAACTTTGTATATGATCCATACTTCTGTCTGAAAATATACCGTTGATCTTGTACCTAACTGGTCTTCCTGCTGGCTGGATCATAACTGTTGTGAGGATTTGGTACTGATGGGGACTTGATGCTGATAGTCAATCCAATACACCATTGGTATTCTGAACAGATATTAATGCTATAATGCAGTTGACTGGGTAGACCAAAATGTTTAGCTGAGCTTCTTCCAAATATTTGAAATCCTTATTACTTCTTTGAGTCTGGTGTCAGGGGATGAGCAACTCTTTATAGGGGAAAATAATGCAACACCGGGGCCCAAAAAGAAAGAAGCAAAAAGAAAACTCAACTAAACAAAAGCACACAACAACAATCAATTCACACGCAATCAATGTCACATATTACTGCTAGTGACACAATATGCATGCCTACTTAAGCACACAAACTTCACGGGATCTCCGGTTCTACGATCTAGCATGCTGTGACGATGTGCACGAGGACGAATAAATGTGTGGAAGAATTGGTGTAAACAGTGCTACACCAAGTGCTAGCTTAGCCAGGTAGCAACCTGGACTAGCTCGGAGGCGAGGACACACTCGGTAACCATGTAGTGGGACACGAAGGTCACAACCACATTATTATCAAGCGGACGGAAAAAAATCCGTACTCGTCCAAGAAATAGGATAGCGGGGAAAAACTGAGGCTGCTGACATTGCCCTTTCTTGATAACTAAGATCGTTAAGGGTTGCCAACACGACAAAATGAAAGAGCGATTCAGGATAGAAGCATGTCCATCACCGAAATGATAGACGGGACCGAAAGAGAGACATCGGCGCAATACCTGAGCACTATTCTTGCAAACAGTGTTGGGATCACTTGGCATCACTCTGTTGGGACAGAAATGACACCAAACGCTGAAGAACAAGCAAGAAAAGAAAACTGGAGAAATGCAGGGGTTGAGCTGTAGTGGATTCGAACCGATGCCAGCTACACTCACCAGATAAATCGTTAGCAACAAATAATAATTCTATATGCATGCTATTCAACAAAAAAATGCAGCAACCAAATGCAATAAACAAGCCAGACTCTATACTACCCATTTCTACCGCTTGCGCTGACTAGGGCGTCCTACAGCCAGACCTGCTCTGATACCAAGCCTGTGGCACCCCGACTCAGAGAAACCAGAACGCCCCGTATTCTAGCCCAGAGATCGAGGAAAAGTCTTTGGAATATGGCACTGCTTGACATAGAACAAATCAGCTCTTATTACAAGAATAATAATACAAAGGTCTGATGTTACAAAGAAGCACATCAGCATGGCGACACTACACCTGCGATACTACACTTGCTCTATGCTAGCAGCGGAACAACTTGAAGCAGCGGAACAACGACGAAGGTGGTGAACTCCACTCCACAGGGACTCTGGTTGGGACACGATCTAGCTCGCACGAACGGAAACCACAACAAGCAATCAAGCAATCACGACATCACCTGCAATCTGGCATGACACGTCAGGTTAGTACATTCAATGTACTTGCAAGCTCACAACAACCAAAAGCATCAAAGCAAGACATTAACATAGCATTAAATAGATTAATTAAATTAACAGCTACCATAATGAAGCAACCAATAATCACGATACGAACTACTAGAATACTGATAAGCCATCGTCTCAGATCTCAAGTACCACATGAACCATCTCACACTTGGCTAACCGTCCAAGCAATATACCATCTCGATCACCTCGTGATCAAAACAAAACATTGATCACTCACGGATCACAAACGGAACCACACCGGGTTACCTCGTAACCGAACGGTGATCATTCACAGATCACAAACGGAACCTCCACATAATCACCTCGTGACCACATCACAAACTGAATGATCCTTCTCAAGATCATCCCAACATCATCATCATCATCCTGCCAAACTGTTACAGCTCACAATATCAACATATACATCACCTATAAGTCATTCCGTCATGTGAGTGTTGATCGAACGGTGTGACCTAGTACGAACTTATGCCCATGAACGAGGACACGGCTATCGATAGATTAAACACACACACACTCTGCAGAGGTAGTGCATTGTACCCACACCATGAAACCCATGGCCTCGCATTCCCATTCGGGTGGACCAACGGTGTTCCGACAAAACCGATCTATTGCCATGACACTCTCCCGGCCACTCCGACTCACTTCCCACTGGGCTAAGTCATGGGTGTCCTCGTGTCTACCCCAGACACCAACGGCCACCGTCATGGCAAAACGACCACCTCGTGGCAAAACAACACGGTCCCAACGGGGACAAGAGATCTCAATACCAACTACGGGCACACAAGGGTTATGTCGTCCTACCTGATCAGGGTAGCGCCCGCGCATAACCGTCCCTCGTTGGAGGCACCGGCGAGAGGCACGACAATAGACCGCATTAGGGCCTTCCCACAAAGGCAAATGTGGTTGCACTGGAAAAGCTCGGTTCGGTGGCACCTGACCAACTTAATGACGGAATTTAACCCGAAAAAGATAACTGTGATAACTGATCCTCCGATATCAACTATCAAACTATAATCCAAGTCGTAGCAATATCCAACAAATAATCCAATCATAATATCATCATACCAAAACACTCTGAGGATAGCATAACACTATTATCATGATGAATCTGAAAACAATAATACTACTACTCCAATATGCAAGAACAAGCTATCCAACTAAGGTCCACATGTAAACACCATCTCCGAAAATAATACTCCAAGCAACAGAACATCAACTAGCATCATGAAAATAATTATACTAACCACTAATAATCCAAAGGTAGCATGACATCCAAAGTAATACTCCAAAATATACTAACAGATATCATCATGAAACAATCATAATATCAACCACTAATACTCCAATGGCAACATTATACTCATCAACTGCAAACATAACTCCTAGTAATCCAAACAATAGCATGGCAATAGCAAGATCAAAATAATACTCCGAGAAAATACCATGCACAAAGTCATGTACCTAAAGCAATATTTTAAACAAGTTCAAAATAAATTAAACCATGTCACTGCATTACAGTGATGCAAATGGAGGGTGTGGCTTGCCTGGGGTGGAAGAAATCACCTAGAGAAAGTGCGAGAAACTCGCGAACGAATTGCTGGAAAACGTTCTCTCTCGGAGGGGGCTGAATAAGGATAGGGGCAAAATGGTCATTTTGATAGTGTCAAATCATAGTTAAAATGAAACCAACAGAACGGGCTCGATGAAACAAAGAAGTAGGCTTTGGAATCACCTGATTTGGAGCTACAGTTAAAAAGATATGAATGTTTTTCTGCCAGGGACCTATCTGTAAAGAAATCATCACAAACAGGCCCTTAACAGGAAAAACAGAACGCACCTTCTCTGAAAATACGTTTTTGATAAGCGAAGACGTAATCCAGAGGATTGCGCCTCCACTTATCCAGCGTGGCAAATGCGGGGTCGGCTCCTGGTCGCTGCCTGGTGCGGACGGGGGCGACGCGAGGCCCGCCTGGCCTCGGTAATCTTCTTCCTCGCCCGTTCCCCACATGGGACAGAGGAGAAGCTGGGGAGGGGCGCAGCACCGGCGATGGCCACGGCGGCTCCGGCAGCCCCCGGCCGAGCTGAGGCCACCGGCGAGATGGGCGTGGAGATCCGCACACAGCTGGCCCATCTGCTGGCGCTGGGGAGGGGCTGGGCGGCCGCGACGAGAGGCAACAGAGGAGGCGATGGCTGGACATGCGTTGGCGCTCGCCAGCGACTCAGGCTGCCCCAGGTGGAGCTCGGACCACCTACGGGATCGGGAGGACGCCGCGCATACATCCTGACATAGAACAAACATCGAGGATGAGCGGAATGGCGGCGCCCCATGGAGGCAGAGAGCAACGGCGGCTACCAACTTTGGGGACACGCGGCCACAAGCACTCCAGTGCCGAACTGAGGGGTTGGGGAGGTGCGCTGGTGTCTGGGTGGTCTAGTGGTGGTGGTAGAAAGAGGAGAAGAGCTCCGGCTTGACTGAATTTAGGAGGGCAGGGGCGGCGGCCATGCCGGCCATTGGGGGGCTTGGGAGCTCATGGAGTCGCACAGATAGGTCGGGGAGGTTGCTGCGAGGGAGAGGGAGAGCTTGGAGCACTTGGAGGGCTTGGGGGAGTCCTTAAATAGGCAGAGGGGAGGAGGCCGAGCTGGCACCGCCGTGGATACGTGTCCGGCGCCACGGACCCGCGTGCTCGCGTGCAAGAGCTCGGAGGTAGGCAACGGAGGGCGAACATGGGGAGTCTCACGGGGCAGAGGCGGCCAAGGGAGTGTAGGGAGGAAGACAACGGCGACGAACAGAGACAAATCTCCACTGTACGTCTGTGGGCACGCGGCGGTTTGCATCGGTGAGGAAGCTGCCGGAGGGGGAGAGGGGTCTAGGGGAACGGCGACGATGAGATGCTGCCACTGGACAAGCTCACAAGCTCTAAGACAACAAGGGGGAGTGGTGCCGAAGCACAAACAATACTCTGGATTTTCCACAACGCACAGAGCGCGTAAATGTGCATGCCAGCTGCGCGATCACCACGGGACAAGGCATGGGTAGGGCTGTAGAGGATGGCAAACTATGCCCGGGAGCTAGTCCTTCCAGGGTGGATCATTTATGAGGCATTGGCTTGATCTGGGGTGCCATGGTTAAATGGTAACTAAGCTTTGAAGTTTACTGCGTCAAACTTGGTAGAGCACTTCTTATCAACAGGAACTTGATTGGGGTCAATGGAGTTGTCCGGGATGATTAACTATGGAAGGACTATGATCCTGGAGGTTTTTGAGCACAATGGGCCAAAAAATAATATAGTTGCTGTGTAACCCCAAAATTGGTCCAGAATCAACATTTGGATGATGCACTCACATGGAGTGATGGAATGGGATGAAGTTTGGAAAAACCTCATGATATGGACATATAAAGATTCTGTAAAAAGATCATGCCAAATGGACAAGCTAAAATGGCACTTGCTTCACAAACATCAATTCTGTCCAAAAACTTGGAATAATTTTGGTGATCACATGGATCAATTAAATGATGTGAAATTTGGTGGAGATATGTTTTATGGGTATAATAATGATCTGGTAATTTATAAGGATTTTTGAAGCAATATAAAATGCACTTGCTTCACAACCTGAAAATATTGTTAGAATCAAATGTTTGCTCCTGTGCTCATATAGATGATTGGATGGGGCTGCAAATGGGTGGAGGCGGTTAGTATGGGCACATTAAGGAGTGTGAAAAATTTCAACTCATTTGGGTACTCCTAGCTAGTACTTCCTTCACAAATCCTTCTGTCTGACAGAAACTTTGAAAAATCACTGAGGAAGATTAGCTAGGCAAATAAAGTTGAACTTGTGCATGAGGCAATTATTTGGACATATAAGCATGTCCAAAAAGGTTGGGATCCACTAGGAAAAATATAAATGACACTTCCTTCACAAAGTGCCATTCAGGGCAGAATAGAAAAAGGAATATTGGGGAATTATTTTTGAACTGGACAAGGAAATGTTTGGACATATTTGAGCTATATGTGACCCAAAGGAATTATGAGAATTATTTGGGGATTTTTGGATGGACAGAAATATAGGTTGCTTCACAAGCTAGGGCAGATAGGGTTATTCCTTTAATGAAAAAGGAATTTTCCCTAGAAAAGAATTGTAGGGTTTGGTCAAGGAGTGAAGTGACATGATCTTGGCAAGGTTTTGAGAATGATTAGCCACTTGAGAGGGGGAATGAGGATGATTTCCCAGGTGGCAAGGCCACAAAACCACTCCAAAAGAAAAACAGAGCAAAAAATCAAGTAACTCAAAGGAAAAAAGAAAAGGGCCAAAATGCAGGCCGTTACACTTTGTTCCTGGCGATTCATCCAAATAGTTCAGGATTAGTGCTAACCTGGACCCAAAATAGGATAGCGCGCTCATCGAGTTCATCCGTGAGAATCGGGACATCTTTGCATGGAAACCTTCTGACATGTCGGGTGTACCGAGGGAACTCGCTGAGCACACTCTTAATATTGATACGAAGTTTAAGCCGATCAAGCAATTCCTTCATCGTTCAATGAGGAAAGGCGTAAGGCCATTGGTGAAGAAGTGCCCCGGCTCTTGGCGCCTGGGTTCATTGTTGAAGTCTTTCATCCTGAGTGGTTGGCTAATCCGGTGTTGGTGCTTAAGAAGAATGGCACTTGGCATATGTGCGTGGACTATACGGACTTAAACAAGGCTTGTACGGCTAATCATTTTGCTCTCCCTCGTATTGATCAAATCATTGATGCTATGGCAGGTTGTGAGCATTTGAGTTTTTTGGATGCTTATTCTGGTTATCATCATATCAAGATGGCAGTTAAAGACGAGACGAAGACAACTTTTATCACTCCCTTTGGAGCCTTCTGTTATGTGTCTATGCCCTTTGGGCTTAAGAGTGCCTAGGCAACTTACCAGCGATGTGTGTAGAATTGCCTTCACATTCGGATTGGATGCAATGTTCATGCCTATGTGGATGATATTGTGGTGAAATCCAGCGAGAAGGAAACGTTGATAGATGATTTGAAGGAGACCTTCAACAACCTCCGGGTTTACAAGATGATGCTTAACCCAGCCAAGTGCGTTTTTGGTGTGCCAGCAGGCAAGCTTTTGGGTTTTCTAGTTTCCAATAGAGGCATCAAGGCTTACCCGAAGAAGATCAACGCCATTACCTCCCTGGCAAAGCCGACGTGTATCAATGATGTTCAACGTCTGGCGGGTCGTATTGCTACTTTAAGCCGGTTCATAAGCCAGTTGGGTGAGAAGGCCATACCACTGTACCAGATGATGAAGAAAACATATAACTTTGTCTGGAGTGATGCTGCTAATGACACGTTTGAAGCTTTGAAGAAACAACTAGTTGAGCCGCGAGTCCTTGCTACTCCTATTGATAAGGAGCCATTGTTATTATACATGGCTGCTAATGCTCGGGTTATCAGTGTAGCTGTTGTGGTGGAGCGGAAGGAAGCAGGCAAGGAGTATCCGGTTCAATGGCTGGTTTACTATATCAGTGAAGTACTCGTTGAGTCAAAGCAGAGGTATCCGCATTGGTAGAAGCTTGTATATGGGGTGTGCATGGCCAGTCGGAAGCTTAAGTAATATTTCTTGGGTCATCCTATCACTGTGGTCAGTTCTGCTCCCTTATGGGATATTATCCAAAACAGAGAAGTTACAGGTCGAGTAGCCAAGTGGGCCATTGAGCTTGGACCCCATGCTTTAAAGTATATGCCTCACTCGGCCATCAAATCTCAAGCACTTTTGGATTTCATAAATGACTGGACAGAACTGCAGATGCCTGAAGAGAAGCCAGATAGCACATATTTTACTATTCACTTTGACGGGTCCAGGCAATTGGAGGGCTCGAGGGCTGGAGTTGTCTTAGCTTCCCCTCGAGGTGACAAGTTTTGTTATGTTTTAAGGTTGATGTTTCCCTATACTAACAATGCAGCTGAGTATGAAGCCTTGCTCCATGGTGTTTGGATGGTTAAGGAGATGAACTTAAGCCGGGTGAGATGTTTTGGCGACTCAGACTTGGTGGCTCAGCAAGTTTCAGGCAAATGGGATTCCAAGGATCCACTCATGGCAGCTTATCGCCGCGAAGTTGATGCTATTGCCGGGCACTTGAAGGGTTATCAAGTGGAACACATTGATCACAGGAAAAATGAGGCGGCTGATGCCTTAAGCCGGTTGGGGTCTCAGCGTAAGCCGGTGCCACCTAACACTTTCTTGGATATTCTACATAACCCTTCTGTCAATTTGCCTACAGAAAAAGATCTGGCTATTCCTGACCCGGAAGCACAATTGGTGGCGGCTCTTCACGCTATCCCTGATTGGACAGTTCCATATTTGGCTTATATGACCCGAGGCGAGTTACCTGAGGATGAAACTTTTGCCAGGCAGATAACCCGGCGCTCTAAGTCAATGATAATTGCTAACGGAGAGTTACACCATCGCAGTGTCACTTGGGTGTTTCAACGTTGTGTTTCTCCTGAAGAGGGTCGTGAGATCTTTGCGAGATTCATGAAGGAGATTGTGGTCATTGAGGGAGTCCCGGATTAGGGGGTCCTCGGATAGCCGGACTATATACTTTAGCCGGACTGTTGGACTATGAAGATACAAGATTGAAGACTTCGTCCCATGTCCGGGTGGGACTCTCCTTTGCGTGGAAGGCAAGCTTGGCAATTCGGATATGTAGATTTCCTTCTCTGTAACCGACTCTGTGTAACCCTAGCCCCCTCCGGTGTCTATATAAACCGAAGGGTTTAGTCCGTATGACAGGAACAATCATAATCATAGGCTAGCTTCTAGGGTTTAGCCTCTACGATCTCGTGGTAGATCAACTCTTATAATACTCATATCATCAAGATCAGTCAAGCAGGAAGCAGGGTATTACCTCCATCGAGAGGGCCCGAACCTGGGTAAACATTGTGTCCCCCGCCTCCTGTTACCATTAGCCTTAGACGCACAGTTGGGGACCCACTACGCGAGATCCGCCGATTTTGACACCGACATTGGTGATTTCATTGAGAGTTCCACTGTGCCGTCACGATAAGGCTTGATGGCTCCTTCAATCATCTGCAATGATGCAATCCAGGGTGAGGTTTTCCTCCCCAGACAGATCTTCGTATTCAGTGGCTTCGTACCGTGGGCTAACTCGCTTGGCCATATGGAGCAGATTGATAGCTACGCCCCTGGCCATCAGGTCAGGTTTGGAAACTTGAACTACACTGCCGACATCCGTGGAGACTTGATCTTCAACGGATTCAAGCCCATGTCAGGTGCGCCGAACAACCATGACGAGCATGACTTAGATCTGCCCTCGGACGGTGTTCGGGAGATCACACCTGCGGCTGCCCCGGCCCTTAATCTGGAGCAGATCATGCCATCCAAGGATGGGTGGATAGACCACGCCCCGGAAACCGCACACTCATCAGCGATAGAGCCGGACACAGTCTTCACCTCCAAAGAGATCTGTGTCATCGAACCCTCGGACTCGTCTCCGGCCATAGGATCCGGACCGCGTGCGTCGGTGCCCATCGATTTTGATTGGGCACCGATCATGGAGTTTACCTCCGCGGATATAATTCAGCACTCGCCCTTGGGCGACGTGCTAAATTCATTGAAATCTCTCTCTCTGTCAAGAGACTCTTGGCCGAACTATGTCGGACTTGAGTGGGAAGCAGACGACGAAGGAATTCGTTCCCCACCCACCACCCACTTAATTGCCACTGTTGATGACTTAACCGACACGCTCGACTTCAACTCCGAAGAGATTGACGGTATGGACGACGATGCTGGAGATGAATAGGAACCACCGCCTACATGGCGCTGGTTAGCCACCTCATCATACTATATATACATGGTGGATACACCCAAAGAAAACAACGGCGAGGAACGGAAGGATGCAACGGAGGATAATCCCCTCGAGCAGAAACCAAAGCGGCGACGTAGGCGCCACTCTAAATCCCAGCACAGCAAAAACAACGATAACAGTGCAAGAAAGAATAACACCCCGGTCGACTCCAAAGGAAACGACGACCCCAAGGACCCAACGATGGAGCAGGATGCACCAAGGGACGATGAACATAGTCCGGAGCCGATGTCCGATGATGACGATCCCGAGGGTAAAAATCATCAACCTGTCTCCAGAGAGGAGAACAGTCCGGATGACGATGCACTCATCATCCCGGAAAAACACTCGGAACAAGAGAACCTCCATAGAAAGCTTATTGCCACCGTGAGGAGAATGAAGAAGCAGAAGCAAAGGCTTAAGGCCGCGTAGGATACTGTCGGATTTGGTTCTGGCAGACCCTTGAGATTCGAACACTGGGGTGCGCGCGGAGATTTCGCCCTCTATCTACCTGCTCCTCGCCGAATCGCTAGGGTATAAACTACGAAAGAAACAACACAAGAGACACGGGGTTTATACTAGTTCAGGCCACCATTGTGGTGTAATACCCTACTCCAGTGTGTGGTGTGGTGGATTTCCTCTTGGGCTGATGATGAACAATACAAGGAGGAACAGCCTCGCGAGGGTCTGTTCTTGGCTGGTGCGACGAACTGCTAGGAGGAGTGCAGTCGCTCTATCTACTGGTTTCTTGGTGAGGATCCAGATGCCTCTACCCTGGGGGTGGCTAGTCCAATTTATAGGCAAAGGCCCTGGGCCTCTCCCCAAATATCGAGCAGGAAGGGCGCCAACAATTGGCCATTTTGAAGGGGAACAGCGGGTACACCTATCCTAACTAAAGTTGGTCCTCGCCTGCCAAAGGCTCTGGTGGTGACGCCTGCTTGGGCTCCACAATGACTTCCTCCCTGCTGTTGGGCTGGTCTTGGTCTTGTTGCACCGAAATGGATGCCTTTGCTTGATGCTCTCGCCTGCGCATGCTCCCTTTGCACCAAAGAGGAAAGGAGGACACTGCGCGGGTTGGCGCCCGACTGGCGCCCTTGGTCGTCATACCTTGCGTCATGGGCACCTCGCGACGTACCCTGCCTTGAACTCTCCGCCTTCTCGTGAGCCCGCCTGATGAGGCCATGCCTAAGGAAGCTCCCTGTCGTCTGCCCCGCGAGGCTTGGCCCCTCGCGAGGGTCTTGAGCTTGTGTTGATGAAGATGGGCTGTGCTGGGCCCCCTTTGAGCCACGCCACAGGCCACAGGCAGGCAAGTCTGGGGACCCCCGTTCCCAGAACGCCGACAGTAGCCCCCGGGCCCACGGCGCGCCCGGACTTGGCCGAGCAGAGAGGCGAAAGGGCAAGTGTGAAGCGTCGCGGGCCCTAATAGCCTGTGGCCTTGGGTGCCGCGTGGCGATTGATTGGACCTGGGCGCCTCCGCTTCCCCACGACGCCTCGGCAACTGCATGGATTCGACAAGTCCCTGCATGCAAAGCGGGTCATCATTACCGGCTATAAGTACGGAACGGCGCGCGTCCTTCCAGTCTATCCCCTCTTGCTTGTCCTTCTTCTTCATGGCTCCGCCACGGAAGTTCTGGGCCGCAGAGAAAGGAAAGGCTCGCCAGGTAGAGTCTACCTCTCCCCCGCCCAAGCATGGTTGAGGTCGCCCTCGCAAACATCCTGTCGCCTCCACGGCGGCCCCCCGCGGTCGCGGAGGTGGCTCTCTGCGCGGCGATGAGCGGCTGTCCATGGTCGGGGGGCGTGCTCCGGCCGTGCGACCCCCGAGGCCGCGCCTCCATACTGCGGAGGTGTTGCCAAAGTTCATTGTGTGGGCGGCGGAGCCAACCAGCGCCCGGCTTCAGCTCCCTCGCTTCCTCCTAGGTGAGCTCCTAGCTGGCGCCTTGGGCGGCCTCTGGCTCTAGGCAGATGGCTACTACAGCCGGGCCTCATGGGCTTCGCTTGAGGTCTCCGCAGCCGGGAGCCTGGCCTTGACCCACGACTGGCAGACGTTTGCCCGCACGCGTGGCCTGAGACACCGGTGCACTCCACACTTCAAGTTCGACGGCGACGCCACCTTCTATGTGAGGGTGTTTGGGGAAGGTGGTCGCCGCGCAGGGTGCTTCCCTGAAGACGACGACCGCGGCCGGGGACTCAGCCCCGGCGAGGACGAAGAGGACAGCGCGCGCGCGGTTGGCGGCGCCCGAGACTCCTCAAGCTTCACCAGCTCTTCTTCGGGTAGCAACTCTTCTAGCAGCGGCCGTGGTCAGCCTCCATGCCGTCGCGCCTTCTTGGAGGGCGGCAGCGGGTCTGCCCGCTGTCGTGCCGCGGTGAAGTGCGAGAGGGAGTCCGCCTGAGCTCCGGAGGCGGCTCGAGTCTTCCTTGAGGGCCGGTGTAGGGCAAGCTTCGCCTGCTTTGTTCTTTCCTTTCTTTTCTCCTGCACAAAAAAGACAGCAGTGTGGGGCCCCGTGGGCCGTGTTTGGGTTATCGTCGTCAATCATCGTACTGTTTCTGTTATTTCGGTATTGTTCCTTTCTGTTGCATGCCCGTGCGTAGGTGATCTCCAGCCTCAGCCGTGGGGGCGACCGACCCAGGCCCTGTATTCGTGTCACGGTGCCCGTGAGGCATGGACTGGAGGGGCGGTCCTGTAGTGGACCCAGTCCGTGAAACCTTGAGCGATAGGGACAGGAACACTCGCGAGGGCTCCCGGGGCTTCCACCTCGCGAGCCCTTGCGCAAGAGAAATCGAGGCAGGAGAGCGAAAAAGTCAAAGAACCACAAGTCAAAAGGCGGCGATAGTTTCGATAAAACTCCAAATGAGAATGAACTAGCCAACTGCGGAAAGCAAATGAAAAAGCCGCGTCCGGCACCTAGTCTAGTCTTCGACGTCTTCTCACCAGCGCGGAGTGAAGTGCTTCCACTGGGCGTGGGAAGGAGCCCCAGGGCCTGAGGCCGGCACCCCTGAGACTCCGGGGCGTGTACAGCCCCAACTCATTATTACGTGAGAGTGTCACGGGCGGCGAGCTTCACAGGCGTTGGCCTTCTTCACAGGCTCCAGGCCTTTCTTCGGGGAGGCAAGCTTCATGGGCATTGGCCCTCTTCACAGGCTCCGGGCCTTTTCCAAAACGCGACAGCTTCACAGGCGTTCGCCTTCTTCATAGGCTCTGGGCCTTTTCCAAAAAGTTGAGCTTCACAGGCATCCGCCTTCTTCACAGGCTCTGGGCCTTTTCCAAAAAGTGAGCTTCACAGGCATTCGCCTTCTTCACAGGCTTTTGGCCTTATCCAAAAAGGTGAGCTTCACAGGCATTCGCCTTCTTCACAGGCTCTGGGCCTTATCCAAAAAGATGAGCTTCACAGGCATTCGCCTTCTTCACAGGCTCTGGGCCTTATCCAAAAAGATGAGCTTCACAGGCATTCGCCTTCTTCACAGGCTCTGGGCCTTATCAAAAAAGATGAGCTTCACAGGCATTCGCCTTCTTCACAGGCTCTGGGCCTTTTCAGGGGTAAAACCTCCGGAGGTGCTGGATGTTCCACGCGTTCTGGGCAGGTACTCCCTCCTGAGTCTCCAAGCGTGCGGAGCCGGGCCTGGAAACATGAACAACCTTGAACGGGCCCTCCCACATGGGAGAGAGCTTATGCAGTCCCTCCCTGGAGAGGACCCGACGAAGCACAAGGTCCCCTACCTCGAGAGTTCTGGGGCGGATATTGCGGCAGCGGTATCGCCGCAGTGCTTGCTGGTACCTTGCCGCTTGCAGTGCAGCTTCTCGACGACGCTCCTCCCCCAGCACGAGGTCCATCCCCCGCATGGCGTCCTGCAGCATCTCATCGAACGCCAGGACCCGCACGGAACAACGCCTGACCTCGTGAGGGAGGACCGCTTTGGCTCCGTAGACCAGGAAGAAGGGGGTCTCCCCAGTCGGCTTGGTCGCGGTTGTGCGGATGGACCACAACACGGACTGAAGCTCGTCGTACCAACCTCTGCCGCAGGCCTCCAGTTTCTTCTTGAACGTCCTGGTCTTGAGGCCCCTCAGGACTTCTGCGTTGGCCCGCTCGGCCTGGCCGTTGCTTCGGGGGTACGCCACCGAAGTGTAGCATATCTGCGTTCCAAGGTTAGCACAGTATGTTTTGAAGAGGTTACTAGTGAACTGCGAACCGTTGTCAGTGATGATGCGGTTCGGCACCCCGAACCGGCTCACGATGCCCTTGATGAACTTGACCGCAGAACCAGCAGGGAGGGTGCGGACGGCCTCGACTTCAGCCCACTTGGTGAACTTGTCCACAACAACGTAGAGGTAGCGATAGCCCCCTAGCGCCCGAGGAAACGGGCCCAGGATATCCAGCCCCCAGACTGCAAATGGCCACGTGAGGGGTATGGTTTGCAGACCTCCTGCCGGCTGATGGATCTGCTTGGCATGGAATTGGCAAGCCTCGCAAGCCTTCACTAGTTTGACAGCGTCATTGAGTGCAGTAGGCCAATAGAAACCGCTGTGGAACACCTTGCCGACGAGGGTCCGTGACGACGAATGATGCCCACAGTCTCCACCGTGTATATCTGCCAGCAGTTCCTTCCCTTGCTCCCTGGTGATGCAACGCAGGGACACATCGTTTGGTCGTTTCCGGTAGAGCTCTCCATCCCTGATGCAGTACGCTGTAGCTTGCCGCCCCACACGCTCTGCTTCCTCCTCCTTCTCCGGCAGGGTCCCTTGCGTTAAGTAGCTCCGGAGCTCTGTGATCCAGCACCCCTCCTGAGGCTCCATCGTCAGGAGCAGGCGTGATCCTGAGGCCGGGCCACAGGCTGGGGCTCCCGAGGCAGGTGGCTGGGGAAGCTCCACCCGAGGTTGTGCTGTGTTCGATAATGATGGCAGGGTCGAGGGCTTGAAGAGTCGTTCCTCAAAGACGCCCGGCTCCTGGGGCAACCGCCTGGAGGCTCGTTTGGCGATGTCGTCGGCCTCTTGATTGGTGCCGCGGGGCACATGCTGTAGCTCCAACCCCCAGAACTGCTTCTCCATCCTGCGGACCTCCGCAAGGTAGGCCTCCATGTGCTCATCTCTTGGCTCATATACCTTGTTGGAGAAATTGACGAGGAGCTGCGAATCGCCCTTGATAGTAAGGCGCTTCATCCCTAGGGCAGCGGCGGCCTTCAAGCCTGCTATCAGTCCTTCGTACTCCGCTATATTGTTGGACACCTTTTCACCCTGCTAGAAGCAGAGCTGCACGGTGTAGTAAAGCTTATCCTGAGTGGGAGATATGAGCACCGCCCCAGCCCCAGCGCCATGCCTAGAGAATGCCCCGTCGAAGTACATGACCCAGCCTTCTGGCGCCTCGCTTCCCGGGGAGAGGGATCGGTCCTCGTCGGCCTTGAGGTCCGGTGCCTCCGTCCATTCAGCCATGAAATCTGCTAGCGCGGCACCCTTGATGACCCTGGTCGTGCTGAATTCGAGCTGAAATGCTTGCAGTTCAATGTTCCACTCGGCGACCCTTCCGGCCGAGTTAGGGCTCCTGAGTACCCTTTCCAAGGGGTATGCTGAGACAACCTTGATCGGGTGACCCTAGAAGTAGTGCCGCAGCTTGCGCGAGGCAACCAGTAGCGCGAGGAAGAGCTTCTGTGGCATGGGGTACCATGCCCTCGCATCCCGCAACACCGCGCTGACGAAGTACACCGGGTGCTCAACGAGGCTTGGAGCATCGGTGCTGGTGGTGCCCTCCGGAGGCCGCGGCGCCTGCTGACGCGATGGGGCCTCCGGAAGCTGGTTGCCTAGGGGTGGGGCCTCCTCCGTTCCCGGCGCGCTCCCCTGCGGCGGCTGATCCTCCTTAGCCGTGGTAGTGACCTCTGCGAGTCCCTTTAGGTCCAGCTTTGCCTTGACACGGGTAGCAGCCGTGGCTTTGGTCTGATGCTCCTCCCTAACTGCCACCAGAGCCGCGCTGGCGGAGTAAGGAGTGGCGGCGAGATAGAGTCCCAAGGGCTCTTGAGGGCGTGGGGCCACCATCACTGGAGGGCTGGTTAAGTATCTCTTGAGATCTTGGAACGCCTTGTCGGCTTCTTCAGTCCATTCAAAGGGCCCCTTTTTCTTCATCAGCTGGAAGAAAGGCAGCGCTCGCTCCCCTAACCTGGAGATGAAGCGCCCCAGCGCAGTCACGCGCCCCGTGAGCTTCTGCATTTCTCTGAGGGTCTTTGGTGGGCTCATGTCCTCGACTGCCTTGACCTTTTCTGGGTTGGCCTCGATGCCTCGGTGGGACACGAGGAAGCGCAAGAGCTTGCCCGAGGGGACTCCAAACACACACTTCTCCAGGTTGAGCCGCAGGCTCACTGCGTTGAGGCTTGCGAAGGTTTCCTCCAGGTCTTGTATCAGGGTCTTGGCCTCACGAGACTTCACTACGATGTCGTCGACGTAAGCCTCCACATTCTTCCCGAGCTGCGGGCCCAAGGTGATGTGCATGAGCCGCTAAAAGGTTGCCCCCGCGTTGCGCAGTCCGAACGACATGCATGTATAGCAGTACACCCCACACAGGGTCAGGAAGGCCGTCTTCTCCACGTCTTCCACCGCCATCTTGATCTGGTGATACCCGGAGAAGGCATCGAAGAAGCATAACAGGTCACACTCAGCGGTGGAATCGATGATCTGATCGATGCGCGGGAGCGGGAACGGATCTTGTGGGCATGCTTTGTTGAGGTTGGTGAAGTCGACACACATGCGCTCCTTCCCTCCCTTCTTTGGCACAACCACGGGGTTGGCCAACCATTCTGGATATCGGACCTCGCGAATAACCCCCGCGGCTTCTAGCTTGCGGGTCTCCTAGACGATGAAGGCCTGCTTTTCAGTGGAATGCCTCCTCGCTTTCTGCTTCACGAGGCGCACGTTGGGGCACACGTTGAGGTGGTGCTCGATTACGCCCCGTGGGATCCCTGCAAACTGATCGGGCTCCTAGGCGAACACCTTGTTATTTGCACGCAGGAACTTGACCAGGGCTTCCTCCTGCTCGGGCCCGAGGTTGGCGCCTATGGTGAAAGTGGCGTTAGTGGACCCGTTCTCATCGACAGGTACCTTCTTGGTCTCTGCCTTGTCTTGGGTAAACAACTTATTCTTCTTGGTTGGTGCAGCCCCCTTGGGCTTGGGGGTTTCTGCGTTGGCGGGCCGTGCCGCCGCCGCCGTCTTGAGGGCGAGCTTGAGTACTCGCAGCACATCTCCGGTGTCCCCGGGCACGGTGAGGACGCCGTTGCTCCCGGGCATCTTCATGAGGTTGTACGCCGGGTGAGTCGCGGCCATGAATTTGGCAAGTGCTGGATAGCCGAGGATGGCGTTATAGGGGAGGCCGATGGGGGCGATGTCGAAATCGACCAGCTCTATGCGGAAATTGTCGTAGGTGCCGAAAGTTACCGGGAGCCGGATCTGTCCCAAGGAGCTGGACGACCCGCCTCCGATACCCGAGAAAGGCCGGCTGGGTTGCAGCCGCTCCCGGGGTATGCAGAGGAGGTTGAAGGCCTCAACTGAGAGCACGCTGAGGCCCACGCCGCCGTCGATTAGAGTCCCGGTGACAGCCACCTGGCAGATGGTGGGCATGCAGAGCATGGGGAGCGCACCCGAGAAGGCCAAGTTGGACGGGTGGTCCTCAAAGCTGAAGGCCAGCCTGGCCGATGGCTCCGACCGGCCCGGGGGAGCCCCCTGCCGCGTGGAGGCGGCGCCGACCCAGCGGACGAATGGCTTGACGTGGTGGCTGGAGGGAGGCGCATGCGAGCCGCCCAGGAGGGCCGCGACGACGGAGAGAGCCAGCGCGACGGGGCGGGTGAGGAAGAGGCCGCGTGGCTCTTCCCAAGAGGCCACGGGGGGGTGCTGGGACGATGCTTGCTGCCTGTTCCCCGCCGAGCCGGTGGCGGCGTAGATGGCAGGTGACGGGGAACGACGAGGACGCCCGCCGACGGGAGCCGTCTGGGCGACACGGGAAGCGAGGGCAGCTCGGCGCTCGGCGCGGGCCCGACGAGCGTCTGACATGGACGCGATGGTCGGAGAAGAACAGGGTGACGGAAGATGAATTCCGGTGCACCCCTACCTGGCGCGCCAAATGTCGGATTTCGGGTTCCGATAGACCCTTGAGATTCGAACACTGGGGTGCGCGCGGAGATTTCGCCCTCTATCTACCTGCTCCTCGCCGAATCGCTAGGGTATAAACTACGAAAGAAACAACACAAGAGACACGCGGTTTATACTGGTTCAGGCCACCATTGTGGTGTAATACCCTACTCCAGTGTGTGGTGTGGTGGATTGCCTCTTGGGCTGATGATGAACAATACAAGGAGGAACAACCTCGCGAGGGTCTGTTCTTGGCTGGTGCGACGAACTGCTAGGAGGAGTGCAGTCGCTCTATCTACTGGTTTCTTGGTGAGGATCCAGATGCCTCTACCCTGGGGGTGGCTAGTCCTATTTATAGCCAAAGGCCCTGGGCCTCTCCCCAAATATCTAGAGGGAAGGGCGCCAACAATTGGCCATTTTGAAGGGGAACAACGGGTACACCTATCCTGACTAAAGTTGGTCCTCGCCTGCCAAAGGCTCTGGTGGTGGTGCCTGCTTGGGCTCCACAATGACTTCCTCCCTGCCGTTGGGCTGGTCTTGGTCTTGTTGCACCGAAATGGATGCCTTTGCTTGATGCTCTCGCCTGCGCTTGCTCCCTTTGCACCAAAGAGGAAAGGAGGACACTGCGCGGGCTGGCGCCCGACTGGCGCCCTTGGTCGTCTTGGCTTGCGTCATGGGCACCTCGCGAGGTACCCTGCCTTGAACTCTCCGCCTCCTCGTGAGCCCGCCTGATGAGGTCGTGCCTGAGGAAGCTCCCTGTCATCCGCCCCGCGAGGCTTGGCCCCTCGCGAGGGTCTTGAGCTTGTGTTGATGAAGATGGGTTGTGCTGGGCCCCCTTTGAGCCACGCCGCAGGCCGCAGGCAGGCAAGTCTGGGGACCCCCGTTCCCAGAACGCCGATAGATACACTCAACCTCAGATGGAACAAAGTGCTCGACACTGAAGAAAAATATGGCGGCGATCGCCACACAAAGAGCTACCCAAAGCACAAGCTGCTGCCCGAATTCGACGACGAGGCTATAGAGCCCATTCAGCCGAAAAACAAAACGACCGATCAGCCGGACCGACCACCCCGTTGCCCCGATAGGGCGTCTAATGATGCCGCACACAAGTCAGCACACGACTTACATGAGCTCCTAGACAAGAAAGGCGGCATGGCCAGTGTCGGATATCGGGTTCTGGCAAAACCCTTATGGTTCGAACTCTGGGGTGCACGCGAAGATCTTCCCCTACCGATCCATGTCCCAACGCCTCACTGTGAATCTAAGCTACACGATGAACACAAGGGACACAAGGTTTATACTAGTTTGGGCCACCGTTGTGGTGTAATACCCTACTCTAGTTTGTGGTGTGGTGGATTGCTTGAGGGGCTGATGATGAACAGTACAGAGGAAGAACAGCCTCGCGAGAGGTGTTCTTGAGCTAGTGCGTTGTTCTACTTAGGTGGGTTTGATCGTCTCTAGATTGGATGAGAACTCTCCCCCCTCTACTGTGGTGGCTATCTCTATTTATAGAGGCCCTGGTCCTCTTCCCAAATATTGAGTGGGAAGGGAGCCAACAACGGCCATTTTTAAGGGGAACATCTGGTACAAGTTATCCTGACTAAAGTTGGTCTTTGACTGCCAAAGGCACTAGCGATGATGCAGTCTTGGGCTCCACGATGACCTCCGTCCTGCCGCTCTGCTTGTCTTGGTCTCGTTGCACTGAAATAGTAACCTTTGCTTGATGCCTCGGTACTCCGCGCCTGCGCTTGCCCCCTTTGCACCAAAGAGGAAGCGAGGACACTGCGCAGGCTGGCGCCCGCCTGGTCTTGATCGTCATGGCTTGCATCATGGGCAACTCGCGAGGTACCCCTGCCTTGATCTCTCCACCTCCTCGCGCGCCTGCCTGGTGAGCCGCCCTTGAGGGAGCCTTGCGTCATCTGCCCCGTGAGGCTTGGCCCCTCGCGAGGGTCTTGAGCTTGAGTTGATGAAGATGGGCCGTACTGGGCCTCTGCTTGAGCCACGCCGCAGGCCGCAGGCAGGCAAGACTAGGGACCCCTATTCCCAGAACACCGACAGTAGCCCCCGGGCCCAAGGCGCGCCCGGACTTTGCTTAGCAGCGAAGCGAAAGGGCAAGTGCGGAGTGCCGCGGGCCCCAACAGCCTGCAGCCTTGGGAGCCGCGTGGCAGTTGATTGGACGTGGGCATCTCTGCTTCCCCACGCTCCCCCAATATCCGCCTGGCTAGGCGGCCACGAAACTGTACACAGTTATTCTCTCCTTGCTGCCCACGTGCTTCCTGTTCCCCTTTCTTCCTTGAGCCTCTGTTTTTGCCTCCAATCCGACTTGAGCTCTGCCCCCCTCCCGTTGCCATGGCGCTAAAAAACGGAGAAAGGGAAGAAGCCCGTGCCTTCGGCCAGCTCGCCTCCGGCAGCTGCGCCCGCCGTCGACCGGTCGCTCATACTCAATCCGGAAGCCTTATACAAGGTCCGCTCCGCCCTCGCCTCCATCTTCAAAGAGTGCGGAAGGACGACGGCTTGGCCCGCGTCCCATGCCTCCTTTGACAGGATCGTCACGGAGGTTCGATTCTTCGCCGACGCCCTGTGAGCGGGCCTGGTTCCCCCTTTCTCCAAATTCTTCAATGCGGTGCTTTCCCACTACCAGATCCCTATGATGCATCTCGATCCCCAATCCATTACTCTTCTTGCTGTCTTTGCCTTCATCTGTGAAGCCATGGTGGGCATTGCCCCTTCCGTTGCTCTCCTGCGCCACTTCTTCTCCCTGCGCCTGACCGACCCATCACAGTTCTCGGGGTGCGTGAGCTTCCGGGTCGTGCCAGAACGGCCGCCTCAGGGATTCATTTTGGCCTTCCCCCTTCCATGAGCGGGTTCTGGGAGCGGTGGCTGTACGTGGATGTCGGGGTGCCCAGCCCCCTGCTCGCGCACCCGACATTGCCTGCTATCCCCAATCCAGGCTGGAGTCACGAGAAGCTCACGAGCCCCCAACTCGCTTTATCTGGCGCCGATTCGAGAGGTTGAGAATGCTTGGCGTGACGGTGCCCCAGGTGGTGACGGAGTTCCTCCAGTGCCGCATCGCTCCTCTCCAGCGCCACTCCCATCCCATGTGGACCCTGACTAGGCATCAAGACCGCATGAGGCTCCAGGAGGGGGATCTTGCACCTGATATGCTGAGGAAGGTGCTGAAAGTCTTGACTGGCGACCCCTCTCCGGGCAGCATCCGGCATGGGGGCGGCCTCTTGTATCTTTGCTCGAGTAGGGCCGAGTTCGCGAGGCAGATGCCCCGCTTCGACGAATGGGGGTTGTGCCCAGCTGACCTCGTGGGGCCCCGCAAATATCCTGTCGCCGTGGCTCCCCCCCCCCGTTGCCCATGCCGATCTTTCCTCAGGAGGTGGTGCAGGGAGGCAAGCGTCGCTGGAGGCTGGGGGATCTGATGTCGAGATGCCGGCATCGTGCGGGGCTCCGGAGGCGTCATTCTCTGGAGCTTGCGAAGCCCGTCCTGAGGCGGTCGTTGATGAAGGGACGCCACGTGCGGCTCCCGAGGCCGAAACCCCCGAGGCCTCGGCAGGCCACCTAGAGCTAGCACCTGACCGCTCCTCCCAGCCTGGCGCCCCTGAGGCAGGCCGCCCTGGTGCTCCTTCACCCACGCCTCGCGCCGGCCCTCATGTCGAGAGCTTGGGTCGGTTCCGCATAGACTTCGACGGCCTCCGCAAGAGGAAGGAGGCTTCGGGTGGCAGTGATCTCCCCTGCCGCCCGTTGAAGCACATGAAGTACTTTGCCATGGACGAGTAAGTTTTTCCTTCTTGCAACTCCTCATTTGTTGTTCCCTTCACTGACTGTGGCCCTTCAGGATCACTCCTGCGAGCCCGCGGAGCCAATTAAGAGGCCACCTCCTCAGGCTTCACCTCCCCCGCTGGCCTTGAGCGTCCCAAGCCTACGCGCTACCCCTGACGCGAGTTCGGCTGGAGAGGTGGGCTGACCAGCGGAGTGCCTTGAGCCGGTGCACTCGCCGTCCTTCCTCCGCAAGCTCGCCCCGGGCGCAACCAGCCTACCCCAGGCTCCTCCCTGATCATGGACGGTGAGTGGTTGAAGTCGATCTTCGGATCTTCTTCTGGGGATGGATCAGCGCCGGGCTGGGTCCCTCGTGGGGCCCGTTCAGCGATTGTGGGGGTGCCAGCACCCAGCCTCCTGCCAAGAGGGGGCGAGCCACTTCAGGGCCCTCCGCCAATGCTGACAGCGGAGGGCGATGTTGACGACGTGCTCAAGCAAGCGCGGGAGCTTAGCGCCATCCGCCAAGAGTTTCTCCAGAAGGCGGCGGATGCGGTGAGCTAGCTTGGTGTAGAGCTCGCTAGCGAGGACGCGTGTCTTGAAGCCGAAGGCCTGCGGCTAGCCAAGGAACGGCACAAGCTGAAGGTGGCCGTCAACCTGGCGCGTCATCAACGTGATCTTGACAACGCAAAGGCCGAAGCATCTCTTGTGGCCTCGCGGAAAGCCTGCTCCCGAGCCATTGAGGAGGCTCAGGAGGCAGACCGAGGAGACGAGATCATGGAGGAGCGAGCGTGGGAGCTCCAGGCCTGGTGCAACACCCTGGAGCAGCAAGTGGAGCTGCACCAAGCTGCCCTTGCATCGTTGAAGGGGTCGCCCGTCGAAGAGGAGGAGCTCCGGAGGTGCGAGGAAGCGCTGACACTGGAGGCCGCCGAGCGCAACCTCGATGTTGGCACACGGGAGGTACGAATCCAGGAAGAGATCGACCGTCGCGTGGCGGAAGTTCGCGCGGGCCTTGAGCGCGACTATGACGAGAGGTTGGAGCTGATCAAGGTCGAGGTTGTGGGCAGGACTGCCGCTCTTAGGACCAAGCTGATTGAAGCGACGTAGCGTGCCGAGGCCTACGCAGCCGCCCTGGTCGCGGCGCAGGCTGAATCGGCCTCCTCCCGCGCTGAGCTGCTTCTCCTCCAATGGAGGGTCGGTGATGCCGAGTCCGTCATGCGGCGGAACGAAGATGAGATTCGCCAGCAGCAGACGCTGGAGCACATACGTGGCCCCATGCTCCAGACGCTCAGGGAAAGGGCCAACGCGGCCCTGGGTAATATCTACGCCGCGACCGCTGAGCAACCTCATGTGACCAAGTACGCCGGTAACCTCCAGTTCTTCACTGACGTGGTGACGCATCTGGAGAATCGCTCTGAGAGGGCTCGCCAGCTTGTCGAGGAGAGGGCCCGCGGCCTGCTTGCGTGTGCGTTCTCCTGCGTCTTCAGCCATCTTTAGAACATCAACCCCCACTTTGACTTCGACGCCCCTATTGCCCCGGTGCCTGAGGCTATCCGAGGCGACCTGGCACAGTGGGTGGAGGACAATGTGGACACACTCTTCCGGGCCTTCACCTCTGATGATGATGGGGTGGTAGTTGCTGCGGATGAAGGTGACATGGTGAACGGCGGCAAAGATGGCGCCAACGACGGCTATGGCGAAGCCAGCAACAGCGACAGTGGCGCCAATGATGCTTCCGGAGGCGACCAAGAGGATATGGTGAGCGACATGTCTGATTGATCCTGCGCCCCCCTACTATTTACCCAGCGTGGACAAAGCTCGGGCATGGCCCTAAAGGTTGTAAGATCATTTTGGGAGGGGGAGCCCCTCATGTAAAAAGGATTGTTGTCCACGCGTTGTTAAGGACGGCGCCGAATTTGTGCCCGCACGATGTTACGGGCCCTGCGATGAGTTGGTTGCTGTGATTTTACCTTTATTCTGGGCGAGCCTCGAGCAGGCTTGTGGCGACTCTCCGAGGGCCCCTCGGGAGACCTATTGACTATGTGGCGAGAGCCTTGCGAGAGCGTGCGCCGGCCGCGGGATGGCATACGTGCGTGTGCTGGGCCTAGCCCCACCCGCGAGGGGCTCGCAAGGGGGAGGTAGCTAGTGTGAATTCCAACTTGAGCAGAAAACTGGAACACGAGAAAGCATGCGAACAAGACCAAACACCCCTCCCCGCACACGCAAACACAAATTCAACTTCAACTTAGATCCAAAACGAGAAAACTTGACCACACAAAAGGAAGCAGAAGCAAAAGCAAAAGGCCGCGTCCGACACCTAGTCTAGTCTTCGACGTCTTCTCACCAGCGCGGAGCTAAGTGCTGCCACTGGGCGTGGGAGGGAGCCCCCGAGGCCCGAGGGCGGCTCTCCGGAGACTTCGGGGCGAGTACAACCCTAACTCATTATTGCGTCAGAGTGTCACAGGCGGCGAGCTTCACAGGCACTGGGCTTCTTCACAGGTACCGGCCTTGCTTCATATCGCCAGATGAGGGCCCCGCCTTGCGCCACCCTTGACCACCATTGACGGCGACCGGAAACCAAGGACGACTCCAATGGGGAAAAGGGGATGCCAGCGGTTCCCCCGACAACCACGGGTCCTCTGCTGGGGGCAGTCCCTGCGGCACCTCCCCGACAGAGGGCCTACCTCGAGGAACACCTTGCTCCGTGCGCCGTGGGGAGGGGCCTGGCTCCCGGCCCCTCTCCTGCAGCCCCCAGTGCCTTCCTCCTGAGGGGAGGGAGGCTGCCGCACTAGGGCAGCCTTCCGCTGTAGTGACCTGGACTTCCTGCGACCCATGGTTAGCATAAGCTTGCTCCTGAGGAATTAGTGGTACCCGATAGCTGCTGCCGCCGGCGCGGTTGGCAAGGCTTCCTGGAGGCTCTTGAAAGGGCTCGGCTTCTGGCGTCTCTTCCTCCCAGCCTGGCCCGAGGAATGAGCCATGGTCTTCTTCCAGTGCGTATTCCCGATCCACCATGTGGGGGCACGTAAGCCTGCGGGGTCGCCGCCCCGAAAGCTTCGCCATAGTACCCCATGCTCCATGCGGCTTGGCTTGAAGCTTTATCTTGGGGGTGATAGGGCGGCGGCCTGCCTGAGTCGTAGGCAGCGGTGCGCATGCCCTCGCTCGCCAGGGGCGGTGCTGGCACAGTTGGACGTCCAACGTTGATGGTCGAGTTGGTGTTGACGAAGCCTTGGAGTATGCCTGAGGGCGCACGGGCACGGATGGGCCCACTATGTGATCGACCCGGGGCCTGGGGTGGAAGCTGGACGCAGAAAGAGGGCGCCCCTGAAGCAACGGCATCCAGGAGCTCAGCGACGCGCTCCAGCAGCACGTAATGGCCGCTTTCTTGCAGCCTGCACCGTAGCAGTTCCCGAGCCACCGTGAGAGCGGCCTTCATGTTTGCCTGCTCCCATCGGGTGTGCGGCACTGTGTCCGCGGCGTGGTCTTAGGCCCTTGCTGTTGATCGCACCTACCGCGGGGTGAGGGCAGGCGGCGCTTGACCGCGTCGCCCTCGCCCTGCAATGTTCTGCGGAGTGCGGGCAGCCTGAGGCGCGGGGTTGGGGTCACCTTCGGCAGGCGGCGCGGCGTGGGCAGGCCATGCCGCCTAGCGGTCGGCGGAAAGAGGATTTTGGTTCACCCCTACCTGGCACGCCAAATGTCGGATATCGGGTTCCGGCAAAACCCTTAAGGTTTGAACTCTAGGGTGCGCGCGAAGATCTTCCCCCTACCGATCCATGTCCCAATGCCTCGCTGTGAATCTAAGCAACACGATGAACATAAGGGACACAAGGTTTATACTAGTTCGGGCCACCGTTGTTGTGTAATACCCTACTCTAGTTTGTGGTGTGGTGGATTGCCTTAGGGGCTGATGATGAACAGTACAGAGGAAGGACAGCCTTGCGAGAGGTGTTCTTGAGCTGGTGCGCTGTTCTAGTTAGGTGGGTTTGATCGTCTCTGGATCAGATGAGAACTCTCCCCCCTCTACTGTGGTGGCTATCTCTATTTATAGAGGCCCTGGTCCTCTTCCCAAATATTGAACGGGAAGGGAGCCAACAACGGCCATTTTGAAGGGGAACATCTAGTACAAGTTATCCTGACTAAAGTTGGTCTTTGACTGCCAAAGGCACTAGCGATGACGCTGTCTTGGGCTCCACGGTGACCTCGGTCCTACCGCTCTACTGGTCTTGGTCTTGTTGCACCGAAATGGTAACCTTTGCTTGATGCCTCTATACTCTGCGCCTACGCTTGCCCCCTTTGCACCAAAGAGGAAGTGAGGACACTGTGCAGGCTGGCGCCCGCCTGGTCTTGATCGTCATGGCTTGCGTCACGGGCACCTTGCGAGGTACCCCTGCCTTGATCTCTCCGCCTCCTCGCGAGCCTGCCTGGTGAGGCCGCCCTTGAGGGAGCCTTGCGTCGTCCGCCCCACGAAGCTTGGCCCCTCGCGAGGGTCTTGAGCTTGAGTTGATGAAGATGGGCCGTACTGGGCCTCTGCTTGAGCCACGCTACAGGCCGCAGGCAGGCAAGTCTGGGGACCCCCATTCCCAGAATGCCGACAGCCAGGTCCATCTATGGATCTAGGAAGCATGCTCCGGCGCAGGATCACAACACTACAAAAAAATACACTTTCGTGATCATACGTCACTACTAGGGAAAACCTTATACACAGAAATTTAGCAACAGCACGGGTCAAAAAGGTCGCTAGTGCTAGATAGCAGTAGCGATTTGTCACACCCTAATTTTCATGCCACAACACTTAAGGTAATAAATCACGATAAAATGTGTTTTGACAAAAACTTTTGAGTGTTTTGTCTTTGCTTTGATTGAAGGTTTGTCTGCTGTTTGCAAGTGCTCTAAAACTCAAATAAATCCTCCAACTCCTATACTTCATCTCCTTGCTCCAAACTTCTGCCCAATGATCATGCCATGTGTATAGAGCAATATAGTATTTTCTTACAAAAATAATTTTGCCAAAAAGTATTTTCTAAAATTAGTTTTTCAAAACCCCCTGAATTGTGGTTTGCACTGCAAGTACTTAATTAAGGGCAGCAAAAATCTTTCCAAAAATATTTTTGACTCCTATTAGATATAGGATACCCAGAAACCACAAAAATATAATTTTAAAGGTTATTTTCCTATTTTATTTAAAAGCCTTTTCTTAAGGCCAGAAATGGTCTTTAATAGGGAAAAATTATTTTATTGTTTCAAAAATATTTGAAAAAAATCAGGGAAACTCAGTGGATATATATTGTCCATATATAGGAGTTTCAACACATGGTCATGGTCAAAATATTGGTCAAACCCCTCAAAAACCCTTTCTGGATATTTCAAGCTTTTGAAATATTTACAAAGGAAATATTCTCCAAAAATTCCAAGAAAATTCTATCATGTCACATATGACATGTTTGATGATCTTGACAAGTCTCATGTCATGGAGAACAGTATAACCCCATGAAACCCTCTCAAAACCATTTCTGTCCATTTTGAAGTTTGAGCAACTTTACATTGCCAAACATGTCCAAATGTTCTCAAACCTTGTGAACATGCTCCAATGGTCTAATAATTCATCTAGACCAAAAGGCACAAGTTGGAGAATAAGTTAACCTGATCAAAGTGCCCCAAAACCCTTCCTGTCCAGAACCAAATTTGAACAACTTTGTACTACCAACTTTATCTCCTTGATCCCAGCTTTTGTGAGCATGTGCACATGACCAAATGAGGCCACTACACCAAATGGTGCAATAAGGAGAAGTGATTTGCTGAAGTAGATCTACACAAGTCCATTTCTGTTGATTTCTAGGGTTTACAAAAGTTGCATTGGCAACTTTGCCCAAATAAGCTCCAAATTGGTGAAAGGCCCTATTTATATGTGTCATTTCACCCTGTGGAGTCTCATGACAGTTGGAAATCATCTGCTGGTCCAAACCATCATCAAACACCTTCTGGTAATTTTTGAAAGTTGATGTTTTCACCTCTTTCCTTGTTCTCCTTGAGCCCAACCTTTTACCAGAGCCTCTTCTAGTTCTCCTTTACCTCTAGTAAGTTTAGCATGGCCATGGCTCAAACATTGGTGAGTGAAACCCTTTCCTTGTCTCTCTGGACAGCCATTTTCTCTCTCTCCCTCAACCTCTCTCCTCTCCTACTTGTTCTCCAGGGCATCCAATGCCTCCCCACACTTCTTTACTACCCCCAAGCACTACCAGACATCAGTGGCCGCGCCCACATTGCCAAAAAAAATGGCATGCCGACCATTTGCACGCTCTGGAGCGCGCTACAGTGCGCTCCCGCACAGTAGACGCCCCCTGCCAACCGCCTCCGGCCACCTCGGGCCTCCCCAGCGTGTCTCACGAGGCCGCCTCGGCGTTTGGGACACGGCAAGCTGCCGGCCCCCTCCTAAACCTCTCTCCTCTCTCCTCCATGGAGCCCGCCCGAGTGCGCCGTAGGCCGCGTCCACGGTGCACCACGACCCCTCTATTTAGAGGCCCTCCCGAGCTCTCCTACGGCTTCTTCCCGCTCTCCCTCTTCCCTAGCAACCTCCCAGACAACATCCCTCTCCCCCTAGTGCTCTCCTGCCCTCTCCATGGCCGGAGTGCCGCCGCGGACCGCCGCTCGGATTCGGGCACCACAGCCCCTCTCTCTTCTCCCTACCCACTCCAGTACTCCCTCACCACCACCACGAAGCCCCCCATCGCCTCCATTCTTCCTCGGGACGCCCCTGCGCTTGAAGCCGGAAATGGCCGACACCATCCTCCGCCGCGGCCAACGCCGTGCTTGACCCTGAGCTCCTCGGCGGTCGTGCCACCCATGGATGGGCGCGGCATCGCCTCCTGAGTGCGCCGGTGGGCGGAGCATCGCCGGGGACGCCCTGTAACCCCGGCAATCGCCGGTGGGGGTCACCCCTACCTCTGCTCTATTCGAGCGGGAGGAGGGGGATGAACCCGACAGGCGGACCCTGCAGGTCAGCGACCCACCCGGCCGGCCCCGCGGTTTAAGTGGAAGTGGGTCAACCGGAGTCCGCCTCCCCGCGGCGAAGACGCCTGGAGCTGGTGCGCCTTCGACGTGGCCTCTTCTCCCGCGCGGCTACGCAGCTAGGCCGGCCCATCAGCTATCCCTCGCCGCCCAGATCCAGCCCGTTTCGGTAAAACCTTGGTCTTTTTCTTTTTCCAGTCAACTTCAAAAATCCACAAATAAATCAAATCAACTCCGAATTTGATGATTCAAATTTCTAGTGACTCTATAAATCATGATCTATCTGGTGATGCAACATGCACATTTTTCCAGAGACCTTTTCTTCACAAATATTTATTAAAACCCCATTTTCCATTTCTGTGATGAACTTTAGAAAATCACAGAGAGCCCATTTTTTATCCAAAGTCCAAGATTCAAAATCCTAGATGTCTATAAGTTCAAAACTTAGTTTTTGAACATTTTTAATAATACTTTCTGTATCACCTCAAATAATGGTCTATTTCTTCATGTATAGCCAACTTTGCAAATTCCTAGGAAAATCATTTCAACTCCAAATCTAGTGAAACCAACTCCTAGATGCTTCTAAAATCATGCTTTGTCAACTCGGTGCCTCTGCTCATTTTTGAAAGTAATGTTTCTGTACACTTCTTCCAAATCCATAAACCCCTTGATTCCATCATATCAAAATGTTTAGAAATATCCGTTGATCCACTTCCAATGAAATCACCTTGGTCATTCCTAATATGACCAGAGGTATCCTAGAAAAGTCCAACTCATATTTTTAGAGCACTTTTATTTCCTGCCTTGTTGTGTTGCTTATTATGGTTGCTTTCGACGATAGTTGACGAAGTAGACGAAATGCTCGGAGTTGGACCAGAGATATTTGAAGACCTCGAAGACTTTGTTAAAACAGGCAAGCAGCCCTTTGACCATGTCTATGAAACCCTTTTTATGCATGTCATATAGCACCATATTGTTGTTGCAACAGAATCATGATGAGGTGGTATCCACTTTGAAGGTTGCCACCGTTACTTCCTCGTTGATACTTGCTTTGTGCATGACCCTACCTTCTTATGAGGGTTATGACGGTGGGAGTAGATAGGATGCTAAAGGAGATGCTACGCAAAAGGGACGGGAATTTGCATGATGAAGGAGACAAAGTATTTTTCAAAAGACTCTTCGAAAACCCCACCGGGTGCCACTTATGCCCGGGGGGGATGACGAGTTGGGTAACCACTTGATGACGAAGTGGTGTACCGAGGAAAGTGTGTGTTGTTTTCGAAAACGGATTAGATTTAAGATTTGTCGACTGTCCCAACCTTACATGCGCAACCACTCTACCCTTGTATGGGAAAGGGCATTATTGATTACCTAGACCGATACTAGCTTGGAGCCCGCATTACTAGTGACGGGAGAGTTGTTGGTGCACTCTCTCGGGACGGGGTCGTGCCAGGTAGGGCGGCCATGACCATTTTTATGGGGCACCGGACACACCGTTGGTACCCCATGCCAGTAGTATGTGATAAATATGGGAGCAAGGCTCCACGAAAATGTTATGTGAAATATTGGGCACGGGGGTTACTACCAATCGAGTGGACTCCATGTTAGTGTCGTGTAGGGAAAGATAGTGATCGGGTGCTTACCCCGGATACTTGAGGTATCGCGGGTCGTGGATGACACGGAAGTTCCCTGGATCTTGTGGGTACAGTGTGCAACCTCTACAGAGTGTAAAACTATTCGAATAGCCGTGTCCACGGTCAAGGACGGTTGGGCGGTGCTGCTTAAACTATGTCCAGAGTTTTACAAACATGTGTGTGTGTGTGTTGATAAAACTACTTGGGTCAAGTCAAGGGACTTGACATGATTGAGATGGTTTGGTGCCCACTCTATTTATGTTAGATGGGTTGGTGCCCACTCTATTTATGTTGATATTTGTAACTGTCCTCATAGTTACTTGAATTCTCTTGATGCATGTCGTACAAGTTGTTGAACATGTCATTGCACTCAAAAATAGCTTTCTGCAAAAATTTACCTATATCATGCATTGCTGTATCTTGAACCAAAACATGGGTTGCTTGCGAGTACATTCAAACGTACTCACTGGCTTGTCCCTGGCTATTTACTTGGCCAGGCTTGAAGGAACAGGATATGATGAAGAATACTTCGGTGATGAACATGCGAGCTAGGACGCTTCCTAGTCAGAATGCCTGTAGGGTTAAGGCAGATGGCATGGGTCCAAGTTATCAACGAAGATTTCCGCTGCAATGTTATACTCAAGACTTGACCATAATGGTCTTACTTGTGTAATACGGTATGTATGGATGTAAGCCTCTTGTTACTCAGCTTCTGTGTGTTCAGTGAGCATTGATCTCTGGGATCACTGTACACGTGCATTCGGTGATCTCGACTTATGAGTCGGGGTGCCCACAGAGCTGGTATCAGAGCCATCCTGACTGTAGGAAGCCTTAGTTAGCATGGTCGTTAGTTAGGGTAAAACTATTTCCAAAACAATTACTAGTTTTCAAAACTATCTATACTTCTCTTCCCTTCTCAGTTTTTTGAAAACTAAGGTATACTTTCCTTATTGATCTCTTCCCCTTCAAAACCTTTGGTCGCTAGAACCCTTATGCCCCTGACCACTGGATTCCTTGTAATCCTCGTGGATAATCTAGAAGGAAGATGCCTTGCCAGACATTCACCCACATCTCCTGAACACAAGATAGGCGACATCACAACAAGATGATACCAACAGAAGCTACATCCTCGAGGAATGAGGACCTGAAGACCCAGAGGATGGTGAAACCCTTGACACTGCCCCAAGATGATGCAACCTTGGCCTACGATGATCAGGGCATAGGATATGCAAGACCATGATATACATCGCTAATAGAGTAACCCTGTCACTACCATTGTTGTATCGGCAACCACCGGTGGATGAGAACCTAGCCATTCGGTCCGCCTCACTATAGTGAGCAGGAAAACGGTTCTCTTCATCCCCCGCTCTTGGTGTCGATGTTGTCACCAACGTAACCGATAGATTGGACCTCTACTATGCGTTGTTAGTATCATGGCATAAAGGATTACCTACCTGGTACCATCGACGGCTTAGAAGACAAAAAGGGATCATCGTGATTAAGAAGACAATAGAAGACCAAGTCAATGCCAGTTACGAGGAGCCACCTTCACCCCATCACTTCAACAGGCGAGAAGTTGTTGAAGAATCTTCAGGCTCAACCCGGATTGTTTCATTGAACAACTACAAGAGACGTAGCAACACCTGAGGAAAACTCAGAAGACTGCATGAGGCACAAGGCACGACTACTGAGACCGAGAACCCCTAGGGTAGGATGAGTCATGTACCCCCTATGCGCAGTCGAGTCCGTATGGTAGTTCGGATAGAACCATGTTGTGTGTTGCTTGTTTCTATTTGTTGTGTTTTTGATATTAGTCACCCTTTTTGCCCTAGGCAACAAGTACGCGACTATATCACCTGCCTTATTTTGTTGTTTGTGTTTGGCCTTTTTGGCACTTGTTTGTTTGCACCTGCACTATAGAACCCCCTTTAGGCATCCCACCTCCTCTATGCTACTTTTCCCTCTCATCTCTCTCTCCTCAACTGAAGCCCAGCAAGACAAGATGCACCAAGAAACCTGCTTCGGCAACCAACTAGCAATGAAGACTTTTGTTGCAGCCTCCTCGACCAAGTGGAACCCCGTAGAGTTATGTTTAACCCTCACGATTAGAAACCCATTCCTAGACCCTTCGAGGCTTTATAAGATACCCCAGCTCGAATCCTTAACCATGAGCTTAACCTACGGAATTGCAGGAGAACCTGTTAAGCCTCCGTCACCTTGCTTACCACTGGGTTCATTATGGAACTAGTGGACATAGTGAACGAGCACATTATCATAGCACCAAAACTGATCATGCCATAGGGAAGACCAGTTTGAGGATATAGGAATAGAGTACCAATGACTTGATGAGTTTATATCAATGACTTTGAGGAATCATCCGAGACTATTTGGTGGATTATGAGGCTATCATGTTGGTAGATGAACTTGGTGGGATCATGAGTATAGATTAGCATAGCTTTCATCACCCCTGAGTAAATTGGATTTATAGGACAATTATGATCACAAGCTGGAATTTGTGGAAGTATTTGGATTTGACTTACCCATGGGATATTGTTAGGAGACAGTTGATATTACGTAAATGACTTGGGGGGACATGTAGGGATTCTCGTTGGACAAGAGATTTGGATTTAAGTAGGTGATTCTAGTTGAATATAGATGCTGAGTATGTCTACATGGTTCGGAGTAAATTGGATTTAGGCTGATGATCTCGATCATGGTACCATGTTTCTCGGTGGACAATAAACTAGGAGATTGGATTAATTGTCAGAGTTGATATAAACTTGACCTTGGAGGTTACTTGACCATGATAATGGAAATTGGTGGATAGACTATAGTAGAGATAGCCTTTTCCAGTATTTGGGGATTATAGGAACATTAGGAGATCATGTAGAACACCATAGACTTTGGATTTGAGGAATAAATGGATTATGTAGTGATTGATGGAAGTTAATGGGCTATTGGAGTTGATTCATAGGAAGGAAACAAGATCTTGGAGTGGCTTACGACGTGTTTCCTTAGGATAGAGATGCTTTATCATGGACCTTGGATCAATAGACTGAGCACTTGGATTGTGGTGATTAAATTCGAGCTTAGCAGCTTATATGCTCTACCCACGGATTTTTAGGGGTAGCCATACATACGAGTTTGGGGATTGTAGACATATATGATTTTGTGAGACCTCCTGTCGAGAGTCACGAGGACATGAATAACATGAGTGATGATTGGAGCTGGCCTACAGAGTTGATGCTTTCGGTGGTATAAGGTTATTTGTTCAAAGGACTAGATAGAGCAATTGGCATCTCAGGAATGGTGCCCAAGGATAAACGTTCACTCGCACACTAGAATCCCTGAAACCCTTACGTCCTACCAAGCCACAACATGGTCGGATCCTGACCTTGGGATTTGGCTCTAGATCGATAAGACCTTGGCCAATGCTCAACTGTGACCATCACCAATGCCCTAGCCTACTTTATGTACCCCATGAACAAAGTCTTCATGGAGTGTTTAGACAAGATAGTTGTCATCATCATTTGGTGACCTACCTGTCCACCCGAAGATGGAAGAAGAACCGTTCAGCTAGTCCGGGAACATTTGAAGACCGCCATGCCAAGGAGGAAGAACTACCACCATCGTCAAGAAGTAAACCTCCGCCTTGAAGACCAGGTGTACCTGCAAGCCACTTCTCTCGGAGGAACCAAGCATTTCCATGACAAGGAGACCCACACCAAGATTCATCGGCCCCCTTCGAGATCACTCCGAGATTTAACAACCCCCTCTGAGATCACTACGAGACAAAGAGAAGACAGTTACCAGCTGGAGTTGCCACCTGAGTTACCTGATGTGCACAACACTTTCCATGCATCACAACCCCGGAAGTGTTTCCAACTTCCTAACTTGCCCGATCTCTACGAGGGCATTAACCACCGTGCCATTAACCCCTAGCCCAATCTAACCTACCGCGAGCTACTCATTAGCAACCTGGATCGAGAAGAACGTCATACACGAAGCCACACCATCAAGTACTTCAAGTTCAATGGAGCACTGCACGGAAGTAGAAGCAGTATGAGGACGTGAAGACTACCCCAAATCCAAGTTTCCGTATTCCTTTCCGCGCCTAGTCTGGGAATCTCGGGGACGAGATTCTTGTAAGGGGGGTAGGTCTGTCACACCCTGATTTTCATGCCACAACACTTAAGCTAATAAATCATGATAAAATGTGTTTTGACAAAAACTTTTGAGTGTTTTGTCTTTGCTTTGATTGAAGGTTTGTCTGTTGTTTGCAAGTGCTCTAAAAATCAAATAAATCCTCCAACTCCTATACTTCATCTCCTTGCTCCAAACTTCTGCCCAATGATCATGCCATGTGTATAGAGCAATATAGTATTTTCTTACAAAAATAATTTGGCCAAAAAGTATTTTCTAAAATTAGTTTTTCAAAAACCCCTGAATTGAGGTTTGCACTGCAAGTACTTAATTAAGGGCAGCAAAAATCTTTCCAAAAATATTTTTGACTGCTATTAGATATAGGATACCCAGAAACCACAAAAATATATTTTTAAAGGTTATTTTCCTATTTTATTTAAAAGCCTTTTCTTAAGGCCAGAAATGGTCTTTAATAGGGAAAATTATTTTATTGTTTCAAAAATATTTGAAAAAAAATCAGGGAAACTCAGTGGATATATATTGTCCATATATAGGAGTTTCAACACATGGTCATGGTCAAAATATTGGTCAAACCCCTCAAAAACCCTTTCTGGATATTTCAAGCTTTTGAAATATTTACAAAGGAAATATTCTCCAAAATTCCAAGAAATTTCTATCATGTCACATATGACATGTTTGATGATCTTGCCAAGTCTCATGTCATGGAGAACAGTATAACCCCATGAAACCCTCTCAAAACCATTTCTGTCCATTTTGAAGTTTGAGCAACTTTACATTGCCAAACATGTCCAAATGTTCTCAAACCTTGTGAACATGCTCCAATGGTCTAATAATTCATCTAGACCAAATGGCACAAGTTGGAGAACAAGTTAACTTGATCAAAGTGCCCCAAAACCCTTCCTGTCCAGAACCAAATTTGAACAACTTTGTACTACCAACTTAATCTCCTTGACCCCAGCTTTTGTGAGCATGTGAACATGACCAAATGAGGCCACTACACCAAATGGTGCATCAAGGAGAAGTGATTTTCTCAAGTAGATCTACACAAGTCCATTTCTGTTGATTTCTAGTGTTTACAAAAGTTGCATTGGCAACTTTGCCCAAACAAGCTCCAAATTGGTGAAAGGCCCTATTTATATGTGTCATTTCACCCTGTGGAGTCTCATGGCAGTTGGAAATCATCTGCTGGTCCAAACCATCATCAAACACCTCCTGGTAATTTTTGAAAGTTGATGTTTTCACCTCTTTCTTTGTTCTCCTTGAGCCCAACCTTTTACCAGAGCCTCTTCTAGTTCTCCTTTACCTCTAGTAAGTTTAGCATGGCCATGGCTCAAACATTGGTGAGTGAAACCTCTCCTTCTCTCTCTGGACATCCATTTTCTCTCTCTTCCTCAACCTCTCTCCTCTCCTACTGGCTCTCCAGGGCATCCAATGCCTCCCCACACTTCTTTACTACCCCCAAGCACTACCAGACATCAGTGGCCGCGCCCACATTGCCAAAAAAATGGCATGCCGGCCATTTGCACGCTCTGGAGCGTGCTACAGTGCGCTCCCGCACTGTAGCCTCCCCCTACCAACCGCCTCCGGCCACCTCGGGCCTCCCCAGTGTGTCTCACGAGGCCGCCTCGGCGTCTGCGACATGGCAAGCTGCCGGCCCCCTCCTAAACCTCTCTCCTCTCTCCTCCATGGAGCCCGCCCGAGTGCGCCGTAGGCCGCGTCCATGGTGCACCACGGCCCCTCTATTTAGAGGCCCTCCCGAGCTCTCCTACGGCTTCTTCCCGCTCTCCCTCTTCCGCAGCAAACTCCCAGACAACATCCCTCTCCCCCTAGTGCTCTCCTGCCCTCTCCATAGCCGGAGTGCCGCCGCGGACCGCCGCTCGGATTCGGGCACCACAACCCCTCTCTCTTCTCCCTACCCACTCCAGTACTCCCTCACCACCACCACGAAGCCCCCCATCGCCTCCATTCTTCCTCGGGACGCCCCTGCGCTTGAAGCCGGAAATGGCCGACACCATCCTCCGCAGCGGCCAATGCCGTGCTCGACCCTGAGCTCCTCAGCGGTCGTGCCACCCATGGATGGGCGCGGCATCGCCTCCTGAGTGCACCGGTGGGCGGAGCATCGCCGGGGACGCCCTGTAACCTCGGCAATCGCCGGCGGGGGTCACCCCTACCTCTGCTCTATTCGAGCGGGAGGAGGGGGATGAACCCGACAGGCAGACCCCGCAGGTCAGCGACCCACCCGGCCGGCCCCGCGGTTTAAGTGGAAGCGGGTCAACCGGAGTCCGCCTCCCCGCGGTGAAGACGCCTGGAGCTGGTGCGCCTTCGACGTGGCCTCTTCTCCCGCGTGGCTACGCAGCTGGGTCGGCCCGTCAACTATCCCTCGCCCAGAGCGCGCCGCCGCCGCCCAGATCCAGCCTGTTTCGGTAAAACCTTGGTCTTTTTCTTTTTCCAGTCAACTTCAAAAATCCAAAAATAAATCAAATCAACTCCAAATTTGATGATTCAAATTTCTAGTGACTCTATAAATCATGATCTATCTGGTGATGCAACATGCACATTTTTCCAGAGACCTTTTCTTCACAAATATTTATTAAAACCCCATTTTCCATTTCTGTGATGAACTTTAGAAAATCACAGTGACGCAAAAGGGACAGGAATTTGCATGATGAAGGAGACAAAGTATTTTTCAAAATACTTTTCGAAAACCCCACCGGGTGCCACTTATGCCCGGGGGAGATGATGAGTTGGGTAACCACTTGATGACGAAGTGGTGTACCGAGGAAAGTGTGTGTTGTTTTCGAAAACGGATTAGATTTAAGATTTGTCGACTGTCCCAACCTTACATGTGCAACCACTCTACCCTTGTATGGGAAAGGGCATTATTGATTACCTAGACCGATACTAGCTTGGAGCCCGCATTACTAGTGACGGGAGAGTTGTTGGTGCGCTCTCTCGGGACGGGGTCGTGCGAGGTAGGGCGGCCATGACCATTTTTATGGGGCACCAGACACACCGTTGGTACCCCGTGCCAGTGGTATGTGATAAATATGGGAGCAAGGCTCCACGAAAATGTTATGTGAAATATTGGGCACGGGGGTTACTACCAATCGAGTGGACTCCATGTTAGTGTCGTCTAGGGAAAGATAGTGATCGGGTGCTTACCCCAGATACTTGAGGTATCGCGGGTCGTGGATGACACGGAAGTTCCCCTGATCTTGTGGGTACAGTGTGCAACCTCTGCAGAGTGTAAAACTATTCGAATAGCCGTGTCCATGATCAAGGACGGTTGGGCGGTGCTGCTTAAACTATGTCCAGAGTTTTACAATCATGTGTGTGTGTGTGTGTGTGTTAATAAAACTACTTGGGTCAAGTCAAGGGACTTGACATGATTAAGATGGGTTGGTGCCAACTCTATTTATGTTAGATGGGTTGGTGCCCACTCTATTTATGTTAGATGGGTTGGTGCCCACTCTATTTATGTTGATATTTGTAACTGTCCTCATAGTTACTTGAATTCTCTTGATGCATGTCGTACAAGTTGTTGAACATGTCATTGCACTCAAAACTAGCTTTCTGCAAAAATTTACCTATATCATGCATTGTTGTATCTTGAACCAAAACATGGGTTGCTTGCGAGTACATTCAAACGTACTCACTGGCTTGTCCCTGGCTATTTACTTGGCCAGGCTTGAAGGAACAGGATATGATGAAGAATACTTCGGTGACGAACATGCGAGCTAGGACGCTTCCCAGTCAGAATGCCTGTAGGGTTAAGGCAGATGGCATGGGTCCAAGTTATCGACGAAGATTTCCGCTGCAATGTTATACTCAAGACTTGACCATAATGGTCTTACTTGTGTAATATGGTATGTATGGATGTAAGCCTCTTGTTACTCAGCTTCTGTGTGTTCAGTGAGCATTGATCTCTGGGATCACTGTACACGTGCATTCGGTGATCTCGACTTATGAGTCGGGGTGCACACACGATTGAAGAAAAACCGTGCTACAAATACAACCTTAGCAGTAGCGCGTGTAGTGGCAAAAGCGCTACTACTAACATTCCCATTGCTAGAATGATAGGCTACGCATAGCAGTAGAGGGCTTGGAAGAAACGCACTATCGCTAGGGCATAAGTAGCAGCGCGTTTCCTAAGAAGAGCGCTACTACTAACGGAAATAAAATAAGTTGAAAAACAAATAGAAAAGTAAATGAAAATGAAAGAAATAGAAAAAGGAGAAAGGAAAAAATAAAATGTAAAGCAAAATAAATGAAAAAGCGAAAAAACGGAGGAAGGCATAGCAGCAGCGTGTGTTTGTAAGAGGCGCTGTAGCTAACGTAGCTGGAGCGCGTGTCCTAGACCCCCTCTATAGAAAGAAAAAAGGAAATTAAAAATGGAAGAAAATTACATAGCTATAGGAGCAGCGCATTTTGTAAAAACCGCTATAGCTATCTTAGTTATAGCGCGTTTTACCAAATGCGCTACCGCTAAGTTTGACTTAACCAAAAAACCGTTTCCCCCCGGCCACCACTTCTCCCCCAAATCCCTCAACCCACCCCACGCGCCGCCGTCTCCCCGATTCGCTGTCGCCCCACTTCGCCCCCGTCTCTTGCCGCCGTCGACGCCACCAGAGCCGTGCGCCGTCGACGCCACCGGAGCCGCCCCCAACGCCACGGAGCCGCGCGGCCTCGTCAACGCCACCAGAGCCGTCGTCGACACCACCGGATCCTTCCTCGCCACAACCGCCTCCCTCGCCGTCACCGGAGACGCCCCTGCCTCCCTCGCCGTCACCGGAGAAGCCCCTGCCTCCCTCGCCACCACTGCCTCCATCGCCACCACCAGAGCCATCCTCTGTAAGCCCCCACCCCTACTCTCTCTCATGCATAGGTTAGCTAGTTTAATTAGGTTAATTATCTATGTTAGGGCAAAAATTTAGTTAGGGCTTTGACAGAGAAGTAGTTAGGTTAACTAGTTTAATTAGGTTAATTATCTAGGTTAGTGCAAAAATTTAGTTAGGGCTTTGACAGAGAACTAGTCAGGTTAACTAGTTTAATGAGGTTAATTATCTAGGTTAATTAGTGCAAAAATTTATTTTGGGCTTTGACAGAGAACTAACTGCGTTAACTAGTTTAATTAGGGTTAATTATCTTGGTAAACTAGATTAACTAACTAGGCTAAATAGGTAGGTTAATTAGGTTCCTTGGATTAACAAGCTAGGTTAAGTAGGTTGGCTAGGTTAGAGGAAAATTTTATTTTAGAGCATTCGGTTAGAAGGGTTAGAGAAATGGAGTTCCTTTGCAATTTAATTGGGTTCTGTCCTAGGCAGAGAAGGGTTAGAGATAATAATGTGTGTTTGTGTGAGAGAGAGGAATAGCTAGATCAACATAATTTGGGTTATGTCCTAGGCAGAGAAGTGTTTAGTGAGGTCATTTTGTAAAGGTTTTTGATTTTTGAAAAGACCACTATTTTTCAAGGAAAAGAATTTAGGCAAGTTTTATTTTTCATTGAAGTGGTCATGTTATATCTTTTCATTGAAGTTGTTCGATTGTGCCCAAGTGGCTTTGTTGTTTCCAGGGAATGATGTTGAGTGGCCTATGTTTTGCCGGAATGTTGATTCATTTCTGTTCCGGCAAATTTCAGGTTCTTGATTTGTCCATTTTTTAGCAAAGGTCATGCCGAAATTTTCCGTGAATTTCGGCATGACTTGTGCTACAAACTAGGACATAACGAGTGCCCGGGATTTGCCGCACCGGGAAGGAGTCAACATTCCTGCAAAACAATAGGCCTTTTTATGTCATTATTCATTTATTAGGTTTAGAATTAATTAGATTTAATCATAGGAAACATGGCTAGCAACGATGAAGGACAGGGTTCTGGTGATTGCAACGACGTCTACTGGGCGGTAGACGAATTTTTTAGCCTTACCGACGATCAACTGATGTTGTTGCTGGGCCCACCATGGCATCAGGGACTGAGACTGACACGCAGACCGGTGTTGAGACTGAGACTGGCGCTGAGATTCAGACCGGCATCGAGACCGGCGCTGAGACCGGTGCTGCCTCGGGGTGCAAAGCCGGTGTAGAACCGAAAGCAAAGAGGCAACGGGTTCCTAACAAACTCAGGACTACTAGACTGGTGGTCACGGAGGTGGACGACGGCAATTTTGAGCCAAAGGCGCCCGAGGAAGCGCGCGCGTGCTACGGCAATCAAATAGGCTGCATCGTACGGACAACCGCCACCATCAACGATGAGAATCTATAGAAGATAGAAAATATGAGGAGCTCCCTCCTAAAGAAGTTTCACCAGATATTCTTGTTCCTGGGACGGAATGAGAAGGATTATGAAGATCCAGACGTGGACCTGTCAATGAAGAAGATAAACAAACACGCCATGACCAAGTTTAGCGACGCGTTGGCCGCCTGGAAAACTCGAGTGAAAGCAAAGATCATCGACAAGAAGGAACCCTACTCCGAGATTGTAAAGGATAATCCAACAATCATGGAAGAGCAGCTTCAAATATTCAAGGAGGCTTGCGAGGCCGAAGCTGCCAAAAAAAAGTCTAAGTACATGAAGGGGCTTCAAGAGAGGAACATAGGGAGCCACTACCTCGGAAGCCGTGGTTACGGCGGAAAGAGGTCCAAATGGGCCAAGGAGGACGCGGAAGCCCTGAGTCTGGGCATCCCAGACCCCTTGGCGTATTTCACCGTCCCGCGGGAGTGTGTCGTCCTGAGGGACCGGCACCATTGGGACCCAGTGAAGAAGGTTTACGAGACAACACTAGTCATTACGGAGTTCATGAGACTGCTGGTAATTTTAGTTTCTGATCAATTCGACTGCACACGTTAGTCATATTTCTAAACGATCCTTGTGCCTTTTGCAGAGAGAGCAGCACCGGATTGCGGTTGAAAGCGACTCGCCGTCTGAGGCATTGGCGAGGCCCAAGTGGGACACTCCATTCAACCGGGCGTTGAACATATTGAAACGACAATCGGTGGATACTCGACCGTCGTATGGACGCGTGCATGGTGTCGGAGATGGTGCCATGTGGAAGAAGTACTACCGTGAGACCACGGAGGAGAGAATGGAAAGACGAAGGTTAACTGAAGAAAATATCGACAAGAAGGTTGAGATTGCGGTTGAGAAGAAATCATCTCAGACAGTCACAACAGGTGGTTGCAGATTTGTCTACTTCCTTGGTGACGGGCGTTTTCACTTGGACAAGGCAAAATCCAGAAAAAAATACAGAGGACTTTCCCCTTGCTGACTTCTTGGGAGCACCTGCTCCCGCACCGACTCCCGCACTGGACGTGCTCGATGGTGCCTCATCTTTGGCTGAGCTCGACGCCCTCACGGTATCTATCACACCGGCCCCCTTCAATATAAATGTATAATCTCCCGTTTTCGTTGCCTTTCAGATGTCTCACGTTGCAGACTTTTCTTTGCAGGCCGACGAAACCCTGTGCACCATATTGTACACCATCGGCGAACAGAAGGTGGACGTGGGGAAGGCGACGATAATGGAGCCGAAGGAACCATTGTTCAACAGCCAGCCGATCCCCCCGAACGTCTTCAAGGTTTCCGTGGCCAGTGTCAAACCAGTCCACGAGAATTTGCCTCCTCTAATACTAGTGGGGGATGATGACGAGACCCCACGGCGGCTTGGTGATTGTTGCAATGGGTGGGTCCTGTTGTGGCCAAAGAGTCTACTTCGTTTGGAGGCGGCCGGGAGCACACCCACGAGCACGCAGCCTCAGCAAGGTATGAACATCAACACCCCACCTACCCAATTAGCGTCGGGTGTCGGGTTGGGTGATAGGGGACGGGGTAAGGAGGAGGCTCCATTAGTCGCTGATGACGTCGCCATGGATGAGGATGAGGATGACGATGGCGCTGAACAATATGTCTATACTGGCGCCTCCTCAGGGTTTGAGCGTCATGAGTTGGTGCCTGAATTACCGTCTCAACGTATTATGGATGACCTTCCGGTAGTAAAGAAGTCTAGAAAGAGAGCAAGGAAAGGCAAAAAAGTTGATTCTATGATCCAACCGCCTCAGCAGCCTCGGCTTCAGGACCGTATAGATATCCACGATGCGGATAAATGGCATATCCCCGGTCAACCAATCCTACCTGCAACAGCGCTACGAGCCAGATTCGGCGATCTAAGGAGACTTCATGACGATGTGTTGCGGGTAGAGAAAGGCCTCAGCGCCTCAAAAGATCCAGGATACCCACTCTACGTGGTTAACGTTCCGCGGCAAATGTCGTACGTTGACAGCTTCCCCGGGGATAAGTTCTTCCTCCGATTCGATTACATATTCGACATGTTTCATGTGAAGAAGCTGGATTTTATGTTTGTCCGCCTTTATGCCTTGCACATGAACTACATCATTGGGGTTGAGAAGATACGTCATATCTGTGTCGCTGACCCGTACTACATGCATGAGGGCTTCTTGGGAGTCTGCGCAGAGCACCGTGAATACGCGAGGGATTACATCATCAGTTTCATGCTCGCCAATAAGGACAAGGAGGCGATTCTCGTGCCGTATCATCCCGTGTAAGTCATCAGCACTGCTATCCTTCCTTCAATTTCAATAATTCATTTGCACGGTGGAGGCTAATTAATTTGAGGTGTACTTATTTTGCGCAGCGGCGGGTGCGCCATCCTCATCATCCTCTACCCCCGATTCTCCCACGCTCTTTACTTGGACTCGTCGAAGAACATTCACAAAAAGGATTACACCCACATCAAAGATGTTCTCGACAGTGCTATGTTTTACTACCAAGCAAGGGGTGGAGAGGTTAGGGACAAGAAGAGAAGGGGCGGAAGGGTCGCCTTCAGCCATAAGACCGACTTCTGCTGCATCCAGCAACCGAACGATTCTCTTAATGATAGATTCTATGTCCTACACCACATGCTGGAGTACAGACGGGATCACCAGAACCTTCACATGTCACCTAGATCTGGCGATGCCCATATTCTGCAATGGGCAAAGGACATAGGAGATATCGAGGATCATCGACTTCGAGCTGAGTTCTATAACATCCAGCACGAACTTGCCCAAATCATCATGAAGGATGTCGTCGGAAAAACAGGGATGTTCTACGGAGAAGGACAAATGTCGCAGGAAGACGTCCGAACATGGATAGCCTCTCAGTGTCTCGACATGAAGCCTTTCACTAAGCTCGAGGACTATCTGCCTGACATGGATGGATGGCACGACATGGTGGAGTGATTGTCGATATATGACAATGTGTCTGTTTAGTCCATACTTTCTGTATGACAAAACTTTGAGTTATGCACGGTGAAACTTTATTTGTTATGTAATTAAACCGTCCTCCTCCTCGACTAGCGAAAATCACTCTAGTTAGGGCATTTTGGGTACGATGAACTTTGTTATTTATGCTTATGATATGTTATTTCTATTTTTGCCAAGTCTGTCTCTTTCTGTTGCTCAACTATATATGTTATGTTGCATATCATCGACTCGTGTGACGATGCAGGTGCATAGATCATAGATGGCGAAGAAGTGCTATGCTAGGAGTATATATATGACAAGTGGCCGGAGTGTCAGGCCCAGGTGTACCGGTTTCCGGTTTCTAAGCGACAGGCAGTAGTTAGTGATAGCTCATGTACTCAAAGTGATAGCTCTTCTCGCGTATATCATTGTTTAGATGGATGACGATGTATTTGCAAGTAATCGAGACTTGTATCACTATTTTCGAGATTGATGACGAGAGACCACTTTGTGTTGGATAATGATTATGATGATGACATGATTTGATGAGACTAATTGTATGTATATGCTATGATTACATTTGTATGTGTATGATATGCTAAAGATTATTGTATAAAGCCTATTCAAATACAAAACAAATACAAAACGAATATGCAGGAAAAAAAACTAATAAAACTAGTAGTAGCGAGGGGGGAAAATTTAGCAGTAGCGTCGCCTTACCAGTAGCGCTTCCCTGTAAACAGCGCTGCAGATAATATCAGTAGCGCCCTTTTCTAAAGAGCGCTACAGCTATTCATGTATAGAAGTAGCGTGGGACAACAGGCGCTACTGCTATACGTTAGCTGTAGCGCCTTATTAGTAGCGTCGGTCTCCGCGCTACTGAGAGGCCCAAAACCCGTGCTGCTGCTAGGCTTTTCCCTAGTAGTGCGTGTTTGTCACAGTAGGTCACGTTTTTTGTCATGCATCTACATCCATGACGATTTTATGACATAATCAAGATAGGCATACCTGTGATGTCGTAGAAGTGTTCCATGACATTACCAAAATTATCATCACGGAAGTGTCCACTTCCATGACGATAAATCGCGCGTCACAGAAGTGCTTTCGTCAACGGTGACCGACACATGGCATCCACCATAACGGAACGCCGTTAAGCTATCGGGTCGGGTTTTGGATCCGATAACCCATTAACAGCCCCGACCAATGGGGATTTTCCACGTGTAAAATCATCATTGGCTGGAGGAAACACATGTCGGCTCATCGTTGGGACAGATGTCATCCACTCACTGGACAGAAGGCGCCTATGATACATCGACACGTGGCACGGCCCAACAGTGGCCCATTCCTGTGAAAAGGAAGGCCCGTTTGACTTGGTCAAAAGCTGGCGGGCTGGCCATGGAAAGCCTGTTAACGGCCTGTTCGCTTATAGCCCATTTACAGCCCGCTAACCCAAGGCCCATTACGCCATATTCGAATTAGGCCCAGTAGCGTCATCTGGGCCATCTAATATGATTCCAGCCCATTTTCACTTATGGCCCATGTATAGCCCATGACGTCTTTCGGCCCATATGAGGCCCTTTGTAACTCTTGGCCCATTAGCGGCCCGTGCTGAAACTGGCCCGTAATGAATAGTGTATTACTTTACACCCATTAACGGCCCATGGTGAAACTAGCCCGTAATAAACAGTGTATCACTTTATACCCATTAACGACCCGTTATTCCGTTGGGCCGTTTCCAGCCCAAAAGTTAACTTTCGTCCTTGAGGGACCATTTATTCTTGGGCTCATTTGCAGCATTCGGTTACTTACGGCCCGTTACTGTCATTTTCTGCTTGTGTGCCAAATTCAGCCTGTCGTTACAGTCGGCCCATTTGTGGACTGTTAGTCTATTAGGCCATTTTCATAGCATCACCAAATACGACCTATTAACGGCCCGTTATGGTCAGCCCATAAAAGGTACGATTTCCATTAAAGGCCCGTCTATGGCCCATTAAAGGCCCGTACAAGACCCATAAATGAGTCGGCGGCCCATGGATCCTACGAGACATAGAAGGCCCATGGATCCTACGAGACGTAAAAGGCCCAAGGATCCTACGAGACGTAGAAGGCCCATGGATCCTACGAGACGTAGAAGGCCCATGGATCCTATGAGATGTAGAAGGCCCATGGATCTGACGGCCCGTACATGGCCCATGGATCCGACGGCCTGTGAAGGGCCATGGTCGGGCGAGTTGGCCCCCGTTTGAACGATATAGCATATTCAAAGAATTATCCTAATCAATACTATCACCTGCAAAAAGCATACATGATACAACAAAGAGATCAAGGCATAGAAAGGTAGAATAATCCTACACTATACAATAAAGAAATTACAGCCGATTATACCCACTGGGCATTATGGTTCGGCACAGGTGATAATAAAGCATACACAAATAGCAAATTACATACACAAATATAGCTCATACATCATGGACGCGAATCAACTTAATTCCATCTGAACTATAATCTCTTCAGAAAATAGGATTGGCCGGATTCAGATAGCACAAATTTCAGTCCGCAAAATCTCCAATTCCTTCGTGGTTACCTTAGTGTCTTGTTTCATTTTTTGACTCCTGCATCTAATACCTGCATGTCCATTCTCAACTTGTTGATTATACGTTGACAATCATGTACACGTTGTCTTGCCACCTCTAGTTGATGCTCGAGAACATCA
>NC_041393.1:372204292-372217727 GCF_002162155.2 Triticum dicoccoides
TCTCATTAACTGAGGACAAATAAAGCAATTGAAAAGAGAAAATTAACTATGCCTGAAACAAACAAGGAATTGAACTGTTGAGTTGCATATAGTGACTTACCTTAGCAGGTTGAAGAGGCTCAGCGCAGCTCCTACTTCTCTTGCAAGGCTCCTTCCTAACATCTTGTACTTGGAAATCCTCAATCTTATCTTCATTGCACCCCCTCTGCAAGGTGACACAAACTAGTTACTCGTCTCCTTGGAAGATAAATATGCATACTTTCCAGCCTGTGAACACAAAAGGATGAGATTATAACAAAACAACACCACATAATGAAACATGCCGCATCTCTTACACTTTCACACAATGAAATGAGCATTTACTATGTCTGCACTATGTAAAATCTAGGCATAACTTTGAACTGGATCTCCAGGTACTCTTGGAGAGCCTACTGTAATGTACAGCCAAACCTTTATGTCACCTATGAGTTAGACAAGGTCCCACTATAGCAGTCCTTAGTGTTTAAATCGTTGACAAGCTCTGTTAGAGTGTTAGGTCAAGAACAGCAAGTAATCAAAGCAAATAGTCCTAGTATGGCTGGCTGGTGCAAACAAGCAATTGAACAGATGTGTGAGCAAATCTTACATATCAAGAAAAGAAGCAAAGAAGGAGGCTTAAAGACCATCACTTGACTGACCAGATTTAAGGGGCATTTAAACATCATGTGCAACGTGTGAACTAACATAAACATTGCATATTCCAGATTCTACAATGGAATGCACATGTATTAGGTTATGCCATGTATGATGATGCCTAAATGTACAGATAGCAGGCAGGAGTGATTCATCATTGCACGCACAGTTGAATTGCAGGTTAAGGGCCAGTTCGATTCCGCCTTTTCAGGGCATATTGTCAAAATAAGCCATAAAAGATGTAAAGAAGTCATTTTCAAGTTATGGGCTTGGGCTTAACTAATTTCGCTTTGGAGGGGGGTGTTTCGGGTAGAACCTCACTAAAAATTGAAGGGAAGGGGAATAGTGAAATGACTCTGTTATCTGCCTATTTACACTCAAAATGCAACTGCTGACGCCCGTGTCACACCTGACCCTCAAGTAAAAACAAACATGCAAGCATTCATTGCCCTGCCCGCTTCCATCTCCTCTCCCCTTTCCCTCTACCTGGATCCCCTCCCTGGAGCACTAGGGTTCCTCCAGCGAGCAGTTACCACTGGTCCCATCTGGCCTGCTCCTCGACGATGCTATGTCTAGCTAGGCTACATGGCCGGCGGGTAGGGGTAAATCTCCCTGGCTGCTCCTCCCTCTGGCGCCGCCCCTCATTCTCATGGTCTCCAGCAGCTGCTCCACTGTAGTTTGTCCAACGCACTACTCCGGTGGACGCTGCACAACTACGGCTGATGCCACACTTTGGCAGAAGGCACCTTATTCCCCCTCCCCTCCTCCCAGGCCATGGCCTTGAGGTGCTGTTGAAGGATGAGCTCATCCAATAAGGTGAGGATCTCCTCTGATTTTTTGACAAATTTTCATTCTGATCCACTATACGATGAATTGCTATGAGCTGCTTCTGCTGCTGCTATATGATGCATTGCTATTAGCTGCTCCTGCTGCAGCTATATGAATAATTGCTATGAGCTGCTGCTGCTGTATGATGAGTTGCTATGAGCTGCTGCTGCTGCTATATGATGAATTGCTATGAGCTGCTGCTGCTGCTATATGATGAGTTGCTACAAGCTGCTCCTGCTGCTGCTATATGATGAATTGTATGAGCTGCTCCTGCTGCTGCTATATGATGAATTGCTATGAGCTGCTCCTGCTGCTGCTATATGATGAATTGCTGTGAGCTGCTGGTGGTATATGATGAATTGCAGACTGCTGCTGTTGTATGATGAGTTGTTATGAGCTGCTGCTGCTATATGATGCTTTCAGGTGGTGCTGCTATATGATAATAACCAGCCACTTGGACCATCGAATTTCAATAAATAATTGTTATTCATTTAAATGTGGGTCATGCTTTTTTCATTTAAATTAGGCAATGGGATCTCTATGGAAAACATTGACCAAAGTAGATTGTGCCAAGTAGATGGTATCTTTGTATTTGCATTTTGAGAAAATAGTGATGGTCTATTTTTCTATCATATTAATTACTGCACTGGGTTAAATTTGTGATGTTTGCAAGTCAAATTAATTTCCATATGGGCAGCAAAATGAAAAATATATAATGCAATCTAGACTTTCCACTGATCATACCAAAGATAAGCTGAAAACGCAATGAAAAGAACTGGTTGGCTTATTACATGGAGCTTATATTCACAGGTGCTTATTTTCTTAGGATAACTCATAATAACTGTCCCTAAGAAACTTGGCTAACAGAACTGGCATACAAATAACATGTCACGATGATTGCAATGGAGGAGTGACGTACCATAGCACACTGTATAGACTCACCACTGCCTCTCCTTTTTCTGCGATGTTCCATGAAATTGCCACATACATCTTGTACTTTTTCATTGTGTAATCCTATCTGCAAGTTGACACGGCTAATTTCAGACATCTCTACATGATACTACTTTGCATATCCCTTGCGCATATTTAAACCACCAATTAACGATTGTGTGCGTACCATAAACTAGCCATGACTCTGTATGCTGGACTAGCAGGCACTCTAAGGGAGCCTAATGTAGTGCACTGGAATTCCTACATGCCACCTATGATTTTGTGTAATGCACTGCCCCTGTTCCTAAATATATGTCTTTGTAGAGATTCCAGTATGGACCACATACAGATGTATATAGGTGCATTTTCGAGTGTAGATTCACTCATTTTGCTCCGTATGTAGCCTATAGTGGAATCTCTAGAAAGACTTATATTTAGGAACGGAGGTACGAGGTAGTATCATGTATGACATCTACATATCTAATTTAGCAGCCAGTAGTAGAAATCATTGTCTGCACAAAGGGATTACTGGTCGAAAATCCTAGCAAAGCACGCTGGCATTCACAAAACAATACAAGAGAGAGAGACGCGCTTACAAGATCATAGCAATGCCTCAATCCAGGATCTTGGTTGGCCAAGCTATTAGATCCAGAAGAAACATCGTCCTTGTAGTTTTTGCCAGCTGCATAACAGGTAATAGCGACCGGTTAGTATATTTGAAGTACATCGGGCAGGTGATGCTGGACGGGTTTAAAGGTGACAAGTACCTAGGCCGTGGCGGGTGCTTGGCATCTCTCCAGATGGTGGGAATCAGGTTAGAAACATCGAGGGTGATGACGCTGCGCTGGCTGTCGAGGTCCAGTAAGGAGATCTAGAATCGTCGAGTAGGGTGTTTGTGGAGCGGCTCCGGTAGGGTGGACTACGGTGTGGGCGAAGTGGATCTATGGCCGTGGACGAGGGTGCAGGTGAAGCTGCTCTGGTGGTTGAGTTAAGGATGGTGTCGACAACGCGTATCTGCGACCGTGGACGGGGCGTCAGAAGCTGCTCCGGTGGTTGGGTTAAGGATGGTGTCGACAATGCGGATCTGCGGCCGTGGACGGGGCATCAGAAGCTCCTCCGGTGGTTGGGTTACGGGTGGTGTCGACGATGCGGATCTACAGCCGTGGACGGGGCGTCAGAAGCGTCTCCGGTGGGGAGTACGAATGAGCCGCTGCGGATGCGCGGCGGTTGACGAGAGTACCGGCGAAGCAGATCCGGCGCCGTGGACAAGGCCGGCACTGAATGGGCTGTGGTACAGTGGTGGATGAGCAGTCTACTTGTTTCTATGGGAGGTGGGAGGGGTAGATGCGGCCGCAGAAGCAGATCCAATGAGGTGGATGCCGCTGGCAGTGAATGGGCTATGGTACGCCGGTGGATAAGCAGTCTAGGGTTTCGAGAGGGGAGGGGAGAAAGGGCGATGAAGTACGGACGGCGTGATGTAAGATGCTCTGGTGCTGTGGAGTTAGTTGTTTTTGCGGGAGGGGGAGAGGAAATGGGGGTGCCGTGTAGTGGGGGGAACCGGAAGTTACCAAAGCAGCCCCGACCTATCATGTAGATGAGGGCGGTATTGTAACTGTTGGTCTCCGTGCACGAAGGACAAAAGGGGGATTTCGCATGCTAAAGACTAAGGTGGCGGAAATTTTAGGAGGCGGGAGATTTTGCCGCCCGCGGGATCGTTCGTATCCAGTTTCAACTAATTTTGGACCGTGCTAGCGGGAAGGTCATGCTAGACTGTGTACATGGGGCACGCGTCAGCAGTTAATAACTGGTGTGAAGTCCACCCCAGAAAAAAAGACAATAACTCGGGATGATGCGCCGATAACTTGGACGTTCACATAGGCGCGGCCAATCGTACGGATGTAGTGGCGCGTTCACAAAAATATGGATCAAACGCTCAGCCTATGTATTTCTTGTGTAAATAGATAATTTAGTGCCATTGGTTATTTACTTTAAACATAATGCATTGACGTGTTAGTGTAGAGGCGCACAAAAAGAAATGGATATTGTAGTCAGCTACTTAAAAGTGTTACCACATATGATTACATAGCCTCCATTTCATAAATTGCGTACCCGTTGAATTCATATATGAATATTACATATATTACTTCAAAATAGAAACTTAAATCATCCAAGACTAATGAATTTGAATGCAAGAGTAACAATGGTGCATGTACATGATAGCTACATTGGTTGTTTGAAGAAACATCACTGTAACTTTGGCATGCACAACTGAAAAGGTTTATTTAAATATAAAATATATGATATGTGAGTGTCCAATCTTTATAGTGTTGAATTGATATTGTACCTTTGGCCACGATATGAAGTAGATATTGACTTATGTTCAAGCGATGCACGTCCACGATCGCTAGATAGTGATACGTGAATGAATTGTGCAATCTCTCTCACACGCATACATATCTCATTTCCATGTGGGCATCAGAATCACACACGCGCACTTCGTGTATTTCTCTCCCTCCGTCAGGGTTAAATTCGTCTTTCTACCCCATCCTACAAGTATCTCACACAGAAACACACACGCTCTCTATGTCTAACACGCCCACCCCTTTAATTCGGCCCACCCACAGCCACTAATGTCTCAAAGTATAATAATGTCTCTCACACATATGCTATCTACCTATCCCTTAATATAGCTAGATATGTGTCACACAAACTCCTTCTCCCTACTAGCAAGATGCCCATGTGTTGCACGGAACATCAAGATGCATTTGTATGAGAAGTTTATCTTGTGGGAGAAAAGGATGAGCGAGGAAATGCCTTATTTGCAAACACGGAGAGGGGTGTGGGTATCTTTTTGCAAAATTGCCATAGTTTCCTTCCTGTCCGTCAGATATAAATCGGATGGCCTATATTGCTGGATGGCAGGAACACCATCATCACCAACTCTGTTTTTTTATAAGAGTAGAGATATGTGAGTGTCACTGCCCCCCCCCCCCCACACACACTTCCCAACACCGAAGGAGTAGGGTGACACCTCGATCTTGATACTAATCTATCGACTGGCTTCTGTCTCAAACACACACACACACACTACCCGGCACCGAAGGAGTAGGGTGGTCCATCGATCTTGATAATAATCTATCTAATCCTCTTTCAAACACACACACACACACACACACACTCGCTAGTTGTACCTCTGTGCCTACCGCGCACACTCTTGATACGTCTTTCTATCCCTCCCCCCAACAATGACAGCAGAAGGGTGACAACTCGATCTGATCATAATTTGTCAATTGGTTTCTCTCTCAAACATTGTGTCTCGGTGCCTCGCTCGGTAGCCCCCTCGATATGTAGACTTCTCGCGCGCGCACAACTGTACTGATGATACGCTGAACCCAGTGTGCCTTGTTTTTACCGGCCTCGTGTGATAGTTTTCACCCTGTTTTCTATTAATTAAAAAGGCAACCTTTTCTTTGTTACTACTAGTGAATCTGAAATCATTCGGGGCAGACATAAAATATACCACTTCAACCCAATTATCGCACCAACTATTTTAAAAGAAATTAGCTAGGTACCCGTGCGTTGCACGGAACATCAAGATGCATTTGTATGAGTAGTTTATCTTGTGAGGGAAAAGTCTGAACGAGGGAAGGCCTTATTTGCGAACATGGAGAGACGTGTGGGTATATTTTTGCAAAATTGCCATAGTTTCTTTCCTATCCGTTAGATATAAATCCGACGGCCTATATTGCAGGATGGCACGCACACCATCATCCCCAACTCTATTTCTACTCCCTCCGTCTGAAAATACTTGTCATCAAAATGGATAAAAAGAGATGTATCTAAAACTAAAATACATCTAGATACATTTCCTTTTATCCATTTTGATGACAAGTATTTCCGGACGGAGGGAGTATTTGTCTTTTTAGATATTTCAACAAGTGACTATGACCGGACCTTACCAACATACTCAAAAAAGTAGTCCATAATTTTGATGTTACCCTCTTTTCTTGGCAGTGCAGTGCCATCTGGATACCTTATAAATAAATCAAGGACAAATCTGACCCCTTACTGAAAAGACATACAGAGCAAAATGAGTGAATCTACACTCTGAAATATGTCTACATACACATCCGTATGTGGTAGTCCATTTGAAATCTGAAAAATACAATATTTAGGAACGAATGGAGTATATATAAGAGTAGACATGGAGATATATCTCCAACATGGTCTACAACAAAAATGTGCTGGGCTGGTTAGCGCCGGATGCTCGCAACGCGATGACATGAGTTCGAATTCTGTCTTTTAACTTTAGATTTTTATATTATATATTACTCTACTTATTTAATATATACTTCTTTCGCTACTGTACTGACAGTCGAACCCACAGAGTACTTAGAATACAAGACTAAGGATGGACTTGCTTCTTTTTAACTTTTTGTACGAAGCTGTAGCCACCCTGCAAGTCACGTGTACACTGTACATACAATTAACTTTTTATAGAGGGACAATCATACAGGCAATTAACTCAAATGGATTCGATGTCACTCTGTTATTTCCAGCATAAAGAGCACCTCCAACAGCAGCCGGCAAATTTCCTCCCGCTTCCTTCCACGGAGGACGACATCAAAAGCCAACGACATACATTTTTACAACTCTAACCAACCAGATGAAATTCGTGCAAACACGGACTGATTTTATATAAGCATGAAGGATTTCGTATAAAAAATCCGGATCTTCATATAAACATGATGGATTTCATTACATTTACATGAACTAAGAGGTGCCAATCCGGCTCTCTTGTATAACTAATACTCCCTCCGTCCGAAAATACTTGTCCTAGAAATGGATGTATCTAGACTTATTTTAGTTCTAAATGGCCGCCCGCGGATCCCTTTGTCTTCCTCATGTCCATCAGACACTTGCGGGGTCGACGACGGTCCTCGGAAGAGACGAAGCAGCAAAGAAACCACCTGAATCCGCGGTCGTTGCCTCGGCGGTGGCCTTCATGGGTCCCAAGTGGCGGCGGCCTCCCGTGTTCTACTTCTCCTCGATGATGGTGGCAGACACGGAGAAGCTGGCCACCGACTCGTCGCTCTCCACGCACCCGGCTTCTGTCTCTGCCTGCATGGCGCTGCCGCAGGCACGGGAGGCGCGTCCACAGACATGGGAGGCGCGGCCACCGCAGACACTGGTGGCGCGGTACGACGCGGCAGCGACGGCGCCCGTACCGGCATGCTCGCCGCCGTGCCGGCATGGAGAAACTCGCCCCTCCTCATCGAGCTGAACTGGAGCGGCGAGTTGCTGAACTACGCGCTTGCTTGGGGCGGCAACTGGCTCTGTCGGGCCAAGCGCGGTTGGTTAAGCACCAAGCGGCCTCGCCCATATCCGGAGGGCTCGGCGTGCCACCCAGCCGGGTAATATGCCGGAGAATGGCTCATCGGAAGCCATCGGAAGAGTAGAGAAAATTGTGAAGGAGGAGATTGGGGAGCGGCGGAGGGGTGCGATTCTTGCCCGCTGTCTGTCTGGCCTCGTGTAAATAGAGGGCAGACGGTAGGAGCTTGGCCGGCATCTGGCCTCGTTTAAACTGAGGGCAGACGGGAGGAGCTCGGCCGGTATTGCGTTTAATTCCGGCCCGCTCATGAACGGACATGTGGCCGGAATAGGATTCTTGGTTTGCATGCGGGTTTAATGGAGGGGTTTAATCGAGGCGCCGGGTGTGCAGCGGGCGGTGCAGTACTATTCGATTTGATAGCAGTAATGATCGTCAAATCACAAAGGCTCTCGTCTCTCGTGATACCGACCGAGCTAGACTGCCCCGCCCTCTAGCCTTTTAAAAAATGTATATACTCCACTTTTGTACAGTAGTAGTATCAATGGATTGCGCCATGGAGCAAAACTTGAAATTAAAAAAATGGTGGTACATATGGAGAGCGCTCCTTGCTAAATTATGCATATAGTACTATTAAAAAGGCTTGTCACAATAATGGTGTCCAGCACAAGTGCACAACCCACCCCTCAAATAAAACTAAGCACCCTAGAATTCTTTGACAAAACTAAGCACCCTGAAATTCTTTGACAACTAAACTGCTGGCTATATGATGTTGGCCATATATATTGTACGTATATAATGTGAAGAAACGAGTGGTAGTACTATACCAACTAAAAGATGAAATGTAAGAAATACTAGTATGTACGTACTGAAGAGTTAAAGTAACAAGAAGAAACATAACATAGTTCTGCTGGGGGCTCAACACAACACACCCCTCAAATTAAATTAAGCACACTTGAAATTAAACTTTGCAACTATTCCGGTAGACACTGCATTAGAACCACCATGAGCAACGACACTGCCACCTTACTCGGAGTCCTCGTCCACGTCCTCGACTTCGTCCTTGTCCCTCTTCCTCTTGGCTGATACTTCTTTGCTTGAACCGCACACTTGGCTGTTGCTCTTCATCCAACCGTTGTAGATATTGAAACAAAGGTAGCCATCCATTGCAGCGTAGTGGATGTGGTCTATATCTAGTACATTCCGCTGCCATGGATGACGATGAAACGTGTACGGAGGTTTCTCCAGTTTACCGTTCGAAGGATGAACCATGGCTCCTGCCAGGGTCAGCATTGAAGGCTGACAAGAGGACACCAGCCGATTCTTCTGGACGTCGAAGGTGTTGCCTACAACGAGGCCTATTCGACGTAGGACTTCTTTGTCGTTACCAAAGTCTACGGTAACGAATTTGACTAGGTTTCTCTCGAGGAAGTCCTTAAAATCCTGGCACTCAACGTCGGCATGGCATATGTGGTACACCAAGCATAAGTCATGCACGCAAACCTGGATCGTAGCGGGCTTCTTCCTCTCTTCGTCCTTTAGATCCTTCTCTCGTCCCAGGACTGTGGTGTACTCAACATCTAGCCCAGCGACCCACTCATCATCTGAGTCTTCGAACATGCGTCTGAAGCGAGAAAGGCATCCTTTCACCGTCGCGGAAGAACGGGTGTAGATGACGTCGAACTCATCACCAGTGATGGTTCTAACCTTGTACTCACCGCCGATCGTGGAGATTTGGGACGCCATGGATTTGGGAGGAGGGTTAGGATTAGTGGAACTGTCGTAATGTGAATGGACGGGATGACCATGAGCGAACCGCCATAGTATTGAAGGACGTACGGGACGAGTAGGAGCGAACTGCCAGCATGCAAATGGCAGGGTAGTGGCTTTCCATTCTCCCATGATACGGGCTTCCGAGAGCCCTTGGATCTGAGATCGAACGGTTGCATGGCGTGATTCTAGACCTATGGGTAAATATCCTATCCTGGAGGGTTATTCTGCAAATTTTCAGCAACTTAGCATGCGACCGTCTGATCTCAGATCCAAGGGCTGCCAGTAGCCCGTATCATGGTCCCGCCTACCACGACCGTCACGTCGCTCGCGCGTTCGCGCCCTTGGAGATTTAACACGGTGCATTAGGTTATCTGATGTTGGCATGTCATACATAGTCATCACTTAGTCACTCATACTACAACAAGGTTTGCTATAAGTGTTTTTTTACTTCTCTCTATCTCTTTCTTCGTACTCCCTCCGTCCCATAATATAAGAACGTTTTTGACACTAGTGTAGTGCCAAAAACATTCTTATATTATGGGACACAGGGAGTACTAGTATTTATTTTATTTGCCAAGGAGTGACCTCTTCTAATGAAATGGCGTTGCTAAGTTTGCTTCACTTAATTAGCTGTAGACTCGAAATTGTCTTTTCACCTAGGTACACGCGCTTAGCACCGTTTCTTCCTTGGGTCACCAAACTAGTCTCTCTCTTCTTGATTAACTTGACACATGAGACTTTATGCCTATGTGGCAAGCTTAAGCACCTGTAGGAGCAAGTAAGTACAATAGTGCGCTTTACATGGCATTTTTGCATATGTGGAGGAAAGAGAGGCAAGGAAAAAGTGGACAAGTGGGCTCTCATGCAAGAGCCAGCCTCTACTACATGGTGGAGCATTAGGAGAGGCACCTGTATGGAGGTGGTCAGGAATCAGGAGACTCACACCGGCCGTAGCGCCGCAGTTAAAATGATAATGGCAAGTCAAATCACGGGGCCCCACCTGTCCAACAGTAACTTGCTGTCAAATCACACAGCCCTACGTTTGTAGCAGCCTACTCCCTCGTCTTCTCCTGTCTCTGTCGAACCGACTAGGCGGAACCGCCCCGCCTACCACGCAGGAAAAGCTCACGCAGTATACTCCCTCCGTCTAGGTGACCAAGGTGGAGAGGAAAACAAGAGAACTTAATGTTTAGTATTTGCTAAGGCTGGTTGTAATGGTACTAACCTTAGCAATTTTGATGAGGTGTCATAGAATTAAATGAAGAAAGAGAGAGAGTTGAGTGCTACTCCCTCCATTCCTAAATAATTATTTTTTATAGATTTCAAATGGACTACCACAACAGATGTATATAGACATACTTTAGAATGTAGATTCACTCATTTTGCTTCGTATGTAGTAAATTGTTGAAATCTCTAGAAAGACAAATATTTAGGAACGAAGGGAGTATGTGTCATACATGGCAATAAATAAAGTACTACATGATACTAATATATGATACATGGCGCAGGAGTACTAAGTATTATTAATACAGTTTTGCTAGAACTCATCTAGATGAGATATAATTTGGTCTCATTCATCTTTTATAGCCATTGGATGTGATGCTATAAGATGCGTGTGTGTGCTGACATGGGTTGTATTTGTTCTTGTGCAACAAACTGACCACTTCATGTCATGTTTGATAATCTCAAGTCATTAAAAGCATACAAGCCCCACATCTCTTCTTGGTTGATTCCTCTATTTATGTCAAAAAATAAGAAACAACGTGAGAGTTAATGCACCACGCCTATGTGTTTACTATTTGGTTTTCGTAAGATGACTTAATACTCACCTAGATGGAGGCAGTATTCGATTTGACAGCGGGCGGCGCAGTTCCTGATACGGCTTTAATGCAGATGAGGGAGGGAGTAGCGGTTCCCGATATGTTGAACGGCCAATGCATCCTCTTTCAATTAATGCATGAGGGAAGTAATGGGAGGAGGTCCGGGAAAAGAGGCTGCACAATGTGAATGCAACACAGTTTGCCCTCATTGCCCTCATATAAAGGCACCCCTCCATTCCAATGCATCTACCACATCGTACACTCCTAAGCATTTTCCTAAGCACCTACACTAAGCGCAAAAGAGCTCACTCTAGACCCATGGCGGCAATGCGCGTGAGCGGCCAGCGGCTGTGCCAAATGGTCCAGGACGCCGGCCTGCGACATGGCGCCAAGGATCGTCTCCAAACGGTGCTGGAGACCGGCTGGTGGATGGCCGCCATCGATGCCAACTACGACTCTCAGTTGGACCAGATGATCGTTGCCACCAACAACAAGTTCACCGACCTCAAGAAGCTCGCAGACGACATCGTCGTACTCCTCCAGCCCGCGCGCCCGGGCTCCTCATTGCCTGCCACCCTAATTGGCCTCCATGGTCGGAACCTCTTTCAAGCACTGGTGGCCCTGCGACTACCCGCTGACGCCACGAAGAATGTCCACCTGGAGGTTGCGCTCGCCGCGAGGCGCCTCGCCCTGCAAGAATTCATTGACCTACACATCCACGTGTACGAGCAAATCGTGTACATAGGTATCTACAAGGCCAGTGAGGACACTATGACGTTGGCCTTCCTCAACCGGCTGGAAGCCTTGGATGCCTTTGCTGAGAAGCACCTAGACCTCGCCACAAAAGCCGCCGCTCCTTAGCCGCCGGTTGGTGGCCCGACGCACTATGTTGAGGAGGAGGAGGTCGTACGTTCGTGGATCCATCTTTCTTCTTGCCTTATGTAACCACCACTGCGATCGCATCATTGTGGCCTTAATTCTTATTGTGTTGTTGCATTCTCATTCCAGTCAATACCGACATGTGCGATCCCTTTGCTTAATTATATGCATCACTACAGCTAGTACTCCATCCGTCAATTTATAAGTTGTGCTTAACTTTTCCATCAACTTCGTGCAATGCACGGGCATCTTGCTAGAAACACTAGAATATGTTTATATAATCCGTATGTGATAGTCCATTTGAAATCTCAAAAAAGACAAATATTTAGGTAATATATTAGGAGTATATCAAAACAATAGTGATTTCTTTCAAGTTTGTGAACTAACACTACTATTCTACTACTTTGACTCCGTCGCAGTGCACGGGCACATTGCTAGTAAAAGGAAAAGGCCTGCCGCGTCCGCGTGCACCCCCACACGCCCGGGAATCGGGAGTACAACACGGCCCATCCGGCACGACACATAGCTTAGGGAAGGCGTGTTGCCTAGCATTTTCACTTTCATTTGGGACCGCCGTTGAGCAAACCGACACCCCGCCCGCCGCCTGGTTGGAAAATAAAAACAAGGGGAAGATCTAGCTATAGCACGGAAGCCAAGAAATTTGGTGTCAGACGGGGCTCGTTGATAGAGTAGGAGCATTCCGTACTAGTACTACTCCTACTAGGTACCAAGTTTGTACTCCTAATACTATATTACTAGTACTACGACTATACAACTAGTAGGTACGTGCACGGCACAACATCGTAGGAACAAAAAACGTGAAGATCTTGTTTTGGGTGATTTATCTTTTTTTCAATCAACATAGTATGAATAATATGATGTGGGGGGCACTCATGAAGCTTATGTGGCTTGGTTGCATGGCTACGGAAGGTTAGAGAAAAATAAATAGATAATGTGTTTAGAGTGCACTCCACTAAATAGATATACTTTGGATCCATTGCAACGGACCGGCACATCTATATCTATGCCCCCTATATAGTGTGTGAAAAACTTTGAAAGTTGGTTGTTAGATGAAGCCAATCCGACGGTACAAAGATGGCAAATCTGAGCACTACTGGCTGTTGGATATCATCCACCAGATTCTGCCACATGTATAATCTAGAAGACTCCATGGTTGGACTTAATTCATGACTAACTTTGCCAC
>NC_041393.1:372217737-372240496 GCF_002162155.2 Triticum dicoccoides
CTTAGGCAAAGTTATTAGTTCTTCAAAATGAGAGCCACAAGTTGGCAAGCCTAAGGGAATCTTGCCACATTTTTTGTGTGTATGTCATGTGGGGCCTTAGTGTGGCTTGCCTAAGGTGTGGCTTGAACCAAACACTCACCTATGTTAATCAAACTTGCCTAACCTTACATTCCACCAGATTTTGCCACATGTTAGAATCCAAAAAACTCCGCTTGTAGAAGCATAATGCACAAACCACCAGAATATCATGCGTGCAATGCACGTGTACCTTACTAGTACTAGTTGGTGGTAGTAAGAAACAAATTCCAGTTTTGGCACGAGCTCGTACTGCAGGGGCACCACAAGGCCTGCCGCAGGAGTTACATTTCCTTCTCGGGGCCCATGGGACTGAACTTCAGTGGCTTAGTGCCTGGCCTATGAGTAAATGACTTGCAGACCTTAAATGCGGCTGGCCCACATGTCATTCTCATGGTGGTGGCATGGTTCGCGACTCACTCGTTCGAGATGAACCGGCCAGTGGTGGCGTGGCCATGGCGAGGGTGCCACAGCTGGGCATCGGGGAGTTACAAGGCGTAGATGGCCACACCGGCGGGCACTACCTGTAGTACATAAGTACTCCAGCTGAGGATTGATGCCCGGGACGAAATGTTTCATAGCTGCTGGATGAAAATTCGATGGTGCGGGAGTATGGATCGAAGCACAACAGCGGAGCAGGCAAACCGCGTCCAATCGGGTGTGTCTGTGGTAGAAAGTTGATGGTCGCCGCAGTTCAGCTGGCCCGCATGTCATGCACACAAAGGCAGAGGAGCGGTGGGGCCGAGAGGGATGAGGGGCACGTCGGGGGGATGAGGATCCCCTGACGCGAACAATCCTACCATTCTGTCACTGACATGTTGGACCCATAAGCATGGGCCCCACCTGTCAGCGAAGGAAAGGTAGGGCAAGGCAGTGATAGCCACGTCAGAGGATCCATGTCCATGTCGGGGGACGTCATGCCGTGGGTTGGAGCGGCGTCATGGGAATCGCGTGTGGGTGTGGCAACGGTAGAAATAAGAAACATGATGGTCGCTGTGGTTCAACTTCCATGGACAAGCTGTCATGTTTGCTGACACATGTATATCAAAACTAGAGTATTTATATTTCAAGAACATGAACAAGTATTATTCTACTAGTTTTGGATCCATTGCAACGCACGGGCCGGCACATTGGTAGTAGTAGTGTCCATCTCTATCTCTAGAGGCCTTCCCTCGTTCATCCTTTTCTCTCACAAGATAAACTACTCATACAAATGCATCTTGATGTTCCGTGGAACGCACGAGGATGTTTCCTTGGGGGTCTCTCCAGCGCGACGTGTCCGTAGTTGCAAGGTGACACCCCTTGAGATGCCGACGTTGAGGGGCACTCGGATTTCCTCCGATGAGCAGGTAAGATGAGTTTGATCACGTAGTAAATGCATTCTAAAGACTACTTCCGTGTCCATTTCCTAATTCTCCCTCTGCCCACTGTTTCACAGGTTAGGCTCGGTGCGAGTGGAGATTGGCTTGCATATGTACGGGAGGGTACCAACATCAATTTGCACAACATTTATAACGGTGACACAATTCCCGTAGAACATTTGTCCAACATTGGGATCAGCCATGCAACGGGCCACCACATGAATTGGTACGATGGAACCACGGTGAGATTGAATAAGATAGCACGAACCTTGCACATGGCAGTTAAAGGCGGACCATGCTGTCTGCGACCGATTTGTTGCCGTACGAGTAGGAAGACGTTGTGCTCCTTTCTAACCGCATCTTCGCGGTGACAAACCAGGGGACTTATTTTGTATGGGACACATCCTATGATATACTCCCTCTCTCCCAGTTTATTTGTTTTGAATCTTTTCGTTTTATAAGTTTCAAATTCAAATTGAGAGCTCCCCATCAGATGTTGAGATTACAATGTCCATTAAATCGTTGCGTGCATGTATAGTAAAGAAACAAATCTCGAGTTTGGCACGAGTTCGTGCTACGGGAGCACCACAAGCCCTGGCGCAGGAGTTACATTTCCCTCTCAGGGCCGTCAGGACTGAGCTTCAGCGCCTTACTACACCTACCTTTGAGTCAATAACATGTGGACCCAATAGGTGACTGGTCCACATGTAATGCTCCCAAAGGCAGAGGGGTAGTGGGGCCAAGAGGGGTGAGCCGCAGGTCGGGGGACGTGTGGTTTCATGGGTTCGAGCGGCGTCGTGGGAATCGCGGGTGGCTATGGTAGAAACTTGATGCTCGCCGCATTTTAGGTGGCCCACATGTCATGCACACAAAGGCAAAGGGGTGGTGCGGCCGAGAGGGGTGAGGCGCACGTCGGGGGGCGTGCTGCTGTGGGTTGGAGAGGCATCGTGGGAATCGCGAGATGAAACATGATGGTCGTCGTAGTTGAACTTCCATGGACAAGTTGTCATGTCTACGGACACATGCACTACATACCGATCACTGGAAGGAGTAGTAGAGAAAGCTATATATGCGGATAAATAGTTCCTTATAGTCAAGCGGACCCATGCTACTACTCTGTTCCAAAGACATGCACACCATCGAAATAGTCCATCTATATCAATATACACCGAGAGGGAATAATTTTTTTTTACAAGAGAGGAAATAGTTCATCCATCCATAATTCCCTCCTGCTGGTGCAACATTTTCTTCTTCTTCTTCTTCTTCTTCTTCTTCTTCTTCTTCTTCTTCTTCTTCTTCTTCTTCTTCTTCTTGTTCTCATTCTCTGTGGGAGACGGCTTTGCAACAAGCTCTTTGGACCTTGCAGCTATCTCGAAACTCACACGGGCATCGAGGGCAGCATATTTTATCCGCTCGTACATCAAGGGATAATTCTCCCATCCAGACGACCTTAATGCCACCGTATCGTCACCCTTCTGAAGATTTGTACTGAGCACAAAATTTTCTACGTCGAATAGGGATGGTGTCTGTTTATCACAATCTTCTACAGGAATTTTGATTCTGGTTTGTAGGTCAGCGATGCTTTTCAAATCAAGGTTGTACGGCTCCAGCTTCTGTTCGTCCCCTTCGATGGCTGCCCCACAGAAGTATACGTCCTCCTGAGACAAGAAATCGTGAAGCTCACCTGGTATGGAGGGCGAGTGTTTGATGTGGTACACCACAACATCATCTTCGAGGCACAGCTGAAGGACGGCGGCACACTGGATCTTCCCAGGGGCACGCTCCGTGTACTCTGCGTCGAGACCGATGACCCTCGTCTCTACCTTTTCGAGGGAGTTGGATACATTGTTGATCCACTGCCGAACAACCCTTGGGTGGACGGTGACGGTGGCAACTATGCGCATCGAGCCTTCGACGAGGACATGTTGGACGCTAAAAACCTGCATCTCAATCTCTTTCGCCATTTGGAACCGCTGGAACGGAGGGCTATGGTTTGGAGAATTAGGATTAGATGGCTAGTCTAACTGAAGTAGTAGATGATTATTTAAAGAGGTTAAAACAATGTGAACGCAGTGGGGTTTGGATGCAAATGAAGACGAAGGGGGGGAGGTGAAGAAGCCGAGGAGAATCGGTTCCCGATGGAGAAGTAAATGGGAGAAGTGGCATGCAGGCAGTTGATTAGACGACTAGGTAGACTAAACGAAAAGGCTATGCGGGTAGACTGATGAGTCGTACATGTTCGTGTACGTGCCCATCCTTCCTGATAGGTGGGACCTATGCAAATAGATAAAAAAATGTGTCGTAGCTTTTTTTTGAGCGCGTGAGTGGGAGACACAACATTCTCTGGTTAAGAAATACTCCCTCCATTTAGGTGAGTATAAGTCACCTTATGAAAATCAGGTTTTCCCAAAACCTTTAGGCGTGAAGCATTAACTTCCTGCTCGATCCCCTCCCAGCCTCATTAGCCAGCATTCTCTTCCTCTGCTGCCGCGTTCTACCTTTCCATTTTTCCTCTTCTCAAGTGTGGAACGATCTGCATTCCGTCCTTGATGCACCAGAACGACCACTGCACGCATCGCGACAAGGCGTTGATTGGGCATGCACGAGAATTTGGTTCTTCTCGCAATATGGATGATACCTGAATGATGAAGTGAACAGGCATGCTAGCACGGGAGACCTATTTCCTCTATACAATACTGGAGTACTCATGTTCCTACTACTACTACTAGTAGTAGTAGTAGTAGTAGTAGTACAACTATGGTACACTTGATGGTCAAAATACTATTCATCCGGTCCTTATAGTGAAGTGACAACACCCTGCGCCTGACACTAGTCCAGGCGGCGTGTTCGGGTTACCAAAGTCAGCCTCACCCTGTGCACTGTGCAGTCTGTCACCGCCGCAGTACAGCACATTGGCGCATCACCTCGTCCCCCTCTCCGCTCCCATAGCACCACTCCATCTCCATCTCCTTCCCCGTCTCCGTCTCCGTCTCCATCTCACTGCCCCCGTGTACCGTCACCTCACTCGCCTCCCGCAGTACCACTATTCCCTCGCTAGCTGCTCCAGCACCGACATCCTTCTCTCCGGTAAATCAAGCCCCCTTACAAACTCCACCATGGCCGAACGCGAACCGCGCAGCATCCATATGAGTCGCGATTGGAGCAATCTCCCCAGTGACATCCTCGACCTCTATTGTTCGTGTATGGATATGTTGAGCGCCATGCGGCTGGCTGCATCCTCGAGGGACATGCACACCGCCATCGTCGAAGCCAGGCCTAAGCTTTTCAAGACACCCTGCTTGCTGCTATCTGGTCTTGCAAGATTGGCTCACCATGATACGGAGGCGTGCATGATGCCCCTCGACTTCAATCCGATCTCCATTAGCCAAAACTTCTTTGTAGGTATGTAGTGTTTCGTCGTACATCATTTCCCTCGACATCGATCCAATCACCATCGCCCGAAACTTCTTGGCAGGTATGTACTGGGTCGGCATGAATTCCCACTGGATGGCTGCCTTCAGAGAAGACGGTAAAAAGTTGGTGCTCGTGAACTTCCAGACCTCCCATGAGATTATCCTTCCTCCATTGGATTATATAGAGTATTACCATCGCGGTCCAAGTCATCTAGATTACTACGTCAGTTGGACGGACCTTGTTTTGCAGAAGATTGTAATCTTCCAAGTTCCCACATGACATGCAAATTACGCAGACTTAAAAGCTAATTGCCTTGTTCGACCGCGGACTCGCCTATCTTTACGCTGGTGCCTTCTTTAGCTGGAGACAACTCGGCTCACAGTGGATCATCGTCAAAGCTGATACACACTTCTGTGATGCTATTGAACACAATGGCATCATCTACGCGATCGACAAAGCAGATGGCACCACGTATTGCTGGGATAGCGCGTGTAAGTTGTTTCCATCTCATGTTAATGATGACACCATGACACTGTTTGAACTTTTTGTGATGATTGGCATATCCCTGTTTGAGCGGAATTTGAGTAGAACTATGTCAATGTATTAGAGACACCGTAAATCATCTATATTTCGAATGAGTTAATTCATACGATTGTGACCATGTCATTGCAGCCAATTTGTACCCAGAATAATCAAACAGTTAGGAATATATGGATATTATCCTTATTTTACAATAATCTATATACTACTACTAAATATGAGTGTGTATCAATGGCCATGTTAGTTTCCTCATTTTCATGATGTAGAAACATGCACCACACTGTTGGTTTCATCTAACCATATATTAGGGAAGTAAATGTGCATATGGAGAACTCTATATTTGGAAGTAGTGAAATCCTGCAATGCTTACCATGTGTACATACCTATATTCGCCCTTCAGCAATCAAAGGCTAGAATAATATCCTCACAAAATTTTTGCCCACAGAACACGAGTATATAACAATGCATGGTCTATTAGTTACCTTGAAGAATTTGTTTGTGAGAAAAGAACATGATTACATAACATGCATGACATGGCAGTTTCCTGTGAAGAATCGATTGCGAGATAACATGAGTATAACCATGCATGGCACTTCTATATTTTCGAACCCAGTATACATTTCCCTATATTTTCCTCCCAGTTCCAACAGGGACATATCAATGATGTTTCTTGCATTATCCTACTCATACTCTGAACAATGCTAATCTTACATTAACAATGCCTGTCCTTTTTGATATGATGCAGTGTCCCTACAGTTACTGCCCTTTGTAATCACACCACCTTTGCCAAAAACAGGGAAGCACAACTGGTTCCTCGCTCGATCAGGCAACGGCAAAAGACTGATGATCATTCGGACACATGAGCCGGAAAAGTTATATTGCAAAAACCCCACTGTATACAAGCACCGTGTAATACGTGAGTATTCGGATAGTGGCTGTTACGTCTATGAGCAGGATACCAGCTTGTTGGGGCCTTTATGATTTTTTAGTTGGAGGCAGGTAAACAGCCTTGGTTCACACTCTCTGTTTCTCGGACTCAATTATCTGATTAACCAGGAGATCACCATTGGAAAGGACCTTGATGGAAGAGAGGCTCTGTTTGCTATGGAAAACTGTGTCTACATGGCGAGCCCTAGGAGTTTGGGAGCAAACTTCCCTGATTGTCAACGATACAGCCTACAGCCAAAATAAGGTGAGAATGATAAAGGCATCCAGATTAACTTTGATCCTTGGATGTCTCAATTACGACAGGCAGTGATGTGGTTCAAGCCTTCAGGTTGATAGGTAATTGGGCTGTTGCATCGAAAGGGTGGAGTACTGGTGTCTCCGGATCACTGGTCGCTGAAGCGGGGCTGCAAATTATGATGGTGTTGGATCATCTCTTCGAATGACTTTGTTGTCTTTGCTGCTGGTTCTGGGTGGGTAGTTCTTTCTTTTGTTATGCATATTCCTTGTCATTTGGTCATCCTCGTCTATGTCACTCTTACTATGTAATAGTTGCTTTTGTTTAGAATGTCATTCTCGTCTGGATCACGAGAGTCTGAGCGCTGCAGATGGGTGCGTTTTGGTAGTGTAGCAAGACTTCTTATGAACAATCATGTCTTGTTGTTTATGTCAGTAGTGGTCACTAGTCAGTGTTTGAATGTTGTATATATCGTTGTTTCGAACAGTTTATTGTCTCGAACTACTGGTGGGCTAAATGAGGGCATCACCATTCTCCAGTGTTCAGAGTATATCTCCTCTTTTCAAGTTATATAATTTGAGCTCAGTGTCCTTTCATTGATGTACACTTGTTTGGGCTAGTGAGGTGTCATTGAATATGGGCCGAGTAGGAACACAATGCCAAACAGGTCAATTACGACTCTCAGGCCGGGCTCTCAAAAGATCCTGGAAAAAAAGGCCGGGCTCTCCAAAAAAAAGAATAAGGACTCTTAGGCCGACATGTGGGCGCCACCGGTGTTTTCGTGCGCTTGCGCGCCGAGAGCATATTGGCGCGTGCTCGAAATTCATGCTACCTTTTCATTCCCAGTCTCCCGCCCCTCCCCCACCTCTGGAATCTCAATTCCTACTCCAGTTCCCCCAAATCCCCCGCCTGTACTCCCGGTACTCAAGCGCACCATCATGTCGCCGGTCAACGCAGATCTCCGAGCCGGAGACCCTGTGGTCCGTCCTGCCTTCGGTCGCTGCATGCTGTCACTCAACAGTGGCATGGCGGCGCTTGACGACCAGTTTGCCGGCAAAGTGCTGATGGTAACCATCAACGGCGATAGGCCTCCCGTCTCGCCGGACAACCTTGTCAAAGTTCTTGGCATTGCGCACGGCATCCAAATAAGTGACTTGCTTGTCAAAGTCTGTCCGCCACCGGCTGATTTCTTCGTCAGGTTCCGGACAACTTTCGACTGCAGTCGTGTGTTTGAATCTTCCCGGCGTTTGTTCTGTGATGGCACGCTGGTGAGCTTTGATCGGTGACACCCAGGATGGGGCTCGGTGCCCTTTGAGCTCTAGTTTTTAACAAAGCTTACCTTCCACAGCATGCCTCGACGTGCTTGGAACAGCGAGTCCATGAACGAGCTTATCAACAAACTTGGAAGTGAGCTCGTAAGTATGTTTGTTCCTCCAGACAGCTGGGCTCTGATGGTCATGGCACGGATGAAGAAGCCGTCTACCATACCGAAGGTGATTGGTGTTGAGATACCGGTGCAGGAACAGGGGTTGTACTATTCATCGCCACCAAGGCCGTCGCGGACCACGTTAGGGATGTACCTGTATCGAGTGTTCGTGCATGTTGAAGAAGTGGTCAATCCATCAATCGAAGTCCTGCCGCCGCCGCTGGTGCCAGGGTTCATCGACGACGTCCATTACAGGAGTCAACGTCAGACTTCCCCGTGTTGCTCGGAATGATGGATGGCACAGGGCCTACTCCACCGCACGGTGGAGGCCGCTACTTCTTTGGGAGAAGAGGCAGGGCTGGCTGCTTGGATGTGCTCTAATTTGAGGTAATAACTGAATCTTGTCAGATACTAGTTAAATCCGAGCTATGGGTCTGAAGCACTGATATGCCAGTACATTTGATTGTGACCTGTGCTAATTTTGTACTTGAACTTTTTTTAGAAAGGGTTGTACGTCAACTTAATGTGCTAGCAGAACTTATTGTGTTGTCTGTCTGTTTTCTTTGCACAACATTCAAGATATTTCCCCGTCATTTATAAAGATGATGAACCGTTATGGATGACTTCGTTGGTTTCAACATAGCCCTTCCCGTAGCGATCCACTGCTTCCATCCTGATTGTGCCGCCTGCGTGAAATTTTTGTATGCAAGTTCAGTGTGCTATGATGTTCTATATGATTGTGTCCACTATATAAGTTTTTACTGAGCATCAGAAATGCATATGGCTGAAAGATGTATTTACGAGCATCGACCAATGGGTCTCTCTCTCTCTCTCACACACACACACACACACACACGCACACACACGCACACACGCACAAGTGGGACCTGTTGAATTATTTACTTGGTCGTGACAACTTTTAATTAGGTTCCACTGTAATCTAACTTTTTTCTTAAGTTATTAATTGAGCTCATTGACTTCAAAAAGTTGTACAGAAGCCTTGTTTCCTTTCCGGTCGTGACAGCTGAATGTGGGTTGAGTAACCATGTTAGGTTGTACTGTACTACACAGGCCTTTTTTTTAACATCAGCAATGCAACTGGGCCGACAGTTGTACACAACATCCGGGTGAACTTTCCTAGGAGGTATGCATTAGACTTAACAAGAAAATGGACTTTAAGAAATAATAAATGGGATGTAATTATAATAACTGGGCAGTTACTATGCACCAAACACGTAATTAGTTTGAAAAATATATTATTTTTGGAATTTGAAAATTTTAATTTCATTACTTGTTGCGCGCGCAATATTTCGTTGGATTTTAACGTAATACAACTTTATTTTGAAATTACATTTAACCTGACTAGAAATATCGGATAAAAATATTTCGGATCCCATCAAAATGTGGGAATTTTTTTTGAATTCTGTTTTGAGCGGTTGTTTGAAATTATTAATCGTTGTCCTAGCTAGAAGTTGGGCTATACTTTTAACAAACTGTAAATGGGTTGTAGTAAATTCCATTAGAATTAAAAAATGGGTTGTATATTCTTACAAATCACAAATGGGCTATATGTTCTCTGCCAAATCCGAGCTGTGGGCCTACTAATTTGACGCGTACTAAGGGCTTTGTCAACTTAGTCAATATAAATGATTCTAGCTGCAGTGATCGTACGATGTCCATCCAACGGCCCTAGTGCTTCTTCAACCTCTGGTCTTCTTGCTCCAGCCCCCCAAAGCAGCGCCGGTCGTGTCGCGTGCTCCTGCCTCCCATGGCCGGCTGTGATGCCGCCCCGTACTACTCCCACCGCTGGCCAGGCCATCCCTCTACTCACCCACACCCCCCGTTATTCTGCAGCGACGGCAGCCTCACACCGCAGCCGAACCAGTGAACCCTCGTACTCCTCTCTGCACGGGCTTCCACTGCTGCGTCCTCCCCGGCTCCGCGTCATCCTGACCACCGCCCTGGTGCTCTCGGCGTGGCGTGGTCAACAACCGAATTCCATCGGAAGAGTACTGTACGTGGAGAGGCTGATAGGTGGGTCCAGGCGGCCGCAAGGAAGTGCCTCCTTATTACGCGCAAAATAATTATTCCTCCACCTGACAGCAGGGGCCCAGCGGACGGGCCACCTTATTTCGCGAAAAAAATGTTTCCCCCTGACTGCTGGGACCCACCGGACGGGCCAGCGTATTTCGCGAAAAAAAGGTTCCCCCCGCTGTCAGCTCGGACCCACCGGAAGTGCCTCCTTATTACGCACAAAAAAATGAATACTCCCCCTGCTAGCTGGGACCCACCATGGTGGGAGGCTGACTTGTGGGCCTACTAAGTTGATTGGGACGGGGGGCCTTTGTCAACTTTAGTCAATATGAACGATTCTAGCTCCAGTGACCGTACGATGTCCATCCAACGGTCGTAGTGCTTCTTCAACCTCTGGTCTTCTTGCTCCAGCCGCCCAAAGCAGCACCGGTCGTGCTGCATGCTTCTGCCTCCCGTGGTCGGCTGTGCTGCCGTGGAATGTGTACATACATACTGGTCGATGTAGAGGCGTGCACGTGTCATAGTAGAGGCGCGCACGTAGCATGTACACGTACGTACAACGGTGGTGCAAGAAAGAAAATACGTCCACGTATGTGTACATATGGGCGGGGTCTCGAACGCCTACTCACACATACGTACGGCCAGGGCTCGTGTACATGGCTGGGTCGGAACGGAGAAACAACGTCGTCGTCGTGTTCATGGGGAGGCAACGGAAGGCGTCGTGTTCATGGGGAGGCAACGGAATGCGTCGTGTTCATCGGGAGGCAACGGAACGCGTGGGAGCCAACCGACTGGGTCGGAATGGAATGTGTTGTCGTTTTCATCGGGAGGGCTTGGACGGAACAGGCGATGGAAACGAGGCCTGGCGTACCGCACAACAAAGGAAACAGACCTCCTACGATCGAAACGGGGGTCCTGTTGATCGGGAGGGGTGTGGCGTACCGCAAAACGGATGAAACAGACCTCCTACGATTGAAATGGGGGTCTTGTTGATCGGGAGGGGTGTGGCGTACCGTAAAACGGAGGAAACGGACCTCCTACGGTCGAAACGGGGGTCCTATTGATCGGGAGGGGTGTGGCGTACCGCTAAACGGACGAAACAGACTTGTGTTGGAGCGCTACGGTCAAAACGGGGGTCATGTTCATTGGGAGGGGTGTGGCGTACCGCAAAACGGGACTCCATGGGATACTGTTCATCTCCACCGTCGACCTCCTCCAGCCTCCACGGGCTACCATCGACCTCCTCCAGCCTCCACGGGCTCCTGTTCATCCAGCCTCCACCGTGCGCTACTCCACCGGCTACTGTTCAACAACCCCTCCACGGGCACCCCTCCACCGTCTACTATTCATCCAGCGCTCCACACCACAGGGTCCTGTTCAACCACCCCTCCATGGGCACCCCTCCATCGTCTACTGTCATCCAGCCCTCCACACCACGGGGTCCTGTTCATCCAGAGGCAACGCCACCGCTCACTGTTCATCCAAACCCCCCGCAACGCTCACTGTTCATCCAATCGATCGGCTTCAGTTAGCAGCAGTAGCGAAGGAATCACTCAATCGGGTTCAGTTAACAGCCATCGATCGATCGCTCAGGTTCAGTAATGCGTAGCCTGCAATGCAATCACTCGGGTTCAGTTAGAGCCCAACGCCTCGCTCGGGTTTAGTTAGAGCCAACACCTCGCACACACGCGCGTACCTATATGAGAGAAACGCGCATCGCTCGGCCCCCGACCTCCCACCGCAACTGGGAACTCCCTGAAATTTTCCTCCCCTCGCTTCTATCACGGTTTTTTCCGTCATGGACGGCCCAAAGAATGTCATGCAGCTGCGTCTCCGGCCCGCCCAGGACGAAAGCCCATTTTTTGTCATGATTTTTTGTCATAGAAGTAGGAGCCCACCACATCTATGACGATACCGGGTTTTGTCACTATTATTGTCATAGAAGTGTCATATGTATGACAGAAAAAAAATTCATTCGGCCCAAAATGTCACGGATGTGTCTTTTTATTGTAGTGCAACCACCAAAACAACCATATTGATCAAATACCAGCACGGAATCAAAACCAAACACTACAACTGTCGACAGCATGCCACGACACATCCAAATACAGGGGTGCCGCGCACCCCCTGTGCTTCACCGATGAGGTGCTGGATCATGAATTCTCAGAGGGATTCAAACATGTGAATATAGAGGCATACGACGAAACGACAGACCCTGGGGTATGGATTGAGGACTTTATCCTTCACATCCACATGGCTCGCGGAGATGATCTCCACGCCATTAAATACCTGCCCCTCAAGTTGAAGGACCAGCTCGGCATTGGTTGAAAAGCCTCCCCAAAAACTGAATTGGAAGCTGGGAGGAAGTTGAGGATGCTTTCAGGGCCAATTTTCAAGGGACCTATGTCCGACCTCCGGACGCAGACGATTTAAGTCACATAATCCAGCAACCCGGAGAGTCAGCCCGTAAGCTTTGGAACAGATTTCTCACTAAGAAGAATCAAATCGTCGACTGCCCGGATGCCGAAGCCTTAGCGGCTTTCAAGCACAGTATCCAAGACGAAAGGCTCGCCAGACACCTCGGCCAAGAAAAGCCGAGGACAATGGCAGCCCTAACAAGCCTTATGACCCGCTTTTGCGCGGGCGAGGACAGCTGGTTGGCCCGTAGCGGCACCAGCGACCCAGGCACATCCGAAGTCAGGGATGGCAACTGGAAGCTGCGACGCAATAAAAACAAGAGTCGGAACAATGAAGACAACCCAGATAACACGGCGGTCAATGCCGGATTTAGGGGCTCTCGACCCAGTCAACAGAAAAAGTCATTTAAAGGCAGCAGAGATGGACCGTCCAGCCTAAATAAGATTCTGGGCAGATTATGTCAGATTCATGGCACCTCCGAAAAACCTGCAAATCACACCCACAGAGAATGCTGGGTTTTCAAGCAGGCCGGCAAGCTAAACACCGAACACAAAGGGAGGGAGACGCCAAGTGAAGACGAGGATGAGCCTCGCCAGCTGAACACTGGGGGACAGAAAAAATTCCCACCAGAAGTCAAAACAGTGAATATGATTTACGCAACTCACATACCAAAGAGAAGGTGCAAACGCGCACTCCGAGACGTATACGCTATAGAGCCCCGTCGCCCCCAAGTTCAATCCTTGGTCGGCCTGCCCGATCACTTTTGATCGCAGGGATCATCTGACTAGTATCCGGCACGGAGGATCGGCTGCCTTGGTGCTCGACCCAATAATTGACGGATACCATCTCACCTGAGTCCTTATAGACGACGGCAGTAGTCTTAATCTGATATATCAGAACACTGTCCACAAAATGGGGATAGACCCATCAAGAATCAGCCAAAGAAACACTACCTTTAAAGGTGTAATACCAGGCGTCGAGGCCCACTGCAAGGGCTCTCTAATACTAGAGGTTGTATTCGGTTCTCCCGACAACTTCAGAAGCGAAGAATTAATCTTCGACATCGCTCTGTTCTGAAGCGGCTATCACGCACTACTCGGAAGAGCGGCCTTCGCTCGTTTCAATGCAGTACCACACTACGCTTACCTTAAACTTAAGATGCCCGGTCCACGTGGTGTCATCACAGTCAGCGGAAATACAGAGCATTCCTTATGTGCGGAAGAATATGTGGCGGCTTTAGCAGCCGAACACTGAACGACCTCCCCAACCAGAATAAATGATCGGTCGTCAAGACCATGGACACGTTAGACGAGTCTGGTGCACCACAGTTGTAACAAACCAGATAAACCTGAGCTTGGGTCGGTGGATATACCCCCATAGGTGGTGCTAGGGGCTGCCCGCATGTAAAAAGGCCCATAGTTCGGCTTCACCCTATTAATACAATAATAGATTGCATTTTCATGGTTCGTTCAGAATAATCAACTTTTCGCACAAATCTTTCACCTGGGTTTTTCCTTTTTACGGATGATCATCGTGCTACACCCTTCCAGGATACGACACAACGGAGACAAAGGCGCAGACGTGCAGCAGGGACCCGGTTAAAGGTTTCTTTTTAGATTAAGACCCTGTGTAAACCTTTTTTAATGTCTCTTGTTGCTGCATACCCTCCGGACACTTAGCACAAACGGGAGGGATACTGGTGTTGTTGGCATTTCGTCACGCTAGACTAATGCATGTACCTGGAAACTCAGGGCTCATTATCGAGGGCGTTACTCAGCCCAGTATATGTTGTAAAGTCCGAATACCTTAGGGAGTGTTCTGCGTCGCGAGTTTGGCCTTATATGCATCAGCTACGAATCATGTCTTTGGTCAATAGTTTGCCCGGCTCCCTTGTTTTGCTACCTTACGTTCCGCTCTATCGGCTAAGGTGGCACCAGGAGAACTACTGCGATTGTGCCCTGGTTCATCTGGATGAGCACCTCAGTAGAGAAAGCCGAAAACTGACTATCATGATATAGCTTGAGACTGGTCAACCACTCGATGACTCACCGGAATCTTCGTGATTCCTCCGCATTAACGAAGGACCGGTTTCCCAGTCATGTACATACACGCACCGTATTTGGATAAACGCGGAAGTACCAGGGGCTATATAGTAGCCCCGCCATCAAACTTCTATGGCTATGTGAAAGTGTTAAAGCTATATAGTCTGATTGCCTAGTTCACCACGCTATCACCTCCTTAACGGACCAAGATGTTGGATCAAGTGTGATTACGCGCTTCACCCCCGCATTATATAATTGGGGGCTGAAGCCGACGACTGCAAACTTTCAGGTTATATACATACATAAACTGCCGCACAGGAGGCATTATAATACTTTCAGGAAAAAGTATAAACACATCCTTTATAATCAAATAGCATTGTTTTTACAATTGAGATACATGTCACTCGAACATGGTACTCTTCGAACACTAAGCCTCTATTAAATGGGCGCCTTCTAGGACTTCTTCAAAATAGTGCTCGGCCGGGTCCTGGCCTCCCGCCGGACCCCGGTCGCAATAGCGGTGGCCTCCATCCCTGCCCAATATGTTTTAACACGGGCAAGATCCATCCGTGCACCTTCTATGCACGCCGACCTCTTCACAGCGTCGATATGCGACACGGCACCAAGGAATTGTTGCACTAAACCAAAATAACTGTCCGGCCTTGGTCCATACGGCCAAAGATAATCCACGACAGACCTCATAGCAAGCCCGGACAACCTATGGAGCTCAGCCCATGCGGCCATCTTTTCATTCAACGGCAGCGGACGCGTCGGGGCACTAAACTGCGACCAGAACAACCTTTTCACTCAACGGCAGCGGACGCGTCGGGGCACTGAATTGCGACCAGAACAACCTTTCCACCTCATGATCTTTCTGATCTTTGAAAAACTCAGTCGCATCAGCAGCACTCTCTGCCAGGTCCGCATACGCGTCTGCAACACTCCATAACTGATTCAGAGGGACATACTTTGGATCTCCGAACTTCATCCGCAACAAAAAGGGCCTCCCAGCTGTGATATCCCCGGCTTCATGAAGCTCCTCCCTTATCCCTCTAATTTCAGAGCGAGTTTCCTTGGCCGCGTCCAAGGCCTCCTTTAGGTCGGCCGCTTTTGCTTGGCTTTCCTTTCCAAGGAGCTCATATCGGTCGGCGGCATCTTTCAGCTCAACAGCCATCTTGGCTATCTTATCTTCGCTCTGGTGATGAGCAGCCTGTTCGGTTTTTAACTCTTCGGTCGCCTTTAGGGTAGCCGCATCGCTTCTCCTGGCTTGTTCCTTAGCTCGGGCAAGCTCCGCCCGAAGGGTCTCCTTGGTAGCAGCTCCATCTGCGGTCACATCATATTATAGATACTAGCATCATGCTCCTCTTAATATTTGCTGACAAGCCGAAAATACATACCCTGTGCCTCATCAAGCCGCTTGTTCACAAGCGCGATGTTGGCATCCGACACGTCAAGTTGCCGCTTCAGTTCGGCAAAATCAGTAGTCCGGTTAGCCGCCGGACCCGCAGTCGCCTGCGCATAAAAGCAGCGCGATCATTACCTGGGACTACGATCCTCTGTTTGATGCCTCTGGACGGCAACCAGAGTCTCAGGGGCTACTACCTATACAGAGTACACCTAGCGTGTGCGGTACTGTCCAATATACACATATATTACTTGGCGTACCTCAAAGCCTCTTAACAGGCTCGTAAAAGCTTCATTCAAACCGCTTTTGGCGGATGAAATCCTCTCAACCACCATACCCATTAAGGTACGATGCGCCTCTGAGATAGCTGCTTGCTCCTAAAGACCCATCAGTGTGTCTGGTTGTGTGCCGGACAATCCCGGACTCTTTCTGTTACTCTCCTTGGGAGCCGAATACTCCAGACTTCGGGCAGCCGAAGTTTTAACTTCTGGCCTTGGCGGATTAGGAGAAATCCTCCGTGACAACACCTCGGGGTCATCTGCCCCATGTGGAGGAGAGGCAGGAGGAGGCGTTTCACTCTCCATCATCTCTGGAAGAAGATCCCCCGAAGACGAACTCTGTGGAGAAGGGCTACAAGCCGGACTGCAAGATATATGTCTCGGTTATTATTCTCAGAGATAAAACAAGATATATTCACCAAAGTACTTTTTTTACTTACAGCTCGGTTGAGGGTTGCCCCCCTTGCGGGCGCTGTGCGGTAAGGACGCCCTCTGGGGCAAGGCCCCCTGGCGACGGTTTCTTCCCTCATTTGGAAACCTCCATTTCCAAGTCTGCAGAGGCGGCCCTTTTCTTCCTGTGAGGCGAGGGGATTTTAGACTCACCTCCCCGATTATCCTCCTTCGTGGAGGCACTTACTCCCCCGGTTCGGATGTGTAAGGTATGAAGCCCGCCCGTGGCTTCTCTATTCCTCCCCTCATCTTCTCTTGATGGCACCTGATATGGTGCGCGCTCAAGCATCCTGGTTAATAAAGGATCCGACGAGCCTTCAGGAAGGGGGACCGAACACCTGATCCTCTCCACCTTTCTTATCCAGTCCAGGCCGAGAGCAATTTTTCAGAATGATGTTGTGACAAGTAAAAGGACAGCATGTTCGGTCGCAGAATTACTTACTTGGGTATCTGGACGGTTGCAGTTGAGACCCATATTCTCGATGGTGTCCGGACACTTTATTCGTGATCTGAAGAACAATCCATACATCTCTTCAAGCGTCACGCCAAAGAATTGTTGAATAGTTCGCGGTCCTTCCGGGTTGAACTCCCACATACGGAGAGATCGACGTTGGCATGGCAGGACCTGATGAACTAGCATTACTTGCATTACCTTGACAAGACTGACATCCCTCTTAAGGAGGTCTCGTATGCGGCTTTGCAGTGTCAGCACGTCATTAACTGGCCCCCAGTCCAGCCCCTTGTTGACCGATGACGCCAGTTGAGGTGGAGGGCCCGGGCGGAACGCAGGAGCGGTCGACCGCTTTGTAACTCGGGGAGCTATGATGTAAAACCACTCCCGTTGCCATAAGTCGGAAACCTCCGGGAAGGAACCCTTTGGCCATAGGGCGTCGGCGCCTTTGCTTATTATAGCGCCTCCGCACTTTGCTTGTTGCCCATCGATCATCTTCATCTTCACATTGAAGGTCTTGAGCCACAAGCCGAAGTGTGGGGTGTTGCGGAGGAAGGCCTCACACACGACGATAAACACGAGATGTGAAGGATGGAATCCGGAGCTAGATCATGGAAATCTAGCCCGTAATAGAACATGGGCTCTCTAACAAAGGGATTGAGACTAAAGCCTAGCCCTCAGAGGAAGTAGGAAACAAATACAACACTCTCATTGGGTTCGGCAGTGGGGATGACCTGCCCTTGAGCAGGCAGCCTGTGTGGGATTTCGGCGGTCAGATACCTGGCCTCCCTAAGCTTCTTGATGTCCTCCTCTATGACAGAGGAGGCCATCCACCGTCCTTGAAGGTTGGATCCGGACATGATTGAAGGTCCGAAGCGCTTAGCCTAAGCCTTGGGTGTTGGAACTCGAGGTGGGGGAAGGGGAAGGATCGAGCGTGGGAAGAAAAGGACATGCCTTGGCCCCCTTATAAAGGGGGTGAATATCAAGCGTCCTCCGCGTGGCCGTTTGGGACCTGCCTAAAATCGAGGAGTCATACTAACAAGCGCGGTTGGGTTACCCACACCCGTATTGATGAGAATCCCGTGATAAGGGGAACACGATCTCTGCTTCGACAAGACGTGCCAATAAAACCGCCTCGCAACACGTGTAGTGGCAGGCTGGGAATAACGGTTCGTAATAACCGGGCCATAGCATGATGTCACGCTATTAAAAGTTGTCAGCAGATTAGATTTGTGGAATACTGTGCTCTCTACGGTGGTATGTGGAATTTGTTTTGCAGAGCCGGACACGATCCTCGTGTTCAAAATCTTCTATGGAGTATTCGGAGAAGGAACCCGCCTTGCAATGCCGAAGACAATCTGCGCGCTGGACTGATTGTCATTGAAGCCTGGTTAAGGGGTTACCGAGGGAGTCCCGGATTAGGGGGTCCTCGGACAACAAAACTATATACTTTAGCCGGACTATTGGACTATGAAGATACAAGATTGAAGACTTCGTCCCATGTTCGGGTGGGACTCTCCTTTGCGTGGAAGGCAAGCTTGGCAATTCAGATATGTAGATTTCCTTCTCTGTAACCGACTTTGTGTAACCCTAGCCCCCTCCGGTGTCTATATAAACCGGAGGGTTTAGTCCGTAGGACAGGAACAATCCTAATCATAGGCTAGCTTCTAGGGTTTAGCCTCTATGATCTCGTGGTAGATCAACTCTTGTAATACTCATATCATCAAGATCAATCAAGCAGGAAGTAGGGTATTACCTCCATCGAGAGGGCCCGAACCTGGGTAAACATTGTGTCCCCGCCTCCTGTTACCATTAGCCTTAGACGCACAGTTCGGGACCCCCTACCCGAGATCCGCCGGTTTTGACACCGAGAGTCATCATGCTAGCTCTAAATCTCTTGTGGCTAAAGCTTTTCATCATGGATTTTATTGGCTCACGGCTCATGCTGATGCAGAGGATTTGGTCAGTAAATGTGATGGTTGTCAGAAATTTTCACGGCGAGCTCACGTGTCGGCTTAAGAATTGAGGATGATTCCAATTACTTGGCCGTTTGCAGTCTGGGGGCTTGATATGGTTGGGCCTTTTAAAAGGTCCAAGGACAAAAAGACCCACCTTTTGGTGGTGGTTGACAAATTCACAAAGTGGGTCAAAGCAGAGCCGGTCAGTAAGTGTGACACGGCAACGGCGGTTCAATTCATCAAGAAGGTGATTTTTCTCTTTGGCTTTCCCCACAACATTATAACTGATAATGGCACTAATCTGTCCAAGGGTGCTGTGAAAGAGTTTTGTCAACGTGAGCATATTCGACTTGATGTATCGTTAGTGGCTCACCCTCAATCCAATGGTCAAGCCGAAAGAGCCAATTAAGAAATTTTGAGAGGCATCAAGCCCCGGATTATGGTTCCTTTGCAGAGAACGCCGGGTTGTTGAGTGGAGGAGTTACCTTCTGTGCTATGGAGTATCAATACTACCCCCAACAGATCTATGGGTTACACGCCTTTCTTCATGGTTTACGGAGCAGAGGCGGTTCTCCCTAGTGACATCCATCACGACTCGCCCTGCGTGGCAGCTTATGTTGAGGCTGATAATGAAAGAGCATGTCAGGATGCACTTAACCTGTTAGATGAGGAGCGTGACCTTGCGGCGGCTTGTTTGGCGATTTACCAACAAGATCTATGCCACTATCACAGCCGCCGGGTTAAGACCAGAACCTTTCAAGAAGGTGACTTGGTGCTCCGGCTCATCCAGGATCAAACTGACATGCACAAGCTATCCCCACCTTGGGAAGGACCCTTTGTGGTCAGCAAGAATTGGAAAAATGGGTCATACTATCTCATCGATGTTCGAGACTACAAGGACTCGCGTCAGTTAGAGGAGGAGACCCGCCGGTCGTAGAATATTGCTCATCTTCGGCCTTACTACACTTGAGCAACCGACTCTTATGCTGTACATATTTTGATAATGTATATATTATGATGATTACAATAAAGTTGGCATCCCTGATAAAGTAGGGCCTTTGTCATTTCATTTCCACAAATAATGAGTCTTTTTCATCATAATTTCAAAGGTCACTTGGGGGCTTCCTGTTGGTATTCGCAGCATAGCTGTCGTTACCCTCTTGATCGGCACAATGCCAAAACCTCATGGTCACTAGGGGGCTTCTTGCTCATATTTGAAGCATAGCTGTCGTTACCCTCTTGATCAACACAATCCAAAACCTCATGGTCACTAGGGGCCTTCCCGCTCGTATTCGAAGCATAGTTGTCGTTACCCTCTTGATCGGTGCAATGCCAAAACCTCATGGTCACTAGGGGGCTTCCTGGTCATATTCGAATCATAGCTGTCATTACCCTCTTGATCGGCGCAATGCCAAATCCTTATGGTCACTAGGGGGCTTCCTGATCGTATTCTAATCATAGCTATAAATACCCTCTTGATCGACCCTAGGCCACAAACCACTTGGGGGCTTCCTACTCGTATTCGAAGCATAGCTATGAAATAACCCTTTTGGTCCGGCTTCCTGCTCCTATTCGAAGCATAGCTATGAAATAACCCTTTTTTGGTCCGACTACTTGCTCGTATTCGAAGCATAGCCTCGTTTCTCATTTTGCTTGGTTTTTTGAACGTTTTTCGGTTCATCTTGCTACCATCTTGACATATGGTTTCAAGTGATTCAGTCCATATAGCCTCAATTCTCACAGCTCATATTTGAAGCATACCCGTGGTTTCTGTTAACCTGGCCTGGCTTTGGACGATAAGTCGCCAGTTTATGATGATGTTAAATACTTGAAAGCATTGCTTTCTAAGTTTTGGGTTATTACCCTTACTCCATAGGTAAACCAGCAGTACAATTCAATATCACAGGTATGATATTTTTGGTTATGGTTATATCTAATTATGACTAAACCGGCCCCATCTGTAAACTGTTCGGTGGTTATATATGGGATGTTATGACCCGCCCTGTGGTAAACCGCCAGGGCTCTTGTGATTTACTTGTGTGCAGGATAATCCTAAGTTTCACTTGCACAAGTCAACATCATGATAAGTTTAAAAGGATAATTATCAAGTGGCATGTCAAACAGCGTTGGGCAAAACATATATGTACACGATGGCATGGCAGAGCAAACCTTTTGCTAGCCTATTACATGACTCAAGGAAGCCAAAATGATTAAGTGTTTTTCAGAAGATCAAATATATGAACCGCCCAGCAGATCAATCTTCTTGGCTCTGATGGCTTGAAGCTTTTGGATCATCCTTCTCCGCTTCTTTGCCCTCCTTTACTGCCTGGAAGGTTGGTGAACCAGTCAATGCCCGTCAAGGCTTGGAATTCAGCTTCATGATCAATAAGCTCGGACGGGTCAACTTCAGGAGCAAAACTGTTCTTACGAATTGGAAGAATTAGTTCCATCACTTTATAAGACAGCGTAGGCAGCTTCTAGTTTTCCATGTCATAAGTCGGTTGATATCTTGAAAGATTTGTTTCATTGGCAATCAGGCTGGCAAGGGGACATATCTCCTTCACACAGGTGGTGAAGTCTTTCTTATTAATAGGAGTGCCATCTTCTTTCAATCTTGGATACCCGGTAGATATATCGGCCAGGTCTAGTTCTGGTAGCCATGCTTTGGCCCGCCTCAAGGCTGTCATGGCACCAGCTCTTGCAGATGATCGCTTCATCTCATTAAACCTCTCAGGCAAAACAGAAAGCTTTCTCAAGACATCACTCAAGAGAGTAGGTGCTTGGTTAGCCGGATAAATTGTGGCCAATGCGCGCTGAGTTCCAGTGTATAACTGTTCAACAAGTGTGTAAAAAGCCTTGAGCTTCACAAGCATCTCTTGGCGCAGGTTGCTGCTCCTGGGACCTGAATAATAATCAAGGATTGGTTAAAGGTGGATTATACAGTCAAGGAAGATATTCAAATTTGATATTAGTAAGGCGACTCACCAAAGATAGCAGAAACCATCTGGGATACATGGAGTTTTAAGCCAGTAAGCTCAGTGGCCGCCTCCTCAAGAGCCGCCTTCACCTTCTAAGCCCGCTGTATTAAGGAAGTTTTCTTTTCAGCCCAGGTGCTTTTTTCAACTTCAAAACAGGTCTTCAGTGTTTCCGATTCAGCCACGCTAAACTGGAATTTTGAGTCGGCCTTCCAGGTCTCAGATTCTTGCTGCTCCAGCCGAGCTTTCACATCAGATAATTGTGATTCAAATTGAGCAGTGGTGGCCTGTACATACACCGGTTCAAAATCATGTTCAGATTTGGATTATAGACATGAAGTCCCAAGCCTGTTGCAAGCAACAACAATTGGCACTTGGGGGCTAATGCCTGCCAAAAAATTATTCATACAACGGCTCATGTGATTAAGTCCCAAGCACTTTACAAGCAAGAGTACTTGGCACTTGGGGGCTAATGCATATTACTTGTATTTCACGGTTATCTTATGATGACCCGGATGTGCTGAAAACAAACACAGCCGGCTCATGGGAGCTACACAAGTAAAGCTCTGATTTATAAACAATGATGCAAAGGACCGACTTATTCATGCTGATTAAACCGGTCCTTGGGGGCTACGGATGCAATGTAAATCATTACAGATCTGCTTTAACATAGATGTGTAAGCCAGATTTTGAAAGATCCTATCAAGTCTACAACATATTCAGTTTTATCATATACAATAGACTTGGGG